>NW_016107354.1:7468363-7539764 GCF_001604975.1 Cebus imitator
TGGGGATGGTGAGGATGATGGGGATGGTGATGGTGATATTGCAGTGGTGATGGTGGTGGTGGTGATGCTGGTGGTGGGGATGGTGAGGATGATGGTGACGGTGGTAGTGGGGATGGTGAGGATGATGGTGGTGGTGGTGAAGATGATAATGATGATGACAATGACAATCATGACAGTAGCTGATGTTTATTGAGAGCTTACTAAATGCCAGGAACTTTCCTAGGCCTTTCGTGTATTCTTTATTCTCACGACAACCCAATGAGGTTGATTCTGTTGTTTTCTCAATTCTGCAAATGAGGAAGCCAAGGTTAAGGTCATGAAGCTAGTATATCACAGAGCCAGGGCTGACTCCCAGGAAATCGGTCTCTAGAAACCATGCCCTTAGCCACCAGGCTGCATGGCCACTGAGGGAAGTGAAAATACTTTAAGAAATGTGAAGTCATTTTACAGTCCTTTTCTGAATTATATGTAACCCTCCCCACTCCAGCACACATTTCCTCCCACTCTGTCCGCCATCTCTCTCCTCCTTCTCTTAAAATTGCTGAAGAAAGGTGAGAAGTAGTGTGAGCCAGCCGGGCCTTTGTCCCTCACTGAGAAAGGGGAGGACACTGGATGGCATTCCTCATCAGGGAGGCCTAGGGACTAAGCTTCCAGGGTGCTGAGGGGCCCCAGGCCTGCCAGCTCCCCCTCCTGCCCACCACAGGGAGGGACTGACATAGAGAGGGCCCAGGTGGCAGACTGCTCCTGAGGGCCAGGCTGGCCCCGACCCTGGGGTGCTGACTGCCTCTGCTCCACCCAGTGGGAGAAATCCCAGCTGGACGAGGAATTCATGCACAGCGTGGAGAATGTGTGTGGCTGCGCCAAGTACGAGTGTGGTGAGTAGGGGAAGCCTCGGGGGAGAGGCAGGCTTGGGGAGTGCGGGTGCCTGGGCTCTGGACAACCGTGGCCACCCTGCATGCCCATCCAGTGAAGGCCCCGGTGTGTCTGAGCCGCGAGCTGGGCGTGATGCAGCCGGGCCAGACAGTGGTGGAGCTCTCGGCAGATGGCGTGTGCCACACCTCCCGCTGCACCACCGTGCTTGACCCTCTCACCAGCTTCTACCAGATCAACACCACCTCGGTGCTGTGTGACATCCACTGCGAGGCGGTAGGGTGCAGCCCAGGGTAGGTGGGTGGGGTCAGGAGGGCTGCCCTGGCAGACTCCGGGTGCTCCAGGAACCAGAGGGGCCCTTAAAGCTGGCCTGCGCCCCCAAGACAAGTCAGAAGGGTCCTCAGAGACCTCTGTGGAAAGTACCGAGAAAGGGACTGGATTGGGAGAGGCCAGGAGGGGACAGTAAGGGACAGATTTAGGGCCTGGCAAGGGTGGGTGTTGAAAGAGAGGGCACACACTTATTAGGTGCCTGCTGAATGCCTGGCACATTCCCTGTTCCTTTGGTTTGCATGTCTGTGTTGCTACTATTTGGGGAGTACTTCATATCCAGGACTTAGGATGGTGACTGGCTTCTAGTAAGGGCCAAATAGATATTAGTTGGATAAAGAGGGTGAGAATTATTCCCATTTTTCAGAGGAGAAAACTGAGGTTTAGGGAGCCTGTCATTTGTCCAAAGTTCTACAGGAACTGAGACTCCAATTGAGGTCTGTCTAGAATAAAAACTGGCATCCTTACTTACTAGAAGTGCCTTTGAAAGGGTGGAGATGCTCTTTGCTATAAGGGAGGCTCAGGGTAGATAAAGGGTGACTAGCTGCCTGAGAGAGAAGAAGCCTGGGAGCTCCTCTTCCAGAGCACCTACAGAGGGCCCTTCCGGGCTCTTGGATCCCTCACAGATAAGCAAGCAGTGGGAGAGCCAGGGTGGAGGTGGCAACTGGCTGAGGCCCACCCCACCCTGGCCTGCAGAACCAGGAGTACGAGCACCCGCGGGATCTCGCTGCCTGCTGCGGCTCCTGCAGGAACGTGTCCTGTCTCTTCACCTTCCCCAATGGCACCACCTCCCTGTTCTTGGTAAGAAGCCCCCTTGCTGCCCACCGGGGAGGGTGTCCCAGGAGGGAACACCAGGACTAGAGCCCTCTCTGGCTCCCAGGCCAGGGCTGGGTACTAACAGGCTCCCAGACTCTATGGGTTTGCTCAGGCTGTCCATCTGATCACAGCCCCTATCACCCACTTCTGTGCCCTCCAGCCTGGGGCATCCTGGATCACAGACTGCACCCGCCACCACTGCAGCAGCACTCCCCTGGGTGCCGTGCTTGTCCGCTCTCCCATCAGCTGCCCACCGCTTAACGAGACCGAGTGTGCCAAGGTCTGTGCCTCCTTTTCCACTGAGGCCAGGGACAAAGGCCAGGGCATCCGCTGTCTCACTGGTGGTGGGGTGGGGGTCCTGTGTGCAGGAGTGTGGGAGGAGGGGCTCCCTGGAGCCTGTGCCTGTACTGCCACCCCAGATCCACATCGCTGTGTCTGCATTTCTTTTTGCCCTAACCACATCACACCCTGCCTCTTCACACATCACATGACCACATGCAGATGCGCACACACACACACTGTTATATGTTCTGGGCACACTCAGATAGACACCAACACAGGCTACCAGTCACTCACACCATGCACTCCAGGGACATTCACACTCGGCATGTCAATGCACACACCACGTGTCATCACACCCCAAGGCACTCACATAAGCACACTCTTGCACACATGTGCCATGCAAATGCACAGTTCAGTCCTATGATGGCTCGTGGGTGTCTAGCACTAGCATGGACAGCTGTCAGTGTGGGCACACCTCAGAGAAAAGGATTTCCTGGAAGGCTTGGGGTTGTCGTTGAATTATTAAAGTCCCTAAGATTAATAGTGGACATTTAAAGATTTCTGATTCTTCCCTAGAAAACAAATATATACACATTCTTAATGACACTCTCATACACACACCCACACATGCAAAATCACACATGTACACACAGATGCTCACAAAATCACATACACATACTAGGACCCCCCGAAACACACACACTTATGCACAAAGAACTGTCCCATCCATTGTTTTACCCATTTCAGTATAGAGGAGGAGAGCTTTATGGGATACTTGCCTCCATTTTAGAGATGGGAAAAATAAGCCTAGAGGGAAAGGATGACTTGTTCGGGGCTGAGGTAGAGCCCAGGCCACTGACCCAAGTGGGTAAGCCCTGCACCCCTCCCCTCCCTGACCCTCTGCTGGGAAGCACTGGTGGTGCGGTAGGCAGTGGAAGGTGTGAGGGGAGCTGCCCCAGGAAAGATAGGAGGCCCTGCACCACCTTGACCCAGGCTCCAGCCCCAAGGGGACCATGTGCAATCTTAGTGCCAGCTGTCCCCACCCGTCAGCTTGGCCCCCCTGGCTCTCCTATGGCCTGACAAGGGGCCTATGCTCCTGGCCTGGGGCGTCTCAGGGAAAGAAGAGTCAAGACTCCTGTACTCTGCCTGTTTCTGGGATCTTGGCTCTGGGCCTGGACAGGGGTCTCCACACCTACCTTCCCTAACCTCTCCTCTCTAGGTTGGGGGCTCCGTGGTACCTTCCTTGGAAGGATGCTGCAGGACCTGTGAGTGAACATGGTCGGCACCCAGGGGTGAGGGGCTCTGGTGGGGGCACAGGGTGTCATGTTGGGGAACAGAGGACCAAGTTCCTGGCCTGGCACCTAAAATGCTAGCTCTTCAGGGCTGAGTAGATGAAGGGATAACAGCCTCACCATGGGTCTCATGGCACTGGCACAGATATGCAGGTGGCCAGAAGCCATGTTTGTGTCCTTGTTCCCATATAAAGACTCTGCTTCTTGTTGGAGCCAGAGGACATTGGGGCATGGCATTCAGGAGGTCAGTAGCTCACCAGTTACTCTGCCTCCTCCTGCCTCTGCCAAGGCCCCCAACCCGGATGCCCCCACGTGCATTCTCCCTGTGGTCAGATGCCCTGATCTTGGAGGAGCCTCCTGGCTGGGATTCGGGCCTCCAGGGCCCCTGACTGAGTCTGAGTGCGAGCTCTGTGCTGATACCTGGCTCCCAACCCCTGGCCAGCCAGAACCACAGCCCCCAACCGCATGCACATGCACGTCCCAGTCAGCCGCCGCTTTCTACCACCTTCAGTCCCCACCCACATCTTTCCCCTGGGTCTGCCCTCCTCCTAGGGTGCTCAGACCCCATCTTCAGAAGGCAGTAGAACTTGGGGCCCTGTTATGTGCAGTTCGCATATTCCAAGAAAGCTGGGCTCAGGGCCTCATTGGCTGATCCCTGACCCACAAACTCATGTTCCCTGAATGTCCTATGTACCCCTGTGTGACCTGCACCCCATGTCCCTGTCCTCAGGTTCCCCGGGGACCCTGTTTCCTGTGGTCCCCGTTAGTCCTGCCTCTCCTCTACGGGTTAGTGTCCACTGCCGCCCAGGTACTCTTCTCAGAAGCCCACTGGACTGGAGGCAGGCAGCTGCATTGCTATGTCCAGCAATGTCCCTTCTGCTAGGTGGCCTGAGCTCTGGGGGCGGTGGGGGGGCATACTCTCCCCTCTGGCACAAGCCATTGGGCCCACAGTGCATGCTGGGTAGTGAGCTGTATCCCCTGGGCTTGCATGGGAAAGCTTCAGCAGGGCCCGCTCACCTGGACTGCCCTGGACCGCCACCACTTTGCTCTGCTGGTCACTCAGCCAGTCTCAGTCCAGGACCCAAAGGGCCATGTCAAGACAGCCCTTAGTTTTCCTGCCTTCTGGAGCAGAGAGGGAAGACAAAGTGGACTTAGCTCTGGCCAGAAATCATCTAGCTGCTGTAGTAGGAAACCTCTATGGTGAGGTGCTGAGACCAGAAGAAAAGATTTCATTCAATTTCTAGAGGGATTCCTGGGGTTACAGAGTGAGTCTATGTACCTGACAAATATTTGTGGAGCTCCAACTATGCGCCAGGCACTGTTCTAGGCACTGTAGAGCCTTGCGGAGCTGACATTTAGAGGGAGAGACAGAATAACAAGTATAAAAATATATACGAGTACAAATATATATATGGATGCATTGAGTTTTGTGGGGCCTGAAGCTTATGCAATGCAGGGGGCTTCTATAAGAAGAATACAGAATGTACAAATTCACATTAAGGCATGAAAGGAAATATTTATTTAAAATAAGAAAAGACCTTACAACAAATTCTGGAAGGGGCCTGTGCAAAAGAAGGCCCTAAAGCTTCTGATTCAACATCGTAATTCCAGATGTGTCTCTGTCAGGACAGTGATTGTGCCCTGGACAAATATAAGCAAGGGAGGGGTTATGGAGGGAGGACTGGGTGGAGGCAGTGAGTTGCAACTTCGAGAAGGGGGATCAGGTAAAGCCTAGGAGAGGAGATAGCCAATGGCTGAAGGAGGTGAGGGCGTGAATAAGCCACAAGCCTGCTTGTCCTGTGAGAGGCTGGTCCAGGCAGAGGCAACCCGCACTCGTTAATTTCCATCCCTGTAACAGCTCTGTTAGATGGGCGAATCCCTGGCCCGGTTTGAAACTAAACAAAGCATCCTACTAGCATGAAGCATTCCACTTGAGATGGGGGTTTCTCTTCATTCAGGAAATTACAGAATCTTAATGCTAGAAGCCCTCTCAGGATGGGAAAATGCAGAGAGGGGTAAGGGTTAGGTTGCCAACACAGCTTAGAGACCGGTTTTGGGGCTGGGGTCGGGAGGTAGCCTCACTCTGTCCCCAGATGCTCCTCTGCCCTAGCACAGAGTCCTCGCGGGGGCCTGTGGCCTAGGCCTCCTGGGCAGCTTCCTGCCTCACTGGCTCACACTGCTCTGTCTCTGCCTTCCTGACCCTGCCTCCTTCCAGGGCATTGGGTTAAAAGGCTTTCCCCAATGGGGAGGGGCGCTAATGCATGGGTGCTAACGCTGGAAGAGAGACCCTCCAGCATGACACTAACTGCCCTGGGCTGGCCCGTCCTGCTGCTCCCAAGAAGCCTGTCTTGGCCACAGCTACCTCGTCCCCTGTCCCACCAGGTAAGGAGGATGGGCGCTCCTGCAAGAAGGTGACCATTCGCATGACCATCCGCAAGAATGAATGCAGGAGCAACACCCCTGTGCGTGGTGCCCACAAGGCAGTGGGGCAGCAAAAGATGGGATGGGGGGATTGGGGGTGTGAATGCCACAGACTGCCTCACTGGCCTTCCCATTCCAGGTGAACCTGGTGTCCTGCGATGGGAGGTGCCCATCCGCCAGCATCTACAACTACAACATCAACACCTATGCCCGCTTCTGCAAGTGCTGCCGCGAGGTGGGCCTGCAGCGGCGCGCTGTGCAGCTCTTCTGCGCCACCAATGCCAGCTGGGTGCCCTACACTGTGCAGGAGCCCACCGACTGTGCCTGCCAGTGGTCCTGAGGCCTGGGAGCCCTGGCTGGCTGGACCACCTCTGCTGCCCCAACTTTCTGTTTCCAGTTGGCCCAATGAACGGGGATATTAAAGGTGGGAGAAATCTGGCCCTTGCTGAGCATGAAATGGTGGCCAAAGGTCACAAGAGTGACCAGAATGGGTCACCCTTGTCCATCCTGGCTCCCTTTCTGGGCTCCTCATTTTCCACAAGTGGGAAAGTGACACAGGTGTGTGCTCAGGGAGCTCACCTCTGTCTCTGGCTTGAGATGGAAAATAGGCTTTAGGTCCAGGGGCAGCAGCCTCTGAACTGCTGAACCCTGGTCACAGCTCTTGGTGGAGGGGATGAGAGTTGTGGGCAGGTACCTACATGGGTACCACAAGACCAAGCACAGGGGCAGGATTCAGTGGCCCATTCTCTTGGCCTTTTTGACTACAGAAGTGAAGGGAAAGAGGGCTGTGCCTGCAGCACTCAGGCCTGCAGATCGCTGCCCAGAAGAGTTCCCAAAAGCAAAGATGGTAGTTTCCAGGGCCCAGGTCCTCTCACCAAGATCTGTGAAGTCAGAGTGAGCTCAGTGACCTTCACATCCCCTGTAGTCCCAAGAAAGGTGCCTGGTGTCCTGGCATTGATATGGTAATTCAGGAAAGGATTTGGAAGACTCAAGCTGTACCTTTACCCCAAGACAACCTTCCCAGCAGGTGGCTGGCCTTGTGAGGTGGGGGGGGGGGTGAAACCCTCAGCGAGGGCCCAGCACTACTCATTTAGGGTGCTGATCAGTGGCCCATGCCTCAAGGCTCTAGGTTGCTGAGGGGGTTCCTTCAGCCTGTAAGTGCAGCTCCAGGCTTTGCAGTGCGCCTTTTCTCCAAGGCCATGAAAGTCAAGCTCAGAGAAGCCTGAATGTGGGTTTTGTGGCTCAGCCAGTGCCAGCGTCTGTGCACCATGGGACTGTTTAGCAAGAGAGTGTCTGTTGGCATCAATGGAAAACACAGCCCCAGCATCCCTGAGCACTTGTGAACTGAGCCTTGTCACTCAACCAGAGTGTCCCCTAAAGCCAGGGCCACAGCCCCTTCCACAACCCATTCTGCAAGTCTCCCACCCCTGTGCCACTTTGTGCCATGTAGATCCGAAGGGCATGAACATGAAGTTGTGCAGGCCCCAGCACTGCCCAGTGTGTCTGAAGATGTGTGGCCTGGACGCCCCTTGCAGTGAGGAGGCTGTGCCAGGATGGTCCCCTGCTGTTCCCAAGCTTCTTTGTGCCCATATTTGTGTTCTGTTTATGTGTCAATAAAGGAAGACTTCAGGTCTTTGAGCATCTCTGAGAGGGCCAGGTTTGCTTTGAACTTGAAGGAGTATCCACTGTGAAGACTCTATTTTATGGCCCTGGACATCAGCATCATGCCCCACTCACAGCAGAGCCATTGGTGGGTGTTTGCTGGTTGGAATCGAATGGACTGGAGACTGGCTTCTAGAGGAAGGGGATGAGGAGAAGGAAGAGGACACTGGGAGCTGGGGTGCTGGCACCCAGGCGAAGGACTGAGGAGTGATCATGGTTCTATGGGCTGAGACAGATGCTTCTCACATGAGGTGTGGATGAGGCAGACCCAGAGAGTAGGTTTCATATTGGCCTCAACATTTCTCTATTTCTTTCCTTGTTGTTCTCCCAATGAGTTCAGTACATTTTTGCAGCCATGCGAGCTATGCTAGGGTTAGGGAGCATCCAGGGATCGGTTCTCAGTGACATTCCACCTGTGAAGGACCATTGGAACACCTAAGGAGCAAGTGGGAGGGTGCTTTCCTGGTGTCCATGTGGGAAGGAGGAGGAGGTGGGCTAGGAAAGCAGCCCTCAATAATAGGGGAAACTGCTAGGGGAGTCAGGGCTTACAGTGCAAGTGCTTCACCCTGCCTAGAGAGGGCAGAACATCTTTTTTTGAACTAACACTTGGAAGGCTTGGTTTTTATTTCATAAGTAAGCTCTTCTCATGGTGCATCTGTCTGATAACATGGACCCTGTGTCTTTTCCTAATGAAAATGAATTTTCCTAATGAAGCTTTAAGGCTTCCTAAGCAGCACGTTTCTAAATAATCAATGGATCAAATAAGAAATCAGGATGGAAATTGGACATTTTGATATGTATGATTTTGAAATTATGACACATTAACCTGTGAGATGCAGCTAAAGCAGTACTTAGAGAAACATTTATAGTCTTAAATGCATATGTCACACATCTTAATTTCTCATCATTACAGCTAGAGATGGGGTGGGACAAGGCTTCCAAACTTCTCTATCGGGGATGATGATCTATGGCTTGTAGTCAGTTATCTCCTTAGCTACACACACTTCCTAAATCAATAGTTTTCAGAGTTTTGAACACTGATTTCAACAGAATATGACTTTAACCAGAACATGGCCTTTAAAGAGAATTGGGTTTAAAATCCTGGTTCTCTTACATGGCAAGATGTTTCAACTAAGACAGAAGGGAGTTCTTTAGCCATTGCTGGAGCCCCAGTGTTCCTGGCTGTTCATTCCTCACCTCACCACCCTTCCTGTCTGTTTATGTCCAGTTATGGGAAAGCAGCTTTTCAACAGGCCACTGCTCGTCAGCTGTCGTGTAGACAGAGGCAGATGGCACCAGGTCAAGTCAGCCAGGCTTGGCTCAACATCTTTCTGCAGTCTCAATTTGGGAGGGTGGCTCCAGGCTTTCAGATGCCTGTTCCCCACATCTGACCTGTTGCTGGTGACCCAGCTTCAGTGTCCTGGCCCTCCTTGGCTCCAGTTGGCAGCAGTTCTCAGCCCTCCTGCTGTGCTCCCACTGTGTCCTCACAGATGGCCATAGCTCCTGGTGATCACACCCTTCTGCTGGAGTCCCAGCGTGCCTGGATGCTCACCCTCAAACCTCACCTCCACTCCCTCTCAGGCAACCCCTCCTGCCTACTCCTACCGGAAGCCAACTTCTCACTCTAAACTTTTGGTCGAAATTCCCAGTCCTATTCTCCTAGGTCCCTCCCAGGGATACTGACTTTTTCTTTCAGGATAAGACAATGTAGTGAATGACTAACAAGAGGAAAATCTCCAACCCTGCCTTGCAATGTGGGGAAGGCAGGAAATAGTAAAGACTTTGAACCTTAATTAGTGTTGTCCACTGCCCTCCAAAAAACCAGTGCCCAGAGTGTTGATATGAGTGTTCATATCAAATAGATAGAGTTTGAAGATGGTGATTTAAATGTAAAGTACACATGCTGTTCAACTAAGTCATCTTATTTCTAGACAGCTATGGAAGGCTGAATAATGGCCCTCCAATGATGTCCATGTCTTAATTCTTAAATCTTGCAAATATTTATATTACATTACATGGTAAAACGGACTTTGCAGATGTGATCAAGGACCTTGAGATAAGAGGATTATCCTGGGTCATCCAGGAAGGTCCATTGTAATCACAGGGGTCCTTATATAAGAGAAGCAGGCAGATCAGTCAGAGAGGGGAGACGGGATGACAGAAGTGAGGTTGGGGTGATGTACTTTGAAGTTGGAGTAAGGGGCCACTGGCCAAGAAATCCAGGCAGCCTCTGGAAGTTGGAAAATCAAGGAACTGGATTCTCTATCCTAAAGCCCAGAGAAGGAACACCGGCAGGCTTCCCCCTTGATTTTAGCTCAGTGAAGCTGACTTCATACTTCTGACTTCTACAACTGTAATAGAATAAACGGGTGTGTTTTAAGCCCCTAAATGTGTGGCAGTTTGTTACAAGTGCAATAGGAAGCAAATAGCATCAAAAGAAAGAATTCCTATAGGCGTGTACCAGGCTGTTTATTGCAGCATTGTTCCAAGTTTTAAAAATTAGTAACAACTGCGAAGGCGAATCCTTGCCTTGTCAGTAGGCAAGGATTTAACAGCCTGGTGCAGACATACTGGCGAATATTACATAGCCCTTTTGTGTACTGACATGCTGGGCTCTCCAGGATATGTTAAATGATGATAGGAAATTGTGGGTTGGTTCACACAGAATGATTCCTCCCTTATGCACCTGTGCAGGTAATACACACACACACACACACACACACACACACACACACACACACACACGTCTCATTCCCTTGAAGAGTTTTCAGGATTGAGGAAGGTCCTTCCTGGCTGTTGGGCCACCAGCTAGTTGAGTGGCAACTTTGGTCCTAGAATAGCCTTTTTGGATCGGGAGAACCTCAGAAAAGACCAGAATAGACTGAAGGCCCTAGGGACATCTGCGCCATCTCCCCCATTTCTGTTTCCTCCCACTCTGTGCATGACTTAAAGCTTGAGGCAACCACAGCGGCCACACACAGGTGAGGAAACAGAAGCCTCAGGACCAGCGGGGCCACTGAGAGATTTGGTGGCTGAGCAGGGCGGCTGCCCAGCCTGCAGCCCCCTGTGACGTATTTGCAAACACGAGGAGTTTTGAGCTGCAGAACCATCCCATTTTCCGTGGTGCAGGCTCAAGTTCCCGCCCTGATTTTCTGGGCTTAATCCTCTTCCTGTGGAAATCAATAAGGACATTGTGATGGAATGATTCACGTTCAAGGTCAGGCCGGAGCAAATTGGAGGCGACATGCTGATTTTACTACCCTCACTGTGAGGAGAGCCAATCCTGTTCACAGACCTCTTAACCCTTTCCTTGTCACTCTGGTAGGCACTGTCAGCACAGGCCCCCTCCCCAGGCCCAGGTCCCCCTGGCCTCCTCACCCATGTGCGGCGCTTTTGTTTACACTTTTCCGAGGTTCTGACCACACGAGGCCTTGCAGCCTTGCATACTTGTCATGGTGGTTTGGGGAAGCCAGGCAACAGGTTCAGGAACAGCTTCAAACTGGAAGTCAAATGCTACATGTCTAACTTCAGCTTTGTTGCTAACATCCTGTTCCTTTCCCTTCACCAGAGCTGTTCCCCTTCCAACCCTCTTTTCTGAGTTCCAGACCCCTCTGCCCTGCTTTCTGGGTTGTCCCAGATGGGGAGGTAGAGGAGAAGATACCAAATTCCTCACTTATTTTTTTCACACACAGCAAGTCAGATCTTCTCTGAGGATCAAACATGATAGAAGCTTATTCCTTTCTCCTATTAAAAAAAACACCCATAATCAGTGGGTAGCTAGAGCTTTATGTCCAGGATAATTTAGGGATCCTGGCCCCTCTATCTTGATGTTCTGCCACCTTCAGCACGGGCCTCCCGGGGTCACTGTGGTTTCAGGCATCAGCCAGCCGAGGTGTGGGGAGAGCATGTGCGGAAAGCTTGCAGAGCCCAGGACTGAAAGTGGCTCACTCCCTTCCACTCGGATTCTACTGTCCTGAACAGGAGTATGCGCCACACCTCAGTACAAGAAAGACTGAGGAATGTAGTCCAGCTGCGTGGCCAGGAAGATGGGTCTGGTGGGCAGTGCTGTCTCAGTGCGGACGTGGAGAGAGTGAGGAGGACAACGCTAGGAAGTGTGGCTGGAAGAGAAGAGACAGCGTATGAGTTAGGGGAGGTTGATCTGACGTTTGAGGAAGGCAGTGATTTGACCCTATTCCCTGGAGGAGCCAGTGGAGACAGAAAGGTTTTGCTGTGGAGAGAATTCAGGGTCTCAGAGGGCCACAGCTGGCATGAGGAGGGACAGTGATGACACAGACACCTCTGGTTGGGCAGAGCCTACCTTAGGTCTTTCTTTATCTCTGTATTCCCACATGGAACACTGAGGGCACCGGAGAATGAGTGTGAACATACCTCTAAGCCTGAAGGTGAGGAGCCCAGCCAGCAAAGAGTTAAAGGGTGCAGGGGTGGGCAGAGCCGGGGAGCCAGGTGCTCCCCAACATACTGTGTGGTGCCAGTTAATCCCCTGCAGCAGGCAGGAGGCCTGCACAGCTGTCTCCCCTGAGCTGGGATTGCATGCTTCCCCCTCCCTCTGCCACTTCCCTGATGCCCCCAGCCCTTGCCCAGAGAACACAGCACCCCAGGGATTGGGTGGGGGTGGGTAGAGATGGGCAGGCAGCATGCTGGGTAACTGGTCCAGCCCCTGCACCCTTGGAGAACTCATTCTCCAGAGATAAACCATTGTCTAGCTTACTTCTCACTGGCTATGAAGACCCCACTTCCCCCAAGCCAGCCAAACCCAAATCTTATAGCTGCTCTTCCCACAGAGTATCCATTCCTGCCTCTGTGTCTTTGCCTCACCTGAAGTGCCCTTTTCCTCCTCTCCCTTGGCAGTTTCTGCCTAGCCTGCAGAGCAGCTACAAAACAGCAGCCCCTGGGACCCCTCCCTTTGGCCTCTAACCCTTCAGCCCGGGGTTCTGCTTGATTGGGGCTTCCCATGCCAGCCTGTATCTGCACTAGGCTCAGGGAGGAGAGAGGCAGGTCTGCCTCCAGCAGTCATTCATTTATTCCTCCAGCACCTTCATTCACAACAGATGAGGCTGCTGAGACTCAGAGGGGGTAAGTTACTTGCATAGCTTGAGAGTGGAGGAATTAGGACTCGAGCTCTTTTGTTTAACTCCAGAGCCCACACTCACACTTTCCTTCTCAGCCCGGAAAGAGACTAAGATCGCTGGGTGCCTGGGAGCTCTTACTCCAGGCTCCTTCTTCCTGGTAGCTAGAGGGAGCAGTAGAAAGAAGGTTCTAGGCTCTCTTTGGCCAGTTAGCAGTTGTAGGACATGGGCAAATTTTAAGCCTCCGTTCTCCATGGCGAGAAGGAGCAATAGGTTCTGTAACAGGGTTGTCAAGAGGGTTAAGTGAGATCATGGATGGGAAAGGGCTGGACAACTGCAGAGGCTGTGCTCATATGTGAGGCTGCTGGGCTGAGCCAGGGGATCCCAGCCTGGCTGGGCCCAGGGCAAGAGGAAAGCAGGCGCCAAGAGCCAGACCCAGTCCCACCCCACCCTCCATCCAGCAGACTCGGGGCTCATTGCTAAGCCTTTGCCTCTGTGTGCCCCATCCAGCTATGCCATCTTGCCTCTGTTCCACTGAACAAGATCACCATTTATGGATCTTTGGAGCTGATCTTTGGGATGCAGTAAAGGGCCTGGATTGTGGGTTAGGCTCTATCTCTGAACAGCTGTATAATTTACACTCTGCAAGTCTCAGTTTCCTCATCACTAAAATGGAAATGAGAGTCTGGCAAAGTGTTGGTGAGAATGTTTATAGAGTGACAGTGACTCACCCAGGGTCTCACTGCAAAGTGAGCAATGGTGGAGGCAGCACCAGACTCCAAACCAAGTGCCCCTTCCATTGCCTCTGCCAGAGTCTTCCCTAAGCTCCACCCCAGGGTGGGCCTCCCTGTGCTAACCTCATAGCCTCTACTATCTGAGTTGCCCACTAGGCCTTCCAAAAGCCCTGTCTCTATGTGAGACAGGAAGCTCCCATGTGGGACCCAAGCCCCCTCAACAGTAACTATCACCTAGCTGGATCCTTTGCAAGGTGTACAGACCCAGCTAGGGAAGCTTATTTTTCAAGGGGTTTCCTGGGACTTGGCAAAGGTGAATGACATCAACTTCCCAATGGAGGGGAGAAAGAAATAAGAGAGGGAAGGGTTAAGGCTCAGCAGCTGGGACAGGCAGGCTGCAGACGGCCCAGCCCAGTGCTGGGGGGCCTGCACCATTCCATTCCTTTGCAGATCAGTTACACCCAGCTGTCTCCCTCCCCACTGCCAGCACCCCTCGGATTAGGCGGGAAAGGCTCCCCGGCCTGTGGCCTGCACACGGCCCATGGGGAGCAACGCCGGCAGCCCACGCCTCCACGACAGCTGCTGAGTGTCAAGCAAGAACATAGATCAGTGGGACCCTGGCAGAGGTGCCCCAAGCCCAAGCCCTGCCCCCAGCATGTGCAGGAGGGGCTGCCCAAGGAGAAAGGGGATCTGTGAGGGATTTGGGAGGTACAGGGCAAAAATTGCTCCCAAAAATATCTCCTCTGCCCATATGTCACTGTGCCTCAAATTCTACCATTAAACATCTTAAAAGTTTGGGTCTTCCAGAGACACCAATTAAAAACTACACCCCATGGAGTAGCTGGCATTCTGATGCACTGTTGATAGGAATGTATTGGTAAAATTTATGAACATTTAATTTTATTTTACAAAGTATATATGAAGTCCCTCAAAAATATCTCTTTCTTTGTCTCAGTCATTCTGCTGAGGACTTTAACTTAAAGAAGAATTTAACTTAAGGAAATAGTTTATAATATGGAAAGAATGTGGGCTAGAGTCTCAATATTATAAGAAAACACAAACTAATGTCACGAATACTCTCAAAACACAAAAGCCATATTTAAAAAAATAAAAGAAATTTTAACACTAGAAAATATCTGAGCCTGTACTGGAAAACATGAGACAGTTCCACAATAGGTCGGAAATATGAAATTTCTGGAAGTTATAAAGTAAATGGGAGGCAGCATAGTATATAGGTAGAAAGATGGTCCAGACTCTAATCCTGGTTGCTTTACTCATGAGTTCTGTGATATTGGCAAATTACCGAACCTTCCTGAATTTCAGTTTCCTCAACTGTAAAGTTGGAATAATAATTACAATAATTGTGAGAAATACATGAAGATTAGAAGAGATCATTTGTGGTAAACATCCCTGCGATTCTGCCATCAGAGGACCATGACCATAGAAGCCACCAACACCTATGAGTGAATGGGTATGGTGTGTCTCCTCCAGCCACTTGCCTCCATAGCTGCTAAGAAAGCCCTCACAGTACCAATTCTAATTAATCCAGAATTTTAGTATACATATTACTAGTCAACTGAAACTCATTATCTATTTTAAAAGAATGGACAATGGCAAAATGGTGCCCAAGTCGAAATGGCAGGGTAACTTAACCTCAATGAGATGTCAATCCATTAAAGAAAGAGGAAAAGCATGAACAGTATTCTAATTAATATTCCCAGGATGATCCATGAGGATACTATATCTAAAAAGTTGGAGGCTAATATGTTAAAGCACAATCAGAAAAAAAAAGTTTCTAGAAATTAAAATCATACATAACTTCCGCTTCCACCACAAAGAGTAGCTGGTACTTGACTTACCCTGCAATTATAAACAACTAGAAAATTGGTGAAAATACATGACATACATGTTTTCAGATGTGGGCAACAGGCCATTCAAGGCTAGAATCCCACAGGAAAGGGAAATCAGTGAAGCATTAATAAGTCTGACTGCAGAGCTCCAAATTCTGCCTGGATCATTTTGATCTATCTTCAACTCAGCAAGACTTATATTGGGACTTATATCCCTAACATATAAAGAACTCTTATAAATCAATAATAAACAGCAACAAAATAACCAAGTTTTTAAAAAATAGGCAAAGGATCTGAATATGCATTTCTTCAGAGAAGATGCACTCATGTACAATAAGCACAGGAAAAGAGGATCACCATTATTAGTCATCAGGTAAATGCAAACAGAAACCACAATAAGATGTCCCAGCAGACCAGGGTATCTTGCTGAGTTGAAGATAGATCAAATTCAGGAAGTCTGAGGCAACTGAAATTTGTGAGGCAGAATACCAGAGATAAGGAAGCCAGGTAGAGAAAGAGCTCCAGAAAGTTGCATAGATTAAGGCTGTGGTTGAACATTAAGGTGCACATGTGTAGGCTGAATATCCATAAGGATAGGTGAAGAACTAGTGGGTGATTTTAAACTGAGCAATTCTTGGAACTGCTGCAGAGCTGAGAGACATTAAATTTCTTACCATTCAAAGTGAAGAGACCTCATTGAACATCCCAGGACTTAACTGAGCCTCCAGAAATGGTCATACTTTAGAAGGATTAAACTACACCTAAAGTCAAGTCTACACTTAAGAAGCCCTAATTAAGCTTTGAAACAATCCTCAAACTGACCGTGCTGATACACAATAGCTATAAGACATAAGGAAGTCTAAATATTCTTTAAGGGAAAAAATTCAGGGATTCAGCAGCATACTATTAATAATATCTAGAATCTAATTAAAAATTACTAGACACGCAAAGAATCTGAAAAATGAGAATCATAGCAAGGAGAAAAACATGGTCAATTAGAAACAGACCTAGAAATGACAAAGATGATGATATTAGCAAACAAGGGCTTTTAAGTAGCTATTATACATATGCTTAAGAATGTAAAGAAAAATATAAGCATAATGAAGACAGAGATGGGGGATATTTTTAAAAAATAAAACAGAAAGTCTAGAGATGAACATATAAAGTTTTAAATGAAATGAGATTAACAACAGATTAAAGAGTGCTGAAGAAAAGATCAGTGAACTTGAAGATATAACAAGAGGGACTTTCCAAAGTGAATTATAGGGTCCAGGCATGGTGGCTCATGCCTGTAATCCCAGCACTTTGGGAGGTCGAGGTGGGTGGATCACTTGAGGTCAGGAGTCTAAGACCAACCTGGCTAACGTGGTAGAACCCTATCTCTACTAAAAATACAAAAATTAGCTAGGTGTGTTGGTGGACACCCATAATTCCAGTTACTTGGGAGGAAGCCAAGGCAGGAGAATTGCTGGAACCCAGGACATAGAAGTTGCAGTGAGCTGAGATGGTGTCACTGTACTCCAGCCTGGGCGACAGAGTGCGACTTTGTCTCAAAAATAAAATTAAAAACAAAATGAATTATAGAGTAAAAGAAAAACTGTAAAAAAATTGAACAGAGCCTCAGTGACCTATAAAACAACATGAAGAGATCTAAAATCCGTAAACTTAAGACCCAAAAAGACAGAAGGGAGAGAAAAAAGTATCCTAAGAAATAATGACTGATTCCAGAATACATAGATAACTCCTAAAGCTCAATAATAACAACCAAAAACAAGCAACACAATTAAAAAATGACCAAAGGACTGGAATAGACATGTCTCCAAAGAAGATATACAAATTGTAAGTACATGAAAAAATGCTCAACATTTGTAATCACTAGGGAAATGCAAATCAAAATCACAAAGGCATACCACTTTGCAGCCATTAGGATGTTTATTATTTAAACAAGCAAAAAATAGAAAATAAGTGTCAGTGAGAATATGAAGAAGTTGGCAACCTTGTTCTCTGCTGGTGGGAATGTAAAATGGTGCTGCTGCTATGGAAAACAGGATAGTAGTTTCCTTAAAATTAAAAATAAAATTACCATATGATCCAGTAATTGCTTTTCTGGGCATATGCTCAAAAGACGAAAGCAGAGACACAAACACACATTTGTATATCCATGTTTATAGCAGCATTACTGACAATAGCCAAAAGATGAAAACCACCCATGCATCAATCAATGGATGAATTGATAAACTAAATGTGGTAGGTACATACAATGGAATATTACTCAGTCTTAAATAGGAAGAAGTTTCTGACACATGCTACCCTTTGGATTCAAATTTAAGACTTTATGCTAAATGAAATAAACCAATCACAAGGACAAATACTATATGATTCCATTTATATGATATACTTAGAGTAGCTTAGCTTAGTGGTCACCCAACAATTTGGACAGAAATTATTCCTAACCATCTCAAAATTCACAAGGTTTCACACTCTGCCTATCGGCCTATATGTGGCTTGACCAGCACACTTCAAATTATAGCCATGGCACAGACATAAATGTAAACATATAGATCGATGGAATAAAATAGAAAGCCAAGAAATAAATTCTTACATTTATGGTAAATTGGTTGTCAATAAGGGTGCTAAGACAATTCAATGAGAAAAAGAATAGTCTTTCCAACCAATGGAACAATTGGATATTTATATGAAAAAGAATGAAGCTAGGCCTGTTTCTTATACAATATACAAAAGTTAACTCCAAATAAATTGTTGGCCTAAGTGTCAGAGATAAAAATGATAAAACTATTAGAAGAAAATATAGGAGTAAATTTTCATGACCTTGGGTTAAATAAAGCCTTCTTAGATATGACCCCAAAAGCCCAAGTGACGAAAGAAAAATAGATACTTCAAATCTCATCAGAATGAAAGGTTTTATGCTTCAAAGGACAACATCAAGGAAGTAACAAGACAACTCAGAATGGGAGAAAATATTTGCTAATTATATGTGTGATAAGGGACTTATATCCCTAACATATAAAGAACTCTTATAAATCAATAATAAACAGCAACAAAATAACCCAGTTTTTTTTAAAATGGGCAAAGGATCTGAATATGCATTTCTTCAGAGAAGATGCACACACGTACAATAAACACAGGAAAAGAGGATCACCATCATTAGTCATCAGGTAAATGCTAATAGAAACCACAATGAGATATCATTTCACATTCACTAGGATGGCTGTAATCAAAAAGTCAGATAATAACGAGTGTTGGAGAGGATATGGAGAAATTGAAACCCTCATACATTGCTGGTCAGAATGTAATACAGATAACTTGGAAAACAGTTTAGCAGTTTCTTGAAATGTTAAACATAGGGTTACCACATGACCCAGCAATTTCATCCTAGTATAGACCAAAAATAATTGGAAATATGTGTCCACACAAAAACTGAACACAAATGTTCACAACAGCATTATTCATAATGGCAAAAGTGTAAACAACTCCAATGTTTACCATCTGATGAATGGATAAATGTAATTCCACACAATGAAATATTGTTCAGCCATAAAATGGAATGCAGTACTGATAAATAGTACAGCATGGATAAACCTTGAAACATCATGCTAAGTGAAAGAACTCAGTCACAGAAGACCACATATTTCATGATTCCATTTATATAAATTGTCCATAATAGGTAAATCCGTAGAAACAGAAAACAGATTGGTGGTTGCTTAGAGCTTGGGCATGTTGTGGGAAATGGAGAGTGACTGCTAATGTGTACTGGGCTTCTTTTGGGGTGATAAAAATGTTCAACAGTTGATTGTGATGATGGTTGCACAATCCTATGAATATAATGAAAACCATAGATGTACTTTAAAAGGGTGAATTGTGTGATATGCAAATTATATTGCAATAAAACATATATACTGTTATATTACATATACATATATATGCAGTGATTGTCAGACTGGATAAGAAAAACAATAATTATGTATATGCTGACTGCAAGAGACAGAATCCAGAAACAAATAATTTGAAAGGAAAGAATGGAAATTAGTATATTCTGCACATAGTAACAAAGAGGAAGTTGGAGAGGATATATTAACATAGACAAAAATAGACTTTTAGACAAGAAGTATTCCTGGAGACAAGGAAGAATGTTTCATAATGATAATATGTTGAATACATTAAGAAGATACAACAATTATATATGTAAAAACATTTTACAACAGAGCCCCAAAATATGTGAAGGAAAATCTAACATAATTGAAAGAAGAAATAGACAATTCAATAGTTGTAGTTGAAAATGTTAATATTCCTCTCAGAAATTCACAGAATAACTAGATAGAAAATTAGTAATGATACAGTGGACTTAATTTAACTCTGTTAACCAATTTGACCTAAATCAAAGATATTGATCACTCCACTCAACAACAGCAAAAGAAACACATTTAAAGTGTTCAACAATGCTTTTATTGAGACTATTAAATAAGTCTCAATATATTTTGAAGGAATGTTATACAAAGTATGTTCAGCAATCATCATAGAATTACATAAAATATCAACCAAAGAAAAAAATCTTGGAAGTTTCCAAATACTTGAAAATTAACACACATTTCTAAATAAAGAAAATGTATTCAAAATAAAATAAGGAAAAATTACAAATAAAACTAGAAAATATGTTAAACTGAAAGAAATTGAAAACAATGCATCAAAAGTTATGGAATGCAGGTAAAGTAGTTCTTAGAAGAATGCGTATAGTTTTAAACACATATTAGAAAAAAGGATTCAGAATCAATAACCTAAGCTTCTCACCCCAGAAGGCCATAAAATGAAGGCTGAATCAAATCCTAAGAAGAAAGAAATTAGTAAGCATCAGAGCAGAAACTGATAAAATAGAAAAAAGAAAAGCAATAGAAAAACAAATGAAAACAAAAATCTATTCTTTTAAAATCAACAGGCTGTATGTGGTGGTTCATGCCTGTAATCCCAGCACTTTGGGAGGCCAAAGTGGTATGATTGCTTGAACCCAGGAGTTTGAGACCAGCCTGAGCAACATGGTGAAATCCTGTCTCTATCAAAAATACAAAAATTAGCCAGGCATGGTGGTGCACACCTGTGATTTCAGCTACTTGGGAGGCTGAGGTAGAAGCATTGCTTGAACCTGGGAGGTGAAGGTTGCAGTGAGCAGAGATGGTGACATTGTACTCCAGCCTGGGTGACAGAGCCAGAGCCTATCTCAAAAAATAAAAACATCAACAAAATTGATAAACTTAAAGCCAGACTGACCAAGAATAAAAGAAAATACACAAATTAAACTCATGAATAAAGGAAGGGATATCACAATGCACCCTATAGAATTAGATGGGAGTCTTATGAATAACTTCATGCCAACAAATTAGACAAGTTAAATGAAGTAAAAACATGATAAGAAAGATATAAATATATCAAACAAAGAAATTCAATTAATAATTAAAATTATCTCACAAAGAAAACTCCAGGCCCAGATGAATAAATAACACAAATCTTACATAAATTCTCCCAGAAGAGAGAGAAAAGGAGGGAACTCTTGTCAACTTGTTTAATAAAGCTGGACAAAGACATGACAAGAAACAAAATAACATTCTAATATTCCTCATGAACATGGGTACAAAACCCCTTAACAAAATATTAGCAAACAAAATCCAGCAATGTATAAAAGTGATGGTACACTATGACTAAGTGGGATTTATTTTATGAATGCAAGGTTGGTTTAACATCTAAAAATCAAGTAATGAAAAGTCAAGTAATATACCATATTAACAAAATGAAGAGCAAATTCTATATAATTTTCTCAATAGGCACAGAAAAAGCACTGACAAAAGCCAACATTCATTGATGAAAACAAAAAACCTCTCATAGAAGTAGGAAGAGAAGGAAATGTCCTCAATCAATAACAAAAGGCATCCTCAAAAAACTTACAACTAATATCACACTTAATAACCAAGGACTAAATATTTATCTAGAAAAAGTATAAACTTAGCAGGATTTATGGTCTTGCCACTTCTATTAAATGTCATACAGGAAATTCTACCAGTCAATAAAGTAAGAAAAAAAACCTAAAGACATAGAATGGAATGACAAAAGAAAAAACTATCTTTATTTAGAAATTAAAGGATCATCTATGTATAAAATTCTAAGGAAATTACAACATAAAAAGCTATTAGAACTATGACTAGAAAGCTATCTACTTAGTAAGGTAACGCAATGCAAACTTGCAAAAATTAATTGTATTTCAGTTTTTCTTTTAACTTTTATTTAAGTTCAGGAATACATGTGCATGTTTCTTATGTAGGTACACTTGTGTCATGGGGGTTCATTGTACAGATTATTTCATCACCCAGGTATTAAGCCTAGTACCTGTTAGTTATCTTTCCTGATCATTTCCCTTCTCCACCTTCCAGTAGGCCTCAGTGTCTGTTGTTCCACTCTATGTGTCCATATATTCTCATCATTTAGTTCCCATTTGTAAATGAGAAAATGTGGTATTTGGTTTTCTGTTCCCATGCTAGTTCGCTAAGGATAATGGCCTCTAGCTCCATCCATGTTCCTGAAAAGGACATGATCTCATTCTTTTTTATGGGTACATAATATTTCATGGTGTATATGTACCACATTTTCTTTATCCAGCCTACCATTGATAGGCATTTAGGTTGATTCCGGTCTTTGCTATTGTGAATAGTGCTGCAATGAACATACACATGCATGTGTCTTTAAGATGGAATGCATTTCTATATAATAGCAACAAACAACCCAAAAAATTAAATTATGCAAATAATTCCAATCACAATAGTATAAAAAATAATAAAGTATTTTGGAATACATTTAACAAACATGTAAGACCTATATGTTGAAAATTACAAAGCTTTGCTGAATTTTTAAAAGATGTGAATGACTACAGAAGACACCTTGTTCGTGAATTGAAAGACTCAATATTGTTAAGTTGGCAATTTTCCCCAGTTTATCTATATATTCAATCTAAATCCTCATCAAAATTCCAGCAAGCTTGTTTGGTAGAAAGTGAGAAACTGATCCTAAAATGTATATGAAAATGTAAAGGATCTAGACTAGCCAAAGAATAAAGCTGGAGAACTTAAGCTACTTTATTCAAAACTTATTATAAGTCTGCATTAATCAATACAGTGTGGTGTGGGCCTAAGAATGTACGTCAAGGTCAATGGACTAGAATAAAGAGTCCATAAATACTTCCATGCAATAAGAACAAGTCAAAAAACTGATAAGAACATGAGCAAAAATTTGAACTGACACTTCACCAAACAAGATGCAATCATCTATCACTTAATGGTGGGGATTCATTCTGAGAAACTCATTGTTAGGTGATTTTGTTGTGCGTTAGAGCGTATTTTCACAAACCTAGGTGTTACAGCCTGTTACACACCTTGACTATGTGATACAGTCTATTCCTCCTAGGCTACAAACCTGTGCAGAGTGTTATCGTACTGAATGCTGTAGGCAATTGTAACACAATGGTACCTATTTATATATTTAAACATATCTAAATATAGAAAAGGTTCAGCAAAACTACAGTTTACAAGATAAAAAATGGTACATTTAAAAGCTGTAAAAGACTTAAATGACTGGTGCTTGCAGGACTGGAAGTTGCTCTGGATGAGTCAATGAGTGAGTGGTGAGTGAATGTGAAGGCCTAGGACATCACTGTACACTGCTGTGGACTTTATAAACACTGTACACTTATATTATGCTAAATTTATTTAAAAATATTTATTTCTTTAATAAATTAACTTTAGCTTACTGTAAATTTTTTACTTTATAAACTTTTTTTAACTTTTTGACTTTTGTGATAACACTAAGCTTAAAACACAAACACACTGTACAAAATATTTTCTATCTTTATATCCTTAAGCTATACATTTTTCTATTTATAAGTTTTTTGTTTTATTTTAAAAACTTTTAAATTAAAAACTAAAATACAAATATGCACATTAGCCTAGGCCTACACAGGGGCAAGATAATCAATATCACTTTTACCTCCACATCTTGTCCCACTGGAAGGATTCAGGGGCAATAACACACATGGAGAGTCATCTCCTATGATAGCCATGCCTCCTTCTGCAGTACCTCCTAAAGGATCTGCCTAAAGCTATTTTACAGTTAATTTTTAAATATATAAATAGAGGAGTCGTTTATTGTCATTATCAAGTGCTATGCACTGTACCTAATTGTGTATGCTATACTTCCATACGGCTGGCAGCACAGTAGAGGTTTGTTTGCACCAGCATCACCACAAACATGTGAATAATGTGTTGCACCGTTATGACAGCTACAACATCATTAGGCAATAGGAATTTTCAACTTCCATTATAATCTTATGGGATTATCATTTGTATATGCAGTTTATCACTGACCGAAACATTGCTGTGCAGTGACTGTATGACAGCAACAAAGCACATGAATGCATGTGAAAAGATCCCCAGCATCGTTGGTTATTAGAGAGGTTCCAATTAAAACCACAATGAGGCAACACTGTGCACCCTGTAGAATGTCTATACAAATGTCTAAAAGACTGACCTACCAAGTTTTGGTGAGAATGTGGATAAATGGAATCCTCAAATATTGCTGGTGAGAATTTAAATAGTACAGCCATTTTAGACATTTCCTAAAAAGTTATACATATCTTTCCATGGGACCCAGAAATTCCACCCCTAAGTAGATACATAACAGAAATGGAAATTTGTGTCCCCCAAAGACTTGCATGCAAAAGTTCAAGACAGCATTATACACAATAATGTGTCCTTACTGGAAACAACACAAAGGTCCATCAGCAGGTGAATAAACAAACTAAATATGATATACACATACAATGGACTATTACTCAAGAATAAACAAGAAATAAACTATTAATACATGCAACAACATGGATAGCATAAAAAACATTGTGCTAAGCATGAGGTGCTACATATCAAAGACTACATACAGTATTATTTCATTTATATGAAATTTGTAGAAAATCCAAAAGTATAGTGACAGAAATCAGATCAGTGGGTACCTGATGCTTGAGATAAGAGTGGAATTGCTTGCAAATGGATGGGAGGAAAATTTGAGGGTGGGTGGGTAATATAATTGTTCTAGAATTGATTGTGGTAATGATTGCAGAACTACATAAACTTACTAAGAGTCCTTGAACTATAAACCTACATGGGTAAATTTTATATTATGTAAACTATACCTCAGTGAAAATATGTGTTTTTTTTAAAAAATAACTCACTTTAAAACAAAAATAACAGTGTTTCATGTGGTAATTTATATAGGTAGAAGTAAAATGTATGGTAACAATAACACAAAGAATGGAATGGAGATATACTGTTTTAAGGTTGCATAATGTATACTGTTGTCTATTAGATATACAGAGGTATAATATTCTGTGGAGAATATAATATGGGGGCATAATATACTTCAACTTAAACTTATTTGAAGTATATTTACAAATATTTTACGAGCCATTATTATATACTTCATATAATTATATACTTATATACTGTTATTTATATACAAATTATATATTACATCTAATATATAAATTATATACTTCAATGTTACTCTACCTTCAATAGTATTTGAAGGTAGAATGTGATGTGATAAAGATAAGTTAAAGATGCTTACTTTAAACTGTTCTGCAATCACTAAAACAAAAGAATTATAGCTAATATAAAATTGCAGTGATAAAAGGAAATGATAAACAATAATTCATCTAAAAGAAAGCAGGAGACAAAGTAAATAAGAAAAAAAAAAGACAGAGTAATGGAACCAACACAAACACATAACCAGATGATAAATTAAAACCCAGTTATCATAGTGTTATATTAAATTGTTATATTACATTTAAAATAAATGGTCTAGATAATCCAATAAAGAGACATTAAAAATTGGGCTTTTAAAAAATGGTCCAATTATATGTCACAAGAAACAGTTTAAATGTGAAGACACATGTCAGTTAAAAATGAAAAGACAGGGTGGCGATTTCTCAAGGATCTAGAAATAGAAATTCCATTTGAACCAGCAATCCCATTACTGGGTATATATCCAAAGAACTATAAATCATTCTACTATAAAGACACATGTACACATATGTTCATTGCAGCCTTGTGTACAATAGCAAAGAGCTGGAACCAACCTAAATGTCCATCAATGATAGACTGGACAAAGAAAATGTGGTACATATATACCATGGAATACTAGGCAGCCATAAAAAATGATGAGTTCGTATCCTTTGTAGGGACTTGGATGAATCTGGAAACCATCATTCTCCACAACCTGACACAAGAACAGAAAGCCAAACACCACATGTTCTCACTCATAGGTGGGTGTTGAACAACGAGAACACATGGACTCAGGGAGAGGAACATCACCCACTGGGGGCAGTTAGGGGGGTAGGGGAGAGACAGTAGGGGGTGGGGAGGGAGGGGATGGTGGGGAGGGATAACACGGGGAGAAATGCCAGATATAGTATGCACTTAAAGTAAAATAAATAAATTAAAAATATAAAAAAATAAAAATAATAAAATAAAATAATTTTAAAATGAAAGAATCGAAAAAGAAATTTCATGCAAACACTAATCATAAGAAAGTGGATATATTAATATCAGAGCAGACTTTAGGGCAAGGAATATTCTCAGAGATTTTTTAAAAGGTTATCTCATGATAAGAAAGTCAATTAATCAAGAAAACATACAATCAATAGTTTGCATGTACCTAACAACAGAGCTTCAAAAAACATGAAGTAAAAAAATAATTATTATTATAGTTGAATATTTCAGCACTCCTCTACCTACAATTCATAGAACAAGTAGACAGGAAATCAGTAAGGCTATAGACTTGAACAACACTCTCAACCAACTGGACGTAGTTTACATTTATAGAACACTCCAACAAACAACAGCAGAATACATGTCTTTTCAAATGGACATGGAATGTTTGCAAAGATAAACCATATTCTGAACCATAAATTAAGTCTACATAAGTTTAAAAGAATATTATCATAAAAAGCATTTTATCTTACCACAATGGAATTAGGTTAGAAATCATTAATAGAAAGACTTCTGGAAAGCCTTGAAATACTCAGAAATAAAACAACACACCTTTAAGTTACCCATGGGTCAAAGAAGAAATTAAAAAAGAAAATAAGTAATTGTAAATTAAAACACAATGTGAAAATTTGTGGGATACATCTAAAGAATTATGAGAGGGAAATTTATAATACTAATTGCCTGTATTAAAAAAGAAGAAAAATCTTAAATCATTGCTCTCATCTTCCACTCTATGTGGCTAGAAAAGGGAAATAAAATTAAGTCCAAAGTAAGCGTAAATAAGATAAAATAATAAAGTTAGAATTAATGAAATAAAAAATAGAAAAGCAATAGAGAAAAACCAATAAAAACAAAATTTTCTTTTTTAAGAAGCTTGATAAAATTGATTTTCCTGAAGCATAACTAATTTAGAACAAAAGAGAGAGAGGAATATATTACCAACATCCGCCATTAATGAATGGACATCAATACAGATTCTACAGGCACTAAAGAAGAATAAAATATGATTGTGAAAAATGTAATGTCCACAAATTTGACAACTTGGATGAAATGAAAATGGAATTTAAAATAGAAATAGACAAATCAATCATTATAGTTGGAGACATCAACTATATTTGTCTATTTCTATTTTAAAATGGAATTTAAAATAGAAATAAGACAAATCAATCATTATAACTGGAGACATCAAAACTCCACTCTCAGCAATTAATACAATAAGTAGACAGCACATCAGTAAAGATGTAGAAGATCTGATCACTACCAGTCAGATTGACCTAATTGACATTTAAAGAAAACTCAACCCAACAACAGCAGAATATTCATTATTCTCAAGTGCACATGAAATAGTCACCAGGAGAGAATATATTCTGAGCCATTAAAAACTTGAAGAAATTGCTTTAAAATTAAAATTATATAATTCATGATTCTCTTACCAAACAGAATTAAACTAGAATTTAATAACAAAATATCTGGAAAATCCATAAATATTTATAAATTAATCAATGCATTTATTGTCAAAGAGGGTCAAAAATAAAGTTATAAGAGAAATTAGAAATATTTTTAATTGAATGAAAATGAAAACACAATATGCTGAAATTTGTGAGGTGCAGGTAAATTACAGTATAATTAATATTTATAGCATTAAACTCCTTTGTTTTTAAAAAAGGAAGACCATAAATCAATTTCCTAAGTTTTCACCTTAAAAAAAATAGAAAAAGAGGAATAAATTAAATCAAAGCAAGTAGAAAGAGGGAAATTATAGAGATAATAAAAGAAGTCAATGGAATTTTAAAATAAAACAGTTATAGAAAAAAATCAAGGAAATCCAAAGTTGGTTCTTTGAGAAGTGCAATAAAATTGATAAACTTCTAGCTAGGCAGATCAATAATAAAGAGAAAGATGATACAAATTATCAGTATTACAAATGAATGAAGAGACATCACAACAGATCACTACAGGCACTAAAGAAGAATAAGACATTATTGTGAGAATATAATGTCCATAAGTTTAACTGCTTAAAAGCAATACAAAAAGTTCTTGAAATGTACAAACAACCAAATGTTACTTAAGAAAAATTAGATAATCTGAATAACACTATTCTATTAAAGAAATTTAATTAATAATTTAACACTTTCCAACAAAGAAAACCCCCAGGACCAGATAGCTTCACTGGTAAATTCTATGAAATATTAAGGAAGAGATAATAACAATTCTATGCAAACGCTTGCAGACAATTAAAGAGGAAAGAATACTTTCCAACTCATTTTATGTGGCAGGCATGATCCTGATTCTGAAAACACAAGAAAATTTTATGAAAAAAAGCAAACTGCAAACTAATATCCTTTGAGAACATAGTTGCAAAATTTCTCAAGAAAATACTAGAAAATAAAATCTCATAGTATAGAAAAAGAGCAGTATGTCATCACCAAGTGAGGTCCCAGTATGGAAGGTTAGCTCAACATTTGAAGATCAATGTAATTTGCCATCAACAGAAGAATAAGAAAACCATAAGATCATCTTAATAAATGCAGAAAAAACATTAGACAACATTCAACATTTATTTATGATACAAACTTTCAGCCAATTAGGAATAGACAAAAGCTTTCTCAATCCGATAAGGGGCATCTGAAAAAAACCCTAAAGGTAGCATCATACTTAATAATGAGAGGCTGAATGCTTTCTCTTTCAATTTGAGAACTAAACTAAGATATCTGTTCTCACCACTTCTATTCAACATTGTACTGGAAGTTCTAGACAGGGAATAACATTAAGAAAAAGAAATAAAAGGTATACGGATCAAAAGGAAAAAATAAATAAAACCACCTCTAATTCACAGATGGCCTGATTGCCTCTGCAGGAAATTCCAAAGAATAGAGAAAGCAACTAGAGAATAAGTGAGTTTAGCAAGACTGTAGGACTCATCAATATATCATCAATAAATATTTTTGAAAATAAAATTTAAAATACTGTATTAATTCAAGCTTCCATAACAAAATATCATAGATCAGGTGACTTAAACAACAAAATTTACTTTCTTACAGTTCTGAAGGCTGAGAAGCCCAAGACCAAGGGGAAAGCCAATTTGTTTCCAGTTGACGGCTGTCTTCCTGGCTTGCAGAAAGCTGCCTTCTCTGTGTCCTCACATGGGGAAAGTGGAAAGGGTGGGAGCGGAAAAGGGAGAGGGAGAGAGCTTCCTCTTCTTCTAAGCCCACAGTCCTATAGGATTAGGGCCTGATTTAACCTTAAATTAGGGCTTGACTTAACCTGTGACCTGATTTAGCCTTAATTATCTCCTAAAGACCCCATCTCCACACACAATCACTTTGGGGATTAGGGCTCCAACATACAAATTTGGGGTGAGGAGGGTGTAGTTAAGTCCATAGCAAGTACCATTTGCAATAGCGCCAAAAAGAATGAAATACTTAGCATAAAGCTTACAAAATATGTGTAAGATGTATATGTATAAAACTACAAAATGCTAATGAAAGAAATCAAGGAAGAATGAAATAAATGTGGTTTTGAGTTGGAAGACTGAGTATCATTAAGATGTCAATTTCATCTGGGTGCAGTAGCTCATGCCAGTAATCCCAGCACTTTGGGTGGCAGGTGGATTGCTTGAGACCAGGATTTGGAGACCAGCCTGGACAACATGTGGAAACACTGTCTCTATTAAAAATATAAAATTTAGCCAGGTGTGGTGGCACACACCTGTAGTCCCAGCTACTCAGGAGGCTGAGGTGGGAGGATAGATTCAGCCCAGGAGGTGGAAGCTGTATAAACCTTGTTGGAGCCGATGCACTCCAGCCTAGGCAACAGAGACCTTGTTTCAATTAAGAAAAAAAAAAATTCAATTTTTCCTAAGCTTATCTATAAACTCAATGGAATTCCAATAAAAATCAAGCATAATTTTTTTGATATGTATTGACAAGCTGATTTTAAAATTTACATGAAAAAGCAAAGATACTAGAATAAACAAAGCAAATTTGAGAAAGAACAGATTTGGAGGATTTACATTACCTGATTTTAAGATTTAATATACAGCTGTAGTAAGCAAGAGAATATGGTATTGACTAAAAGATGCATAGATCAATGGAATAAGCTAGAGATTTAATATAAAGCTACAGTAATTAAGATAACATAGTATTGACTATAGGAATAAATCAATGGAACAAATTAGAGAGTCCAAAAACAACCAAATAACAGCAATCATGACAATTTACTATTGGCATGAAGATAGATTAATCAATTAATAAAACAGTATAGAAACTACAGAAATAGATCCAGACATATACGAACAACAGGTTTTCAACAAAGGAACAAAGGTTGTTGAATGGAGGCAGAAGATTCTTTTCACTGATGCTAGAACAATTGTATATCTGTTTTTTGTTGTTTTTTTTTTTAGAGAAAGAGAAAGAAAAAGGGAGAGAGAGAACAGGATTCTTGCTCTATTGCTCAGGCTGGAATGCAATCTAAAAATAGGTAATAAAAACCTCTTTTATGCCAATAATTGTACTTAACGGAGACAGGAAGGAATAGGGGAAGAAAATAACAAACAGCCAACCAATATTTCATTTAAGTCTGTGAGATACTATGCAAATGCTAAAGAATGATTTACTTCCAATTATGTAGTCACTTTCAGAATAGGTGTAATATGATACTGAGAAAAATGTATGTTCTGTAGACCTGGGGTGGTGAATTCTATAAATATTCACTAAGTTTGCTTATTCCAGGTCTAATTTCAGATCATAGATGTCTCTCTTAATTTTCTACCTCGTTGATCCATTGAATGTTAACAATGTGGTGTCAAAATCTCCCGCTATTATTGTGCGGGAGTCGAAGTCTCTTTATAAGTCATTAAGAACTTGTCTTATGTATCTGGGTGCTCGTATATTGGGTGCTTATATATTTATGATCATTCACTCCTGTTGTTGCATTGATCCTTTTACCATTATGTAATGTCCTTCTTTGTTTCTTTTAGTCTTTGTTACTATTAAAGTCTATTTTGTCGGAGATAAAAGTTACAACTCCTGTTTTTTGTTTGTTTGTTTGGTTGGTTGGTTTTTTCTCTCCATTTCATTGGTAAATCTTCCCCCATCCCTTTGTTTTGAGTCTTTGTGTGTCGTTGCTTGTGAGATAGATCTGGATACAGCGTACCGATGGGTTTTGACTTTTTATTCAATTTGCCTGTGTCTTTAATTAGGGCATTTAATCCATTTAAATTTAGGATTAATATTAATATTTGAGAGTTCAATATTGTGATTTAATGCTAGCTGGCTATTTTGCCCGTTAGTTGATGTAGGTTCTTCATTATAGAGATACTCTACGTTTTGGTAAGTTTTTGGGATGACTGATACTGGTTGTTCCTTTCTGTTTGTAGTGATTCTTTCAGAAGCTCTTGTAAAGCAGGCCTGGTGGTGATGAAATCTCTGAGTGCTTGCTTCTTCACGAAAAAATTTATTTTTCCTTCACTTATGAAGCTCAGTTTGGCTGGATATGAGATTCTGGGTTGAAAATTCTTTTCTTCGAGGATATTGAATATTGACCCCCACTCTCTTCTAGTTTGTAGGGTTTCAGCTGAGAGATCTGCTGTGAGTCTGATAGGCTTCCCTTTATGGGTAATCTGATCTTTCTCTCTAGCTGTCCTTAGAATTTTCTCCTTTATTTCAACCCTAGTAAATCTAGCAATTATGTGTCTTGGAGTTGCTCTACTTGAAGAATATCTTTGTGGTGTTCTCTGGATTACCTGGAGTTGAATATTGTCCTGCCTTACTAGGTTAGGAAAGTTTTCCTGAATAATATCCTGAAGAATATTTTCCAACTTGAATTCATTCTCTTCATGACATTCAGGTACACCTATCAATCATAAATTAGGTCTTTTCACATAGTCCCATATTTCTTGGAGACTTTGCTCATTCCTTTTTACTATTTCTTCTCGAATCTTGTCTTCTCGTTTCATTTCATTAAGTTGGTCTTCGAACGTGTGCATACTTTGCGAAGTTCTCGTATTGTGTTCTTCAGTTCCATTAATTCACTTATATTGCTCTCTGAATTGTCTATTCTCGTTAGCATTTTGTCAAACCTTTTTTCAATTCTTAGTTCCTTTACATTGGGCTAGAACATGTTCTTTTAGCTCACAAAAGTTCCTTATTATCCACCTTCTGAAGCCTAATTCTGTTAATGGGACACACTCATTCTCCATCAGGCCTTGTTCCCTTGATGATGAGGAACTGTGATCCCCTGTAGGAGAGGCATTCTGATTTTGGGTATTCTCGGCCTTTTTAACGCTGGCTTCTTCCCATCATTGTGAGTTCATCCTCCTGTCGTCTTTGTAATTGCCAACTTTCAAATTAGGTCTCTGAGTGGACATCCAACTTGTTGATTCCCAGTGCCAAAATCTAAGCAACCCACTGCGTTGGCTAAAACAGCGGCATTAAGATTCATGGTGCTTTTCTGTTTGGGAATCTCCAGTCTGGCTTCCCGTTTATCCCTTTTTCAATCAGGTGAATGGGCGACTCTGCCTTCCCGGAGCTCCAAATGTAGACCAAAAGGGGACCCAGTACCGTTTACTCTGCACCGAGAACCACTGCACCGGGTCCCCAGCAAAACCACCACGCCGGCCACAAGAGTCTGGTGACCCGTGGGGCTCCTCTGCTGGGAATCTCCTGGTCTGTGGGCAACAAAAATTCATCTGAAAGTGTGGCATCCTCTCGTTCTGTGTACTTTCTCTGGGAGCTACAATCCTGAGCTGCTAGTAGTCGGCCATCTTGGACCTCTCTCCATCTGTATTTTTTTAAATGAAGCTCAATCTATGCCTTACATCATGTGCCAAAATCAGTTGACGGCTGTCTTCCTGGCTTGCAGAAAGCTGCCTTCTCTCTGTGTCCTGACATGGGGAAACAGTATTAACTCAAAACAAATATAAGTGTTAACTTGAAACAAATTTTAAAAACTAGTTTTATATAACTTTTGAAATCAAGTGCTGTGGGTCCTCCAACTTTGTTCTTTTTCATAGCTGTTTCATTATTGTAAATTTCATGCATTTTAGTATAAATCTTAGAATCAGCATGTCAACCTATGGTTTTGATGAGATTGCACTGAATCTATAGATCAGTATGGGGATAATTGACATCTTAGCAATATTATGTCTTCTAATCCATGAGCGCAGGCTACCTCTTGATTTATTCAGATGTTTTATATTTTCTTGGCAGTGTTTTGAAGTTTTCATTGCACAACTCTTGCACAGTCTCTGATAGATTTATCTCAAAACATTTCATAATTTTGATGTTATTATAAATGGAATTATTCTTTAAATCTTAATTCTTAGTTGTTCATTGCTGGAAATTAGAATACCATTGATTTTCACATATTGATCTTGTATTATGCCACCTAGATAAAGTCACTTACTAGGTCTAGAAGTTTATTTCTATATTCTACACTGTTTTCCAAGATAATCATGTTATCTATGAATAAAGACAGAGAGTAGAAGCATCAGTCAGCAGAAGGCAGGAGTAAGCAGGGATGCTAGTAAACAGAAGATAGGAATAATTATATGTGAAAGACATAAAGACTAGAGCTTGTGGTTGATCATGGCTGGTATGGAAAAAGCAACAAGACTTTTCATGTTGAAGAAGAGGTTATTAGACAGCACTGGATTGTAAATGACTTCCCACTACCCAAACTACTTTTGAGACTCTGTGAATCTTGTTAAATGGTTGCACCTGAGTTTTCATGATGTTTGACTATATGGCTATCATTTATGCCACAGTGGACACTGTTGGTTTCTACCAGGTCTACCAACCTTCTCCTTCACAAAGAGAATCCCAGTTTTATGCAGATATCCACCTGTCCTCTGCATAGTCACGGACTTCAGAGAAAGTTGGACTCATTTTAAATGTTAGGGTAGTTCCTAATTAGTCTAAGACACGGATTGGTAAGCTTTTTCTTAAAGGACTAACCAGTAAATATTTTAGGCTTTGATTACGTGAAAGCTATTACATGGTTAATTATACAACCATTACACTGTAGCCATTTAAAAATGTGAAAGCCATTCTTACCTTATGGCCTGACTTCTTTGGTCCATGAACCAACCTCTGGTCTACATCAATAAGTGTAGGGTTCTTCTGGTAACTATTATTGGTCCAGAAGTGGGCATGTAAACTAAAGTTGCCCAGTTAGACTCAAGAGAAAGATGTACATCCTGTGGTGGGGGAGAAGTAATTTTCCTCTTTCCCATTAAACTGAACAATTAAAAAAAAACAAAAACAGCTTTCTGCTGGCAGCTATGTTACAACTAGGAGGCACCCAGATTATTAAGTGGAGTAAGGCAAAGCTGAGTAACAGAAAGAACCTGAATCCTTAGTGACATGGTTGCACTGCTGAATCAATCAGTTCTGAGGCTTACTTCCTCCCTGAGCTTATTTTGTGAGTTAATAGATGCTCTTATTTGTCTAAACCTGTTTGGGATGGGTTTTCTCTTACATGTAGCCAAATCCATCCTGCATCCATATGACCAGCCTTTCATCACTGAATGAACCTCTTCTTCATGCAAACACAGAGTCTTCACAAAGACACAGACTCACAGAAGCAGAAACTTAGTAAGACTGGGCTCCTTGCCTTTTATTTTGAACCACTTATCCTTCACTCATTCCCTAATCTTCTTACAAACTGGTCCTTGGCTTTGACTCCAACCCACACTTTATCTGCATTGTGTGGAATCCACATCTATTATGAGACATCTTCACAAAAACCCTGGCCTCCTTTGACTGTGGATACAGCTCAGCCCTGTGGAGCATCTTTATGCCTGTAGCTCAACCCCACACTAGACAGACACGTGAATGGGAGTGTTACTGCCAGGCTTTCATCCTGGCCAAGCCACCAATTCCCTCTGTGATCATTCTTTCCTGTCTGGGCCATAGCACTCCTCTACATACAGTAATTGGGCTGGACTACATGTCCCAAGGTGTCTCCTAGCTCTGACCTTCCAGGATTCCTGGACTCTCAGATATATCAAACTCTGCCCACTGGTTAGCTCAACATCCTATTTTGCGTTTGGCACAGAGCCCTTCAACACTGGTTTCCTGTACTGTACAATGAATGTGGAAGGAGGAAGATAAAAGAACAAGCTCCAGAACTCCTAGCTCATGGCTCTGAAAGCCCCTGTTTTCAAGCACAACAGGTTAGCTTTTGCTCAGACTCGCTCCCTGACACACCAAAAGAGTTGGCCTGGTCTGCAGAGACACATGGAGATGGGAGGAGTAGGAGTTCCAGGAAATGGTTTCCAGGTACATGGGACAAAGAGAGGAAGAACTGGGGTGATGGATGGATATTTGGTGGGAGATGAGAAGAAAGGGATCAGAGATCCTGAGGGGTCAGAATCGGTCACCAAAAAGATCTCGGCTCTCTGCCCCTCCCTCGGAGGCTCTGTTGGCCATTTCTGCTTCTGGCCCCCCCTGCCCCTACTCAGCACCCCCTCTTTTCTCATCCTGAGCCTTGCTCCAATTTCAAAGCTTTCTCTGGCCCCAGCTGCATTGGGAAACCAAGGAAGGGAGAAAGCATAATTTTTAGCCCTGTTCTGGGGAAGGGGCATAAAGAAGGGGCTGGGTGGAAGACAGAAAATGAAGTGGAGCCTTTTGAAATGAAAGCCGGGCCAAGCTCATCAGAGATTAATGTAGGAAAAGCACACTCGTATGATAGGGCCCAGATGGTGGGCAGACTTACAGGGGCTGCTGACAGATGTTGATGGTCCACAGCCTGCCTCCAGCTCCTCGTCCTCATCTTAGAGAAAAAGAAGCAGGCCCACCCTCTCAGGAATCTTGGGGCTGACCAGGGCTGCCTCCAGACCAAGTGGGGAGTTAGAGCTCTGAATCAAAGGCTCTCTACTACAGCTGTCTGCATACAGGCATGCACACACCACAAACATTCATACGCCCAAAGGGAAAACGACAGACATTTGGCCTAGGCACTTTCTTCTGTGGGAAGTACAGCCAGAGGAGAGAGGTCCCTAGCCGGCAGTGGGTGGGAAGAGGATGGTGGACACCATCACGCTTCACACCTTCCTTCAACCTTCCATCATGCCTAATCACTGTTGTCACTGCCTGTCTCTTCCCTTCCCTTTCTAATCAAGCTCCTCGAAATCACTATCTCCATTCACTGTCCTCCACTTCCCCAGTTCCCATTTGATGTCTTGCTGTCTGGATTCCACTCTCCATATCTTGTGTAAACTACCCTATTCTGACCATTTCATTCCCGCACATAATGGACACTGCCCACCTGGACCTCAGCATTATATGACACAGTGACAGCTCCTACTTCCTGCTCTCTCCTCCATCCTCATCCTAGAACGCCACTCTCTCCTTGTCTCCCCTGATGATTCTTTCTCTGCCTCTTTCACTGGCTTTTCCCCTTTTGCCTTTTCATTGCTTTACTTTCCCTTCCTTAAAGGTAGAGGCTTCTCTTGGTTCCGTCCTCAGGTCCTTTCTTTCAACACACATTTCTTCTCCTCCAAAGGCTTTGAACCCCAACTCACCACTGATGAGGCCCAAAACCAGTTCATAATCTCTACATATCTCTGAGCCCTGACTCTTCCACTCATGGGCCTCCTGACATCTCTTAGGCAACTGAAACTCAACACTATCCGGACCACAGTCCTTATCCCCCTAGCTTCTCCATCTCCTGGGTTTCCCGTCTCAGTAAAGGGTATTGCCAGAGTCAAAACCCTGAGACTCATCACACCTCTCACATCCTCTCAGCCTGCAGGGCCTTTGGATTCTACCTCCTAAATAGCACTCAGACTCTGCTTCCCTACATCCTCAGTCCTCAGGTTCCCATGCCTCTTCCTTCCCGTCCTGGAAAACTACAATTACCTCCCACCTGATCACTCAGTCTCCATTCTTGCCCTTCCCCAATCTGTCTTTCAAAAACATTTCCAAATCATCATTCCCTTGCTGTCCTACTGCCCCCTTCCCCAGCCCACTCAACTCATGGGATACAGCCCACACTCCTTACCCTGGTATTCGGGACCCTCGACATGTGACCCCAGTTTGCTGTCCTGATTGCTCTCCTCCCTCTTCTGGACTTTGCCAACCCAGCTGCACAGATGAAATCCCTCTCTATGCCTTTGCTTTCACTGTCTGAAATACTTTCCAGTTTCTCTTCTGGAAAACCCAGATGCCACTTCCTCCTGGAAGCCTTCTCTTGTTCTTCCTAAGGAAAATAACTATCTATTTTACCTGAGCTCTCAGGACACCTTGCACATGTCCCTAGGGCAGCACTTACATTGACTTTTACTTCACCCCTTATATTTCTTCTTCTTTGGTTAGTCTGTGAACTCCTTAAGGGAAGATACAGTGTCTGAGTCATCTTTATATAGCCACCTCTTAGCCCAGGGCATAGAACATAACGAGTGACTGAAAAATATTTGATGAATGACTAAATGATTTTATATCAAGTATTGTGACTGCCTTCTTGAAGCCAAGTCAATGTTAGATTTATTTCTCTGTGCTGAATCTGGGATCCTGAGGACCAGTCTGGCTGGCCTTGGATGGAGCAATAAGGCAAAGCAATTATTTCCAAACTGGGTGTTTTCACTGGCATAAGCAATGGTGTGGTGAACATCTTAGTGCATAAAGATATTTCTGTGTTTTTTTATTCTTTCTTTGGGACAATTAAGAAAGAACAGCAGTCAGGCTGCCTGGCTCTTTTCTAGAAAGAGATAGGTCCCTTTGCATGGAATCAACCTCCTCTGCAGCTTCTCTAGAAACTTACTCTGGAACTTACCACAAACAAGGCTAAATGATGTCATGTCTCGTCAAGAAGTTACAGAATGTGAGCACCAAGGAGGCTTGAGAACAGGATGGAATGATCCCACTCCACTGTGTGTGATAATCTGTGACTCAGCGAATGGGAGCGTTTATCTAAGATCATCTTAGACAACCTTGGCTCAGATTAACTACTAAGCTGAGCCTGAGAACCAGAGGTTTCTCACTGCCACACCTTACTCTTGCCCCTGCATCCCGTGCTTGCCTTGGAAACGCCAGCACCTAACAAAGTCTTAGGGGATGTTAGGGATGGTCTCAGGAAGGAGCAGAGTTTGTGGGGAAACAATATGCAGAAAATGTAGAAGCCTGGAGGGTAGGAAGCAGCAGGCTCTCCCCAGAAGGCAGCCCTTCAAACCTTCTTCATTCCCCTGTCCTCCTCAAACCTTCTTCATTCCCCTGTCCTCACAAGAACATTAGCTTAGGGACAAGGGAGGTGGGGTACTAAGATACTTAGAGGATAGAGTGGAAGCACTCTGTCCTTGTTATTATCATTCTGAAGATAACAGAAAACAATAATATACATTTAATTGTCTAAGCTTCCCAAGTATCAGGTCACACTGTTATTTTTTATCTTCATTTTACACCTATAGAAACAGGCTCAGAGAAGTTAACCAACCTGCTCAAAGCCACATAATGAGGATTCAAATGTGGATTGGCCAGATTCCAAAGCCTTCAGCATTAACTGTAATCACAGAAGTTCTCCAGCTTCCAGGCAGTCTTGGCTCTGGCCTCTGTTGAGCAGGTCAGGAAGAAGGGTGCCCTGAATCCTAAGCCCTCACCTCTTACAAAGAATTGTGAAGAATAAAAGGTCTATAATAAACAAACTCACACATACGTGGATACCTGGCTTATGACAAAGATGCCAGTGCAGTGCAATAAGAAAATGAGGATGTTTTCAATAAATGGTGCTGGATCAATTGGATGTCCACAGGGAAAGAAGAGAACACTGACCCCCCTCACCACCTCACACCATACACAAAAATCAATTTCAGATGGATTACAAATTGAAATGTGAAAGGTAAAATAGTAACACTTCTGAAGTAAACTGCAGAGTATTTTTGTGATTTGGTACAGGCAAAATTTTCTTGAATAGAACATAAAATTAGACCATATTAAGAATGTGTTTTAATCAAAAAATGCCATTAAAAGAGTGAAAAGGCAACACATCCAGAGAATGAGAAGACAAGTCACATACTTGAAGAAAATATTTGCAAAAGATCTATCTGATAAAGAACTGTTATCCAAAATATACAAAGCATTCTTAATACTCAAAATGAACAACCCAATTAAAAAATAGGCAGAAGATATGAACAGACACTTCACCAAAGAAGACACAAGGATGGCAGATAAGCATACGAAAAGATTCTCAACATCACATGTCCTTGTGCAATTACAGAATTGCAAATTAAAACAGTGAGATAATACTACAGATCTATTTGAATGGCCACAGTCCAAAACACTGACAACACCAAATGCTGGTGAGGATGTGGAGCAACAGGAACTCTCTTTCATTGCTTGTGAGAATGCAGAATAGTACAGTCACTTTAGAATACAGCTTGGCAGTTGCTTACAAAACTAAACATACTTTTACCATATGATCCAGTAATTGCACTTCTCAGTATTTACTCAAATGAGTTAAAAACTTATGTCTGCACAAAAATTGCACATGGATGTTTATAGCAGCTTTATTCATAATTTCAAGAACTTGGAAGCAACAAGCTGTCCTTCAGTAGGTGAATGGATAAATAAACAGACAATAAAATGTTATTCAGCACTAAACAGAAATGAGACATGAAGAAACTGTAAACACATATTATTAAGTGATAGGCACCAATCTGAAAAGGCTACATACTATATGACTTCAACTACATGACATTCTGGAAAAGGCAAAGCTATGGAGACAGTGAAAAGATCAATGGTTTCCAGGAATTGGGGAGGGAGAGACAAAAAGGTGAAACACAGAGGATTTTTAGGGCAGTGAAACTATTCAGTATGATGCTATAATGGAAGATACATGGAACTATACATCTCAAGGCGCACAGAATGTGCAACCCAAAAAGTGAACCCTAATGTAAACTATAGATCTTGGGCAATAATGTGTCAATGTGGGTTCATTGATTGTAACAAACATTCATGCTGGTGCAGAGCACTGACACTGGGAGAGAGGCTGGGCATGTGTCAGGCTGGGGCTATATGAAAACTCTCTACTTTCTGCTCAATTTTTCTGTGACCTAAAAATGCTCTTTAAAACAGTCTACTTTTTTATTAAAACAGCAACACAGAATGGGGGAAGGTATTCTATTCAACAAAGCACTTGTATTAATCTGTTCTCACACTACTATAAAGAACTACCTGAGACTGGGTAATTTATAAAGAACAGAGGTTTAATTGACTCAGTTCCACAGACTGTACAGGAAGCATGGCTGGGGAAGCCTCAGGAAACTTACAATCATGGCCAAAAGTGAAGGTGAAGCAAGCACATCTTACATGGTCAGAGAAGGAGGAAGAGAGAGAAGGGGGAGGTGCTATACACTTTTAAACAACCAGATCTATGAGAACTCACTCCTATCACAAGAATATCAAGGAGGAAATCCACTTCCATGATCCAGTCACCTCCTACCAGGCCCCTCCCCCAACACTGGGGATTACAGTTCAACATGAGATTTAGGTGGAGACACAAATCTAAAGTATATCAGCATTCATAGCCAAACTCTTGCAAATCAATAATGGAAATAAAAAATAAAACATAATAAAAATTGGCAAAAGACTTGAACAGGCACTTCTCAAAAAATTAATATTCAAGTAGCATCAAAGTAGCCAATAAATGTATGAAATTGTGCTCAACTTCACTAGTCATCAAGGAAATGCAAATCAAACCAGCACACAATACCACATTCAATATCACTAAATGGCTAGAAAAAATATAGAAAATATCAAGATATGCTAAGGATGTAGAAACCAGGACTCTGTAAACTGCTACTGGGAATTTAAGTTGATATAACCACCTTGGAAAATCAGTTTGCAGTATTTATCCAAGATAAACTTGTGCATACCCTAAGAACCAAGTTATACTGTATAGTACCGTTTAGATAAAGCTCAAAACCAGGCACACTTCTTTGTGGTAATGGAACTTTTCTGTATCCTGATTGTGGTGGGTAATTTACATGAATCTATATGTATATTATAAAATTTCATGGAACTGTATCTCAAAAACAATGAGTGCATGCAAAAACTGGTGAAAACCGAATACAGTCTGTAGCTAAGTTAGTAGTATTATACCAGCATCAATTTCCTGTTTGATGATATACTACAATTTTATAATATAGGCTGGACACAAGTGGCTCACGCCTGTAATCCCAGCACTTTTGGGAGGCTGAGGTGGGCAGATCACCTGAGGTCAGGAGTTGGAGACCAGCCTGGCTAAAATGGTGAAACCCCATCTCTACTAAAGATACAAAAATTAGCTGGACGTAGTGGTGTATCCCTGTAATCCCAGCTACTTGGGAGGTTGAGGCAGGAGAATTGCTTGTACCCTGGAAACAGAAATTGCAGTGAGTTGAGACAGCACCATTGCACTCCTACCTGAGCGACAGTGAGACTCCATTTCAAAAAAATAAAAAATAAATTTACATGGACACAGGGAGGGGAACACTACACACTGGGGTCAGTTGGGGGGAAATAGGGGAGGGGCGGTTGGGGGGTGGGGAGCTGGGGAGAGATAGCAAGGGGAGAAATGCCAGATGTAGGTGATGGGGAGGAAGGCAGCAAATCACACTGCCACGTGTGTACCTATGCAACAATTTTGCATGTTCTTCACATGTACCCCCAAACCTAAAATGCAATAAAATAAATAAATGGGAAAAAAAAAGTGGAAAAAAAAATTTTTATAATATATCATTGGGGGAAGCTGGGTAAAGGGTACACAGGAACTCTCTGCACAACTTTTACAATTTCTTGTAAATAATTTCAAAATATAAAGTTTTTTTTAAAAAACAGACACAATTTATCATGCTAGAAGTCAGGATAGTAGTACCCTTGGTAGAGTCAGAAGTGTTGGAAGGGGACACTTCCAGGCTTCTGGGTGTGTTGTTATGGTCTGTTTCTCAATTTGGGAGCTAAATTACACAGCTGTGCTCATTTTGTGAAAATATATTAAGCTGTACATGTATGTGCATTTTCTCTGTGTGTATTATACTTCAATAAAAAGTTTTTTAAAAATAGCAACAATATGCTTATAAAGAGCTTGGCACCGTGCCCATCACATTCTCAGTAAAAGTGTTTTTCTCTGTATCTGTGGCTGTCTCCTATCTCCCTCTCCTGTCTGCTTCCTTCTTGCATTGCTCGCATTGTGCAGGTGAGCACGTTTTATAAAGGAGGTGCCTTGGCCCACAGGACTATAAGGGTGGGAGTTCCAAGCAGTTGTTTGGGGAATGGCAAGAGCTTCTGGCAGGAGAAACAGACCACAATGTGACCTTACCATACCTCCATCCAGCACTGAGCACAATATAGAGAGCTTAGTATAATAAGTGGCACATTACTAACCACCAATGATTGTACTGGTTCACTGCTTAAAACAAAATACACTTCTGTTTAAAAAAAAAACAGAAGATGTAAAACAAATATCAAAAGTACAACAAACAATATTATCTTGCAAGAACTTTCTATAACTGGCAAAGGGTATGCTCTGACTTTGCAATTCCTGTCGGAAGAGAGTGAGAGGTTCCAGCTTTTTGAGCCTTTTTGTTAAGCTGTGCTACCCTCACAAATCAAGTGCCACCTCCTATCGTTCCTTAAAGGTTTTGCTTTGTTTTGTTTTTGAGATGGAATCTCATTCTGTCGCCCAGGTTAGAGTGCAGTGGCACAACCTCCGCCTTCCATGTTCAAGCAATTCTCCTGTCTCAGCCTACCAAGTAGGCTGGGACTCAGCCTAGTGAGTAGCTGGGACTACAGGAGCACGCCACCGTGTCTGGCTAAGTTTTGTATTTTTCAGTAGAGAGGGGATTTCAACCTATTGGTCTGGCTGGTCTTGAACTCCTGACCTTAGGTGATCCACCTGTCCTGGCCTCCCAAAGGGCTGGCATTACAGGTGTAAGTCACCATGCCCAGCCAAAGGGTCTTCATTTTTAATTTGGAGAAAGAACATTCTGCCCAAATCAAAAGTGTTAGAAATTGTTGAAACTGCAGAACACACAACAGAATGCTGGTACTTGGGTTGTAATATTTCAAAGTAACTATCTTGGCAAATTCAGTTTTAAATTTTTGCATTTGCCTTTTTTATGAATTTGCACAGAGCAGCATTGATCATAATTCTGGAGGGTTACTTGAGAATTGTTTTTATAACTTTGGTGTGTCTGCCACACTGGATTTTTCACCTATCTTTTAATGGGATTGGTGAAATCCAAAACAAAGCCAGTAGCTGTATTTGGCCTCTGAAATCTTGTATCTCAATGGGCAATTGCTGTATCAATTACAGGATGAAAAATAATGGCTTATAATCTTTTCCCCCAAAGAATCTGCTGATCAGAGAACCATCTATGCTTTGGAGCATATGACCAAAAAAAATTTAAAGTACTATCCTTTCAAACAAGAGAGTTTTACGATGTGGGAAATGTGATTTAAAACAGTTGGTTATTACATAGCATTTAGGACAAGGATGCTGTCCACTGCACATTTTGTAACTGGATTACAACTTATGCATTGCAACTCAAATACGCTGGAAAACATGTTATTATTCTCTATATGTTTTCATCTTGTTTTAAAGTCTCCAGATGAACTGAAGGTCGGGGGAGAATTGTACACTCCAACTCTTCCAGTTCTTTTGGGAGTACTTCAGTTTTTCAAAGTACTCCTAACTCACTCCTTCCTCTCTTCCTCTTGAATGCTATAGAGGCACTGGCAAGGAAAGGGGGTGCTCCATACCACGATGGCATGGAGGAGGACCTGTAATCTATGCCATATGGCTTCTGCTCACCTGGGGAAAGGGATAGATCAGCCTACCTGCTCTCTGGAAGGGAACCTCCTCCTTCCCTTATCTGTTGCCAACCAATCTCAGTCTGTGCCCTCAGCACTGGCAAATACTCAGCGATTACATTCTGAAAGATAGCCCTCTCATTTTGCTATTCAGCTCCTGCTCAAGCTACTGATCCTCCAAGACTCGGCTAAAACTCCCACCTAAACCCCAGCTTTGGGCTGCCTATTCCCCGCCTCTTGTAATGGGAGTCTTCCGACTTCCAAGCCATGGAGGTCCTTGGACTTCCACACCATGGCAACCGTGAGACAGGCCTGCCGATTCTTAATTCTTGTCACCTTTTTTGCTTGCCACAGCCATGCAGATGCTTCTGGTCTCTTTCACAGCATGTGAGGGCTGCTTCGGGCTATCAGTCTAGACACGGCTTGCAGCATATGAGTGGGGCAAGAAGAAAATGCAACCACAGCACGAACTCTTGTAGCGTTTCCTCCAACTTGGGAGTGTGTGGTTTTATCAGCGCGTCCATCCTCTCCTCTTCCCTGTATTACTGGACTAAGGCAGCATCCTGATCTTATTTTATCCTTTCCAGGAAGATCTCTCTGCTTCCACCTCTGTCTAAAGGGACTTCTCTTACATTGTCTCTTCCTCCTTTCCTGCTTCAGCCCAACAGCCTGAAAGCCGATGGTAGAAATGCTGTAGGGCTGAAGCTGGGTGCAGTGGCCCACGTCTGTAATCCCAGCACTTTGGGAAGCCGATCCACTTTGGCAGGTGGATCACCTGACATCAAAAGTTCAAGACAAGCCTGGCCCACATGGTGAAACCCTGTCTCTACTAAAAATACAAAAATTAGCCAGGTGTGGTACTGCATGCGTGTAATCTCAGCCACTCTGGAGGCTGAGGCACGAGGAAGCTCTTGAACCCAGGAAGCAGAGGCTGTAGTGAGCTCAGGTTGCACCACTGCATTTTAGCCTGGGCAACAGACACAGTCTCAAAAAAAGAAAAAGAAAGAAAAAGAAAAGAAAGAAATGCTGTAGGGTATAAACCCAAACCACTTAGAATAGAAACATGTATCAGGAGGGTTTTTTTTTAAGTTATAGATGATCCCTGCCAAATACTTCTGACAGACTTTTCTGTATACTTTCAGGAAACAAACAGCCAAGTCTCAAGGGGCTAGCAACCACTACAGCATTTGTCCTTGCTAATGCTCATACAAACATCCAGATTCTTCTAGCGAAGGGCAAGCGAGAACAAGTTTTCACAGGGCCTCACAATATACTGACCAGATATATGTATATTATTTTTGCACATAAAAATAATCCAAGCATAATATAGCCTATTCCAAAGATTTTAGAGTAATAAATGCAAAAGAAACATTCTTTGTCAAAATCAAGTCTGAATTCCAAAAGATGAATTTGACCAATATAACAATTTCTTGTGCCCTTTTTGTAAACTCACTGATGTTTTTGTCTTTATTGGAACGATATATTTTGGTCTTGTCACTGCTTATCCAATTAAAGACTAGTAGGATGGTAATCAAGTGTTATTGGGCAACTGGCAGATAATCATATTAATAGAACAGTGCAAAGATGCACTTTAAGATACCTCAGATCTTACCTTCTTTGTTGCAATAATTGTTATTCATCATGATTCTGCAGTCCTGTGTTTGAAGTCAGATCTTATAACTGACTCCTAAGTGAGTGTTTGTTTCTTTGCTAATGCTTTCGTACTAATTATTGAATGCTTTAGCGTAATTAATAGCCAATACTATTGCCGTCTCTGACTCATGTGGATCTCTCAGAGTCACTGGCCTTAATGCAATGTTTTATACATCCTGCTGCCCCTTCTGGGCCTCTGGCTCACACCTGGAGCCTCTGCCTGCACCTTGTAAGGGACAAGCCCAGGTGGGACCTGATGCTGGCCTTGTCCTGACCATCACCCAGGTCTGCACATTGGCTGACATTTGGAACTGAATATTTAGCAACCTGAGGATAAGGCTGGGTCTTTATTGTTCTTCAAGTTTCCTTCCTTCTAAACACAAAAGAAAAACAGTTAACATTTATTGAGAACTTATTATGTGCCAAATACTTTACAATCATTATTTTATTTTATCCTTAAAACAAATCCTTGAGATACATACTACTAATATACCTATTTTATAGCCCGAAACAGTGAGGCTCAGAGAAGTTAAGTAACCCGTCTGAAAGCACACAGCCAGCAAATAATAAAGCTGTAATTTGAACCCATTTAACTCCACAGCGCTTAGCTATCACAATTGGAGCACAGAAAAGTTAAATAGTTTGTCTGCAGTTAGGAAACTAATAAGTGGCTGGGCTGAGATTCAAACCCAGATCTTTTCCCCTCCAAACCTTTGTTTCTAAGCCTACAGTACAGGGAAAAGGAATGAAATAGGAATGCTTATGTTCGGTCTATGAGAGCAGCATAAATTCAGATGGTCATAGCAGGAACTAGCCTAGAAACTGGGTGGAAGGTTTATGAGAGCTGACCAAGCAGAGATTCATTTCCACTGACTGGATGGTTGGACTTACCAATCAGAGAGCAGGGACTTTGGAGAACATATGGTGGACCTGACCAATGAGAGCTGCATATTGTAACAGATGGGTGATGAAACCGGCCAGTCAATAACTGAGAAAAGGAGACTATTCAGTGAAATCGACCAATCACAGAGTCACAGGAAAGCTTACAACTCTGTGTTGGGAACTTGCTTCCCCAGAGAGGTGATCTGACCTCCTAATGGCAAAAGGCCACTCTGGGCTCTGCCTGGCGCCAGGGTTCCAGGAAACAGGTCTGAAGCCATTCCCATGCCAGCAGCAACTGCCAGCGCGCCTTTGCTCATAGATCAGCATGAGGTCAACGGTTTGAGTGACTCACCTCGTGAAAATGAGGCGGCAGTGTTGGGCCTTAGTGTTTCTCTGTAAGCATTTAAATTGATTTTTCCGCCTGGTTAAATTCCCTCACTTTGTTTTTATACAGAGGCTTAGGATGAGGCTGGATATCAGGTCCAAAGATACTACCAGGTAAAACAGCCCTCCTGCCCCTGTCATGCAAGACCCAGACTCTGTGACCAATGAGACTGACAAATTGAAACCACAGTCAGGAGTCATCCCAGGGGTAACCTTGCTGATAGTCACTGCCTGAGACAGCCCCACTAGTCAACTGACAGCCCAGGGAAGCCATCAGCAAGGGCTTCCCTAACCCCCTCCTACATCACCATATTGAGTGAGGACCCCACCACTGCCACAGATGTCAAGAAATTACATCTCTTTAGGTCCCCACAAACCATGGGATGCCTCCTTCTTGAAAAGAAACTTCAGGAGCTCCAGGAGTTTGATATGTGGAGAATCTTCAGAGAAGGAAAGGAGGCCCCAGCTGTTGCATCCCTTAGAATTTACCTTGTGTAAAGTTCTTTCCTACTGCTATCACTGGGTGTCACTCCCCACACCCCTCATGGTGTTGCTCCGCAATCCAAACAGCCTTCCTGGCATAGGCACACCATCTTGGTTTGGGTTGCCCAGAAGGCAGTGCCTGAGACAAGGACTTGTTGTATGGGATCTGCTTGGAAGGTGATCTGAGGACACAGATTGATAGGAGTAGCAAGAGTGAGATAGGGAAGGAGGAAAGGCTAAGATAAGGGTATTTCTTTGTCTCTATGGAGTAGCAAGAGTACGATAGAGAAGGAGGAAAAGCTAAGATGAGAGTGTTTCCTTAAAATCATGTCTCTATGCATAGGGGCTCAATTCTGCTGGGTTCTCTGAGAAGTGTATGGAATGGCTTTAGCAGTGTACCCCTGACAGGTGATACCTGGAGTCTTTATCGACCATCTCCCTTCACTTATTGATTGAAAATTAACTGCCTTGTGCCTTGAGGCAGCATTTGCAGGTTGTAAGCAAGCTTCTGTGGCATGGAAGAAACCTCAAATCAGAATCTGGAAAAGACTCTGGCTCCTACTTGCGGTAGGACATTGAGCCTGAGTCCAAGCTCACATAGAACAGTTTACTACCACTGTGGCTGAAGTCAAGGGCAAGCCAGGGGCTTGTGGTGCGGCACCAGGGGCTACACACACTCAATGGAAGCTTCCTAAACAATATTCTGAACTCTGAGAGAGAACAATAGGGAAATAAACTCAAAGGGAGCAAGGAACAGGAACCCATGTACCTTACCCAAACTAGGTATATAGTATTCCACACTTCTACCCAAAAAGCATTGAAGAAATACCTACTGACTCTTGAATCCTATAAACTTGGGTTCAAATCCTGACTCTGTCATTTGGTAGGATAATAGCCTTAGGCATATCACCTGACTGCCCTAAACCTCCATTTCCTTAAGTGTGTAATCGGGATTAAAATAGTTACCTTACAAAACGGTTGTCTGCAAAGCCCTTGGGACATGACAGGTCCTTTCTCAACAAATGACCACTGTTACTAAAGGGCAGGTACATTAAGCACACCCTCAGAGACTCATGCCAGGAGCCAGCTCTGAGCTCCAGGATGCCCTTAAGGGAAGGTGGCCATTTCGCCTTCTCTAGGTAAGAGCTGCCTGGCATCTCAATACTTTCAAGACCAGGACCAGATTGTCATGGGGCCTCTACTGTCCTCGCCCTCAGAACTCTAACAGAACCATTTATGTCCTAGAGATTTGGCTCAAACCATTTAGGAGGTACAAGAGAAGTAGGTCTGAGTGAGATACAAAGAAACCAGGCATTAAAAAATGGAATGATGTGGAAAAGATCAGTCTTTGGAGAAATATCTTGACCTTTCCCTCAACAACTAAAGAACAAAACGAAACTTTCCTCTATAAAAGTTTTGTTTCACAGTCTGGGTTTCCATACTGCTGGGTTTAGCAAGCAAGACACAGTAAAAAGCAAACTCAGATTCCAGAGGAGAGCGTCTCCATGTGTCACGGCCAACCATCTGTGCCCGAACTGTACTAAAAAATGACACTATCTACAAAAGATATTTTTAAAACTTATTTATCTCCCTTATTTCAATTGTTTCCATATTTCCATTCTTGCTGCTCTCTGAATTTCTCCTTCAAATGACCTGAAATTTGACTTATTCAATCTAGGTCAAGGATCACGTACTTTAGTACAAAAACCTCCTTTCCCCGACCTCCTCTGCCTTGGGCATCTATGGTTGAGCAGGAGCCTCCATAGCCAATCCCATCATGCAGACAATAGATCCGCAGACAAACTTCTCCAGGAGAAGCCAGGAAAAGTCCTGCACTAGGAGGAGAGACCAGGGCTCTGCTATGAACAAGCATGTGCCCTTAGGCAGGTGCCTCACCAATCTGAGCTCCAGTTTTCTTTCCTTTAAGGTGATGGGCTTAGACCAGAGGTGCTCTGAGAGTCTGTGGATGTTATCCTTGCAGGCTTAAACAGAGGTCCCCTGGACAGCCAGGATGCTTGGAGCCCCACTGGCGTCCATGGCCTGACTAGGGGCTCCCGCAGGGCAGGATCACATTGCCCCGGATTCCAGGACTGGCTGCAGCACAGACCCAGGATCAGGTGACAGATCCATCCAGCCTGGACTGGCTCAACCTCTCCGCTACAGCCACAGCCCTGGGGGCTGGAAAACCAGAGCTAATGCAAGCCAGCTGGAGGCCAGGGCAAGATTGATGAAGGATAGGGAGAGGATTTGGCCAGGGTTTTTTTTTTTGGAACGGGAGGGTGGTAGAGAATAATTAGTCCTGCCTAATTCCCAGAGGCACCCCCAAGCTGGGTAAACTTCATTAATTGGGAACCCCCAGTGGGGAATTCCTGCTCATGACCCAGAAAAGGAAGACCTCTTTAGGAGTTAGTTGGTAGTGAAAGTGCCAATCAGGCAAAGTGTTTAAACTATGAAATGTCTGAGCACCTGTTTACCTACAAACAACTGATATGGCAATTATCTGACCATCAAAGCAGGTCCTCTATGATAGTGATTACCAAACTTGGGAGAGCCTGAGGGTCACCTAGAAACCTTGTTAAACATCAACCGCCAATGCAATGATCCTGATTGGTCAGCCGGAGTGAGAAGCATCGCTCTAAACTATCCGCTAACCCAGGAGCTCTTGGCCCAATCTCAGTGGCTCCATGTATCAATAAACAAGGAGTATTATTACCACTAATTTTTCTATAATTCATTTAGCATTTACTAAGCACCAAGAGCAATGCTAGGCCTTTAGCATGCATTGTCTTTTAATCCTCATAGTAGCCAAGTGTGATAGGCATTATTATCCCTTGTCTACAGAAAATGACATAATTGAGGTCAAAGAGGGGAAGAAACTCACTAGGTAAAATAAAGTTTGTAAGTGGCAGAGATTTTGTTTGATCCTAGATATTTTGACTCCGGAGCCCAAATTTTCACTGCAATGTTTTTAATGATCCCCAAAGTCTTTCCTGTCCTTTGAATGATTAAGACAAGACTGTTATACTTTTGAGGACAGTCGTAGTGCTATTCAAGATATTATCCGTTATGCAGATGGGAAAACCAAGTCTCCAAAAGGGGATATTAATTGATTTGAAGAGTTCAGGCTTATGGCTCTCATGCCTGGGCTATTTTCTGTTAGACAAAGCTATCACCTGGAATTACGAACTAGAAGGAAGAAGAGATGCTGGCCTCCAGTGCCAAATATCAATATGTTGCACTGGTATTCAAGAAGCAGAGCAATTTAGTTAGGAGCACTGGGCTGCAATCATATTCATCCTACCAACCCCAGGTGTGACCTGAGACAAGGCACTCAACTTCTGTGGGCCTCAGTTGTCCCATCTGTCAAATGGAAATGCCACTGTCTAGTCTTCCTGGCCTTGTGAGTGGAGAGTGAATAAGAGAAAAGAGTGCTGTCATGGTGGAAGGGATTGCTCCAACTGGTGTAGAACAGCTTTGACTTTAGGGGGCCTCTCATGCAACTACATGACAGCTTAGAGCTTGGTAAGATTTCCCTTTGGACCAGGGCCCCAGAGCCAATCTTCTCCTTTCTGGATTTCAGGAGGCTAAAGAAAACACTTCCCAGGATTCTTCAGAAAGCTGGCAAGATGGTTGACCAGTTGGCCCTCTAGGCCTTCTTCCTATAACACCTGGATTTGACCTTACTGGCCAGACAGGTCAATGCAGCCTACCCCTCAGACCAAGGGCAGCCTCCTCCAGAGCCATCATTACCTAAGGGCCCCATCCGGATGCCTGCCTACTTCCCTTCCGGCCCTAGTGAAGGCATGAGCCTCCCCCACCGCCTGCTCACTGCTCACTTCTCGGCTGCCAGCCCAACAGCTGTTGCCTCAGATCAGTGTGGACCATCTAATCCCCTCTCCAGGGCCCTGGCCCCCTCCTCAGGCAGTAAATTAAGGAGGATGTAAGAACAGAGGGCACCAGCGTCAGCAGAGCGGCATCTAAAACATCCTCCCCCACCCGCGCCTGAGTCACAGGGCCCTGAATTGGCCCCTCTACTCCTGAAGCAGGGGAGGAGGAGGCCAGGACAACCAGGCCCACAGGAAGAGGGAAGCAAGAATCCAGAGGAAGGAAAGGGCAGGGGGATTGTAGAGAGGAATGAGGCCAGTCTCCTAGGGCGTTCCAACTCAATCACTTTCCCTATGACTGAGAGTCCTCAAAGCTCTACTCCAGAGTGAAACAGGTAAGGCAGCCCGGATGTCCGTTTATTATACCCTGACTCCCAATCCCATCTGTTTCACACGCCGCACCCACCCCAAACCGTTGTGTCTCCATTCCTGAAATGGGCAGAGAATAGTCAGCCAACAAGAGTAAGGAACACCTTACCCTGGGGCCCATTCCAAATCCCTGTGTTGAAGGGCTGGGGTGGCAGAGGCATCTTTGACAGCTAGCCTCACTTCCTGCCCCTGAGAACATGGTCTGGCCTAAAATCCTATGACTCTCTGAATTAAAACCACCATCTAACACTCCCTATACAGACAGTATGCTGGGGCCCACACCAAGAGCTTCCTGATCTGACTCCAAACTATAAACAAACTGAAAATGGAGGAAGAGGGAGAAAGATGGCCAAATAACACTGGCATAGCATCCACAGATATGACCCAGACAGAAGAGCAATGCAGGGATGCTGCCCTTTTTCAGAGAGGTCGCCTGGAGGAGAGGCTGATGAACAATGCAGTGACAGAGATTGGAGTAGAATGATAAATCCCTGGAGCTTGAGGTTTTAAGTCAGCAAAGTCAATGCACCTTTCCAATTTCCCCAAGACATAGTAGGATGAGACTCACCTCTCAGAAACAAAATAGAAATTTTCCTGTACACGAAGAAAATGAATTTGCTCAGGGGAAGGGAAACAATCCTATATGTCAAAAACACCAAGAATTGTGTTTCAGGCTTGCTTTAAACACCATTTATATGCTGATGACTGTCAAACGGCTATCCTCAAGCCAGATCTCTCAATTGAACTCCAAACTCGTATCTGTCAACCTACTTGGTGTTATCACTTGGATATCCAATAGCCCTCTCAAATTTAACCTATCCAAAACAAAATTCCGATTCTCCTCCTACAAACACACTATATATACAGCCTTTTCCATCTCAGCTTCTGGGTAACTCCCTCATTCATGTGGCTCAGGCGAAAACTTTGGCACTATTTCTTAATCGTTTTGTCTCCTCTCTCTACTCCTAACACATCCAATCTGCCATGAGATTCCATTCGTTCTGCTTTCAAACACTATACCAAAAAGCTGACTACTTTCTACTCCTGCCCCTGTTACCATGATCAACCAAGCTTTGGTCGTCTTGCAGCTGGGTTAGTGCCGTACAACCCCTCTCTACAAGTCCTCTTGCCTCTGCCCTTGCCCCAACCCTACACGCCCACCTCATCTATTCTCAGCACAGCAGCTACAGCAGCTAGAAGAATCCATCTAAAAATCCAAGCTAGGGCTCGTAACTCTTTGCTCAAAGTCTTCAAAGGCCCTCATTTCACTCAACCTAAAAGCCAAGTTCCCAGCAATGACTGCAGGGCTCTGCATGATCTGGCTCCACTAACACTTGGACCTCATCTCTACTCTCCTCCTTGCTCTGCCCCAGGTGCACCAACCTCCTTGCTGCATCTCAAGCCTGACAGACATGACTGTGCCTTAGGACCTTTGTTGTACTTGTTCTCTCTGCCAGGAATATTCTTCCACCAGATATCTACCTTCCCAACTCCTCACCTCCTTCAAGTCTGCTCAAATCTCACCAGACCTTCCCCAGCCACCCTTTCACTGCAGTTGAACCTTCCCACCTTCTCGATCCTGAGCTCCTTTACTGTGGTCTACTTTTTCTTTTCTTTTTAAACTGTATAACACCAACATTCTTCAAGTATATAATTCACTGTTGTATTGGTAATTTGGTGGCCTAGAATGATACCCATGTAACATCAATTGTCATTAAGGAAATGCAAATCAAAACCATGATGTGATTCTACTTTATACCCACCCGCATAGTTCTAATAAAAAGGACAGATGTAACAAGGGTTGGTGTGGATGTATCCCCACTGTACACTTCTGGTGGGAGTTTAACCAGTGAAGTCACTTTAGAAAACTGTCTGACCGGTCCTTAAAAAGTTGGACATAAAGTTACCATATGCCCCAGCAATTCCACTCCTGGGTATATACTCAAGGGAATTGAAAACATGTGACTATTCAAAAACTTCTCACAATATTCATAGCAGCTTTATGCATAATAGCTAAAAAGTAGAAACAGCCCAATGTCTGTTAACTGATGAATGGAGAAATATAATGTAGTATGCGCATACAATGGAATATTATTCAATCATAAAAAGAAATGAAGTGCTGATCCATACTACAACTTGGATGAACCTTGAAAACATGCTCAGCAAAAGAATTCAGACACCAAAAGCCATATATTGTACGATGCCATTTATGTGAAATATCCAGAATAGGCATATCCATAGAGACAGAAAGTAGATAAGTGATTGCTGGGGCTGGGGGGAATGAATTGTCCACTTTTTAAAATGCCTGTTTATTAGCTCACAGTTCTGTAGATCAGAAGTCTGGAAGGGGCTTGGCTGAGTTCTAATTTCGAGGTCACACAAGACTGAAATTGAGATGTCGGGGTGGGTGGGCATGAGGCATATTGCAAGAATCTGCTTCTAGACTCATTCACTTTGTGGGCAGATTACTGTCCTTCTGGTCATATGGCTGAGGTCCCTATTCCTCACTGGCTGGCTATCTCTCAGCACTTTAAGGCTACTTGCAATCTTTCTCATATGGCCCTCTCTTTTTCAAACCAGCAGCAGCAGCACGTTGAATCTTTCTTATGCTCCAAATCTTTCTGACTTCCCCTTCTGCAACCAGCCTAAGAGAGTTCTTTGTTGTTGGTGACTCAGGAGACTAGATTAGACTCCCTCAGATCGTCTCCCCTCTGTAAGGTCAACTGTACCATACAACATAGCACAGTCAGGGGAGTATCATATTTACTGGTTCCAGTGAGTGTGGAGTCTTGGGAGCCATTCCTAGAAATTCTGCCACTACAGCATCTGAGAATTATTTTGGGTAGACTTGCTGACAATTTGATCTCCTGGAAGGAGCAAGCATTCCCAAGCACCTGTTCCATCCACATGCTGGAGGTTCCATGAGTTACTCCTTTGTCTTCCTGGTCTCCAGGCCAGTGCTAGCACATAATGCATGCTTCAGTGAGTGCTCATTGAATGTTTGCTAAATTGTTCCTACCCTGTGAGGGTTCATTCATTGTTTACCAGGAAGGCAGACCTATACAAAAACCGGGAAGTTCAGGAGGCTAAGAGCCATAAGAGAGAAGGTGAGCACACATGGTGTGAACACATGGGAGGATGTGACATGGGGAATGGTTTCTTCTGACCAGTTAGATAAAGGCAGGTGATAGGACCCCTGAAAGAAAGTAACCAAGTCATTTTTGAGTTTGTGCTCACCATAGGGGTTATCCACACGAGATATATGCCAATCATGTCCCCATTTTTGGAAGGCAAATCTCAAAAAGTATGGAGAGGAGGTAAACAGGCTCCTATGAGCAAATGTGTTATTCAAGGATATAATAAGCTTAAAATTTAAATGCAAATGATTCCCAGAAAGAAAAGTATAGGATAAGCCAGGGGTGGGGGGGATAGTAGCCCAGGAGAACAATATAGAATTATATAAACTCTGCAGCATGTCCTCTGATGCTCACCTTCATTCTTTCAGCAAATATCTACTGAGTACTAACCGTCTACTGGAGGCCCTGTCCTAGGCACAAGAGTACAGGGAGAAGCCAGGTGGGAAATGCAGTAGGCAGACTTTACAATGGTTCCCAGTGATCTCTGCCTCCTGACATACTGTAATCACTTCCTCTGAGTATAAGTATCAGCAGTAGTGGGTTGTCACTTCCACAGTTAGGTTATAAATAGGTGTGGCTTTGTTTAGGGTGCGTGTTCTCGGTTCACTTGCTCTAAGAGAAGCCAGTTGCCATGTGGGGAGTCGTCTCATGGAGAAGTCCATATGGCAACGAGCTGATGTCTCCAGCCAAGAGCCGTGTGAATGAGCTGGACATGCATCCTCCCCTGGTCAAACCTTGAGATGACTGCAGCCCCAGCAACACTCATTGCAGCCTTGTGAGGGACTTGAGCCAGACTGAAGCTAAATTGCTCCTGGACTACTGACCCAGAGAAACTGTGCAACTACAAACCTTTATTGTTTTAAGCTTCTAAATTTAAGAAGTAATAGATAACTAACATAGGAAAGATTATAAAAGAGATTATAATACTCTCTAATAGTTACAATAAAGAACATATAGAGACTATACCCCCAAATCAGAGACAGAACAAACACCTGAAGCTGAACCAAAGAAAGAGATGGCTTCAGAAAAGGGAGCAGGAAGGGAGAGGGCCCCAGTGGAGTGAGACTTAGGGAAATACTAAAGGCAGCAAAAAAGGATTTCTTGAGTTTTGTTCAGGGCAAGAAACAGAACAAAGAAGGCTTTTTTTGGTGGGCTGAGGGTGGCAGAGAAGCAAAACTTTCCAGCTTCATCTGCAGCTACTGTCTTCAGAGGGTCCATGAGTCTCAAGCTGCTGCATTCATTTCTCAAATATAGCCAAGAATGGAATTAGGTTTGGTTGGAGTAGACTGAAGGAGGCGTAGGGGGAGATTGTCCTAGAGCTCAGAGTTCTGCCAGGTACATTCTTCTTTTTAGGCCCGAAATATCCCACTCTGAGTACTGGGAGCACATGAGGTGAAATGAAAGTTGCAGATGGCCTTTGAGATCTGGGGCATGGGGGAGGCAGATGTTGCCTTCATTTCCAGAAAGAATAAGGTGGATCCGAAGACACACAGACCAGGATGCTGATGTTGATCTGGGGAAAGGGCCTAGAACAGATTCCAAAGGGATAATGTGTGAGCTCCAGGACCCAGCCCAGAGCTCTCTAAACAACTCAGATCTACCTTTACCTGTTGTCTTGGTTTTTTTAAACAACAAAGAATGAACAATCATTATCAAGATAAAGGTAAGGCTGTGAAAATAGCATGTCCTGATTTCATCTGGGCCACTGACACAGCCTTCATAAATGGAAGAACAATACGATCAGAACGGTTTGTTACCATTTGAATAGTTATAACCAGAGATGACTGACTAAAGGAACATTATCAAGGTGTTCCCAGGAGACCCTCAGCCCCTCCTGGATACTACTACTAACAGTGAACATGTATTGTGAATTTACACAGTACTGATAACTGTTCTAAGCCCTTTCCATGGATCTTCTCATTTGATTCTCAAAATCCTATGAGATATAATCAGCTCCATTTGACAGATCAGGAACATTAGGTGCAAGAGGGTTAAGTAACTTGACAAGGCTACACATTAGAATATCAACAGAGCCAGGACAGGCATCCGGTGATCCAGACTTAATGCCTTTGCTTTATCCATGTGGCCTTATTGCCACAGAGATGGCAATACCAATATTCTCTACCTGGAGAGAAGCAACTTGGCTCAGCTTGCATGAGTATGAAGCAGGCTCAGATGTGGGGTGCGCATGCATGCAGCCCTATGTTAGCGTGTGACTGTGTGTATAGTGTGAAAGTGCGTATGCAAGATATGTGTGTACTGTGTGCTCTGAGCCAGCATGTTGCTGGGAAAAGCTGAAGGGAGAGGGGTGGGGCACTGTGCACAGTGCCCAGGGTGCTGGGAAGCAGCAAGAAGTTGGTCAGTGGGTCAGGCAGCCGGTCACCCGAGCAAAGAGGGTGACAGGTGGGCAGGGCTGTCGGGGGTGACCAGCCGGCTCCCACCTGCTAGGGCTGTCCATCAGCACTAATGCTGGCAGTGCCCGAGGCCAGGACCCCCAGCAGGCCAGCCTCAGAGACGCACACTTCTGGGAGACATGCATCCCAAGGTGGCAGAGACCCAAGTCCTGGCCCAGACCTAAGCAACCAGGTTCCACGCTGTACCCTCTTACCCACCCTATGCCAGAGGCTAAAAGCTGCCTTGGCTAGCTCAGAACCTGAGAGCTAAGGGATGGGAAGGGTTCCAGTGGGGACACATGGCCAGTGGCTGTCCTTCCATATTCATCTATCTGTACTATTCAGATGAATGGAAGTACATGACTTTGATAGTATTTTGGGATAGGAAAGGCAAGAGGGTCCTCAGAGGTCATCTAAATCACACCTCTTTATTTTTCAGATAAGTAAAACTGAGGTTCAAAGAGGCCCTGGGACCACCTGCAAAGATCCTGGGATTCATCAGAGGTCTGGTAAGAGCTAGAAGATTCAAGGGAGTCTTGCCGGGGTATGTCAGCAGGTGGAGGCTGTGAATAAGTGTGGCGGGGGGAGGAGATGAACGCTGGGGCTCCACAAATCCAGGTAGGGAGGGGGCCAAGGTCTGGCCAGCTGAGCAGGGCACAACCGGCAAATGAGAGGCATGGAGAGTGAGGGAGCTGAAGCCCAAGTCATGATCCAGTGGAGGAGCAGGCACGGAGCTGGCAGGCGGTGGCGCCAGCGCAGGACTGGGCGCCGCGGGTCCAGCGTTGGAGAGACTGGGATGGGGCTGGTGACTCCGGCCCGCCTGAGGACAGAGATGGAGGCCGGTGGGCAAAGCGGGGAGGATCTGGGGCGGGGCCTTGGGGGTGCTGGGGAGAGACGGGGGTGCCAGCACCAGGTCATCGGGAGGGGAGGGACTGGAGAGCGCTGGGCAGGGCGGGGAGATGGGAGCCGCGCTGGAGCGTGGGGAGGGGCCCGGCGGTGGGCGCGCGGCCGCCGGGAGAGGCCGGGGCCAGGCCGGGTCTGCGGTGAGGGGAGGCGCGTGGCCGGCCGCCCCCAGCTGTGGCGTCGTTCAGGCCCGGCTTAGCGGGGCCGGGGCCAGGGATTAGGGGCAGTGGCCGCACCTGGCGGGGCGGCCGCAGGGCTAATGCTGTGTGACCGCGGCGGCCCCGCCCGACAACTGGCTTCCTCCCGCCCCGGAGGGCTGTGGGCTCGTTAGCCCCGCCGGCGTGTGCGCGGGGTGCGGCTGCGGGCGGCAAGTGCATGTGTGCCCCGGGGGGGCCTGAGGCTGGCGCTGACGGCCACCGGCTGCGCCCGGCACCAGGGGGTCCTAGAAGTGAGGCTGCCCCAGGGGCCGCGGGGAGGGGCAAGACACTCGATTGCGTGCCGCCGCAAGCTCTTGTCACTGTGTGATGGTGTGGTCCCGGAGTCCGACTGGGGGTGCCTCTCTGACATGACAATCCCTGTTCTCACCCTACGTGGACCGTGTGTCACTGTCCAGGACCTTAGCCCGTATTCGGAGTATCCCTGTAACCAGACTGTCTATGGGACACGTCCGTATTCTGAATGTGTTTAGCAGTATGGGGAAGAGCTTCCACCTTCCTTGGGACCTGCTGCTCAAATTTCTTCTGCAGATACACCTTTGGCTAGCTCGGATCCTGACAGCTATGGGATGGGAAGGGTTCCAGTGGGGACGCATGGCCAGTGAATGTCCTTCCATATTCACCTGTCTGTAATATTCAGATGAATGGAAGTACCTAACCTTGCTAGTGTTTGGGGATAGGAAAGGCAAGAGGGCCCTCAGAGGTCATCTAAATCACACCTCTTTATTTTTCAGATAAGTAAACCGAGGTTCAAAGAGGTCCTGGAACCACCTGCAACGATCCTGGGATTCATCAGGGGTCTGGTAAGACTGCAAGCTCCTTCCCAGCCGGAGTGTCTCAGCTGTCCATCCCACAGGGCCCCAGGCCTCTGGTGCTGAGATGGAGACCATGCAAAAGTTCTGGCACCTGGATTCCTGCCCTCCTCAAACTCAGGCCTGCCCCCCTAAGCCCCTCTTCATCCAAGACCTACCTAAGGGCCACCAGCCATGCTCTAACCTGCCCTCTTTCCTACCAAAATAATTACATCTGAACAAAACTTGTGTTAGAACTGAGAGGTTTTATGGAACCTCGTAGGTGAGCCTCCAGGCCTTTGCACCTGCTGTTCCTCTGCCTGAAAGGACACTCACTTCCCTTTTCCTAGAGCCGAGGAGCCACCTCCACTGGGATGCCTTCCCTGCTGCAACCCACTCCACACCACCATTCCTTTTCCTTGCAGAACCTTGGATCACACCTGACTCTGGCTATTCCGATGTCATCTCCATCTCCTGGAGACAGTTGCTGCATGAGAACAAAGGCAGGGCCCAGACCAGGTCTGGAGGGATAAGTGACAGGGATATGGGCACTGAGCTGAGGCACTGGGCAGGCAGAGCCACTGCCCTTACCCCTACCATGAACCCCTAGAGAGAGGCTGCTAGAACCTTCATTTCTAAGGAGCAAGAGAGTGTGGCTACCCTGCCTCTAATTATTCCTCCATAGGCACACAGGCCTTCTCTCCACCCAGGGAGCACACATCTGCCAAGAGCAGCCCTGCCCCCACACCAGGCTCTCCAGCAGTGAGGAGCTGGGCTGGGCTGTCCTCACCCGCCCTCCTGGTTCTTCCCTGGCCCTGCCTTGGGATGCCAGGACCCACAGCAGGTGCCTGGAAAGGCTTGGGGATGAAGAGGGGCCTGGGCACAAAAGGCCACCCTCTGGCCAAGAGCAGAACTTAAAGAAACAAATTCCAGAATCCTCTTCGTCCTCCTTTTCCCCACCCACTCTTTAGTTCTGTTAATAATAACAGCTACCATTTACCAGGCACCTAATGTCTTTCTTTGCACAGTATTTGATACTGTATGTGCATTGTTTGTTTAATCCTAAATCAATCCTGACGCATAGGTATTACCCTCCTCATCTTTCTGATGAGGAAATAGAAATTCAGAGAGGCTATATCCCTTGTCCAAAGTCAGTGTTGGACTGGTCAGTGGCAGAGCCAAGATTCACACCCCACATCTTTCCATGCCCTTGTCCTCCAATGCTGACCCCAGGTGCTGCTCTCCTCGCCCTAGGTGGTGACTCTCTGCTATACGTCTGCCTCCCACATTAGCTTGAGAGCTGTGGGATAGCAAGGGCTGTCCCGTCCTCTCAGTGGCCCCAGTGAAGGAATGAAGGAATGCTTGTAGAATATTACCTTGGCTGTTAGAGGGCACAGCATGGTAGTTACACACATGGGCTCAGGAGCCCAAGTGCTGGGGTTCAAATCTCAGCTCTTACTTCCTTTATGACCTTGAGACACTAGTATTTCTGTCTCAATTTTCTCATCTGTAAAATGGACATGATAGTGAATGCTGGTATTGAGGAGACTGAGTTAGGAAAAGTTCCTGTCCTATAGTAAGTACTGCCTGTGTTAGATAAGATGCAGTGTCTCCCTCCAGACTAGAAGGGGCCCGGTCCCACTCTCTGCTTGCATCCCCAGCACTTAGCACAGGGTTTGCCTGGAGTAGGTCCTTCCCTTCCTCATCTATAAAATATTACTAAAAATACCCACCTGGCAAGATTAAGGAGATGTATGTAAACTTCCTGGCACAGGGCAGAAGTTGGCATCAGTAGTAGCACCAGTGGAGGGTGGGCTATTGGTAGGATAATGGGGAGGGAGGGGGAAGGTGGGGTAGAGCCAGGTTAGGCTCTTCTGAATGCCCCATTTTTGGATCCAGAGGCAGAGTCTTCACCCAGTGTCCTCCTCTTGCCCATGTACCATTCAGGCCCTGGTACAGAGGACACATAGGACCTTACTCAGATGGTGGCCTCTCCACCATGTGGAGAAATCCCCATGCCAGAGGGTACCCTGGGGCTAAAGTGCCTCCTCTTCGCCTCTTCTAGACCTTTCCCCAAGGGACTGGCAGCTTTGTGTTTTGAGTATGGAGCCAGCTGGACAGGGAGGCACCCAGGAGATCATCCCAAGCCAAACTTATTTAGGAGTGGAATCCTGTCTTCAGATAAATTCTTAGGTGAAACCCTGATATGTAAAGCAGACAGAGGCATTATTTTGTGCCATAAATTAATTTATAAGTTCATGTAGATAACTGTTATTTCTTTATTTTTTTTTTTTTTTGAGACTGAGTCTTGCTCTGTCACTCAGGCTGGAGTATGGTGGTGTGACCTTGGCTCACTGCAGCGTCCGCCTCCTGGGTTCAAGCAATTCCTCTGCCTCAGCCTCCAGAGTAGCTGGGATTACAGGTGCACGCCACCACACCCAGCTAATTTTTGTATTATTACTAGAGACGGGGTTTTACCATGTTAGCCAGGCTGGTCTCAAACTCCTGACTTCAGGTGATCTGCCCACCTCAGCCTCCCAAAATGTTGGGATTACAAGTGTGAACCACTGTGCCCAGTCATAATAGCTGTTATTTCTTATAATACAAAAGAGCCTGGCACATAGCAGGCATTCAAGAAATAATTGTTGAATGAATGGATAGTCCATCAGTGGAGGAAAAAAAACGAGGCTATTTCGATGAATACAAATCTGTGAAATAGGGGGTAATTATGTATGATGGTTGGTGGATACTTCTGGCCTAAAATCTAATCCAACATTTGTGAAATCCTTATAGCACTTCTGAATGGCCCAGGACTCCAGAAAACACAGGTTGAAAATGACAAGTTCTCCTTTTGGTGGGTGAGGACACTAAGGTCAGAAGGTCAGAGGAAGATTCAGGCTAGAAGCCAGGCCTCCCGATTCCCCCTCCAAGGGCTCAGGCCCTCCTCAGCCCCTTGATACGTTGCATTCTAGGGCCCTGGGCTGGAGTTATTCCTGTCCCTTTCACCCTGGCTAGGACAGCTTGTGTGCCGGGGGCCGCCATCCTGCTCAGGCATTTCCCACCAGCCTCTGCCTTAAGCTTAGGCCAGGCAGGAGCCAGGTTCCTCCCACTGACTTCAAGATGGGCTCTCTTCCTAGTGTCTATTATCTGAGCAAGCAAGGCCCATGGCCCAAGACCCTCTTGGAACCAGAAGGCCCCAAGTGGCAGACATTCCGAGTGAGTGCCAGATTAGTAGAACCTACTAGATGGGTGAGGAGCAGGGGAAATGAGTACAGTCATTGATGATCTGCCCAGGGGGAACACCCAGGAATGCCCCAGAACATGGGCCCCACAGCAGTTGGGGGCATTTGTGGGCCTTCCTATAAACTTCTGAGAGGGTAACTTTATCCTGCTTCTTTCGGCCAAGTATCCTCCTCCAGCAGCTGGTCACAAAGCTGGTTAATCTCCCAGAGTGCTCAGCTTAAAACCCGTGACTCACAGCACAGCCAGTGTAGGGGAGGGGGTGACTGCCTCCAATACGTGGCGCCCAGAGTCAGCTGTTCTGGGGCCTTCTCTGGTTTCTCCAACTCAGTCCTGAGGTTTGGGGCCTTGTCTTCCTTCCTGGAGTCCTGCTTCTCACTGACCCCTACATACAAGCCACGAGAGGTCAGGGCCCTGGGAAGAGGGCCAGTTCCAGGCCTTGGCTTTGGCCAAGCCTTCAGGCTATCCCAGAAATGACCAGCAGGCATTGGCCTTCTGGGGAAGGGGGAGGTTTCACATGTAACTCTGGGAGGGATTGGCCCTGAAATTGGGGTCCCTGCCTCATCTGCCCAGACCTGGAAAAAATCCCCTTTGGCCATGACCCTCTCATGGTGGATCTTCATTCCCCATCAGCATGTGGCATGAAGCCTGTGTAGGGTGGCTGAAATGAGCTAGCAAAAAGGAACACAAATGACAAGGGACCTCTGACTTGAGATCAGTGGAATAAACACAAGCTGTGACATGGAGAAAAGGTGGAGTAGAGTGTTGGCTTTGGAGACACATGAGTTCCAGTCTCAACGGTCCCAAAGCTGCCAGCTACTAGCTGAATAGCTTCCCTGAGCCTCCGTTTCCTCATCTGTAAAAGTGGGATAGTAATAGTACTTACCTTGGTGAGCTAATGTGAGAATCAGATGAGATTCTGTTTTCCTGCTTAGTAGGTGGGAGCTATCAATATGATTATTCTTATTGTCATGATCATATTGCTCAAAAAGCAGGAGAATCCATTTTCACTTGTTAGGGGACTTACGTTTGTATAATGGGAGGGAAGCTAATGTCTCAAAGCATTTCAGTGACTCTTCTCATTTGGCAGGAAATCTATTCTAATGAATGTGACTCTGTAAATGATAAGGGAGTATCTGCCAGCCAGCGGCATCTTGCTTGTTATGGCTGAAGATCTAACCCAAGAAACAGCTGTAACAGATACATGACAAAGGCTCCCACTGGTACCTCTACTGAGCAAAGCACAAATCATGAGGTAACCCTTGCTCCTGTGGTGCCAGTGATTCTTAATACCTTCTACTCCAACTGAAGAGTCCCATACGTATCCAAAGACTCCTGTAGGTAAGGAGGAATGAACCACTTTATAAGTTCCTGTTATGGGCCAGGTACTATATTAAACACACATATTTGACCATGTCTAACTCTTGCAGCACCCATCGGGGTGGGTGTACTATTTCCTCCATGTGGTGGACTAATTAACGAACCCAGTTCTTCACTCCTCCTTGTATCCACACCCTTTGCCTGGTGACCCTTTACAGCTCTTCATATCAGGAGGCATACTGTATATTTCTCCACGTCTCAGTTCTGAGCTCAGCCATGCAACTTGTTTTGACCCAGGAGGAATTAACATATGTGAATCAGGCAGAGGTTTAGGAAATATGATTATGTTTCTGTTTGCACTTTTGTACCACTACCATTACCATGAAAACATGCCTACGCTAGCCTGCTGGAAGTGAGGCTTGTGGAGAACAGCTGAGTCGCCCAGTTGCCCAGCCAAGACCAGCTAGATCAGCCAAGGCCAGTCAAGTGCAGCATGTGAGTGAGCCCAGCAGAGCCCAGGAAAACAGCCCAATCCAATAGCCAACCTGCAGACTCAGAAACTGAAGTCACTATATTTTGGAGAGTGGTTCATTACACAGAATTATCATGGTAATAGATAAGAGATACATGCCATTAAAAAAAAAATAGACTCCTTTCCTGGATTCCATCTTTTCTTTCTCTTAGTGTGAGAGTTAGCTGTTTCTTTCTCTCTCCTTCTCCTGTTTCTCTCTCTCTCTCTCTCTCTAAATAAATCACTATCAACAAACAAAAAAAATAGACTTTATTTTTCAGAGCAGTTTGAGGTTCACAGTAAAATGGAGCAGAAAGCAAGAGAGTTCTCATATACCCCCTTCACCTATACATACACAGCCTCCCCCACTGTAAACATCCTGCACCAGAGTGGGGCATTTGTTAAAATCAACAAACCAACATTGATGAAACTACATATCATCACCCAGAGTGCACAGTTTATATTAGGGTTTACTCTTCGTGTTGTATATTCTATGGGCTTTGACAAGTAGATAATGACATGTATCCACCATTACAACATCATGCAAAATAGTTTTGCTGCCCAAAAAATTATCTGCACTCTGCTTATTCAAACCTCCATCCCCTCAACCCCTAGTAGTCACTGATCTTTTTTACTGTTTCCATAGTTCAGCCTTTTCCTATAGTTGGACTATGGGAATGTCCTATAGTTGGACTCATGCAGTTTGTGATCTTCATCTTCATTTAGGACAAAAGAGAGGGAGATAAAAGGAGGGACAGCATGGCAAACCCTTTCACCTCTTCCTCTCTTACTTGGGCAGAGGCTATAAAATCGTGGCTATAAGTATTCTAGAAGTTTGTGTGTGTGAGACCCAGGCTTAAATATTGGGAATTCACAGAGGCTGATGGGTGTTAGACTTTTCCAGCATTCGGTAGGTGGGTCTGATTGTTGAGGTTTGGAGTTTTGGACAGGTGAGACCTAACAGTAGCTGCTGGGTTTGTTTGGTTGCTTATTTATTTATTTATTTGCGAGAGAGAGAGAGAGTCTTACTCTGTTACCCAGGCTGGAGTGCAGTAGCACTGTCACAGATCACTGCAGCCTCAACCTCCCAGGCTCAACCAGGCTCAAGCCATTCTCCCACTTCAGCCTCCCAAGTAGCTGAGACTACAGGTGCTTACTACCACGCCCAGCTAATATTTTTACTTTTAGTAAAGATGGGGTTTCATGATGTTGCCAGTCTGGCAAACTGAAGACCCAGGCTTGAGACCAGGCTAGTCTCAAACTCAAGCTGGATCACCTCAAAAAATCCTCCTGTCTTGGCCTCCCGAAATGCTGGGATTCCAGGTCTGAGCCACCATACCCAACCAGTAGCTGCTGAGTGAGTACTCACTATATTCCTAGCTCTGTGCTTTGGATACACTTTTCCTGCATTCTCCTACTTCATATCCACAACAGCATTTTTTTTTTTTTTTGACAGAGGGTCTTGCTCTGTCACCCCAGGTTAGAGGGTAGTGGTATGATCACAGCTCACCGTAGCCTCAGCCTCCTGGGCCCAAGTGATCCTCCCACCTCTCAGCCTCCCAAGTGGCTAGGACTACAGGCCAGCTAATTTTTTAAAATAATTTTTGTACAGGCCGGGTTTCACCATGTTGCTCAGGCTGGTCTCAAACTCCTGGGCTCAAGGGATGCACTAGTCTCGGCCTAGCAAAGTACTAGGATTATAGGCATAAGCTACCACTCCTGGTCACACAATAGCACTTTTTGAAATGTAAATTAATATTTCCACTTTTCATATGTGGAAATGAAGGCTCAGAGAGATTGAGGGGCTTGTGGAAGTCACACAGCTAGTGGTAGAGTCATGAGCACACCCTAGGGAGTGTGACACCACAGCCCACATCACTCCCACTGCTTCCCTGCAAGGGGAGCTCACTTCACATCTTCCCTAAAGGTTACCCTAGAGCCTCTACCTGCTCCTCAGGTACACGCCATCTGTCTGCCTGGGAGACAGTTTCCCAACCTCTTGATCTCATCTGCAAAATGAGGAGAGCATTTCTTATTTACCTAGCAGTAGTCAGCCTAGTATAACAAATATTTCTTGCCTCCTTTTTTGTGTTCACACAATTTCTGTGCATATCCCAGCCACCTCACTTACCACATACAATATACATCTTACTGCCTAGGGCCCATGTCATTGCCAGACCCATAGTAGGTATGCATATCAGTAGGATACAGATTAGATCACTGTGATTACAAAGAGATCTAAAAATTTCAGTTTATTCTTTGCTTACATAAAATTCCAGGTATATGGTTAAAGACTTGTGTGGCAGCTTAACAATAACAGGCATCTAGATTCTCTCTCTTTCTCATTGCTCTGTGGATCTTCCATGTGCAACTTCCACCACGTGATCTAAGGTGGTATATTAGTTTCCCATTGCTGCTGAAACAAATTGCTATAAACTTAGTGGCTCAAAGCAATTCAAATTTATTATCTTATAGTTCTGGAGGTCAGAAGTCCGAATTGATTCTCATGGGGCTAAGATCAAGTTTGGCAGAGCAGTGCTCCTTCCAAAGGCTCTAGAGGAGAATTCATTCTTTGCCTTTTCTGGCCTCTAGAAGCTACTGGCATTCCTAGGCTTATGGCCACATCACTCCAACCTCTGCTTCCATAGTTACATTTTCCTCTCTGACTCTGACTTACCTGCCTCCTTCTTTCCCTTATGAGAACTCCTGTGAATACATTGGGCCCACTTCATCGATCCAGGATAATCTCCCCATCTCAAGACCCTGAACTTATCCACATCTGCAAAGTCCTTTTTGCCATGTAATGTAATGTTTTCACACACAGGTTCTAGGGATTAGGAGGTGTACATTTTGAGGAAAAGCCATTCTTCTGTCTACCAGATGACTACTCCAGTTCCTGCCAATCACCCACATACCAACCAATGGGAAGGGGGAAAGACAAGAAGGCCGGCTCCTTCCCCTCAAAAGTCAAAAGTAAGAAGTTGCACACAAATTACTCCCACTCATGCCGCATTGGCTACAACTTAGTCACATGGCCACAGCTAGCTGCAAGGGCATCTGGGAAATGTAGTCTTCTGCCAGATGGCCATGTGTTACGGACTAAATTGTGTCCTCCCCTGGAAATTTGTAGGTTGAAGCCATAATCCCCAATGTGACTGTATTTGAAGAAAGAGCCTTTAAGGAGGTCATTAAGGGTTAATTGAAATCATAAAACAGGACCCTAATCCAATATGACAGATGTCCTAATAAGAACAGAGACACCAGGGATGTGCATGCACAGAGAAAAGGCTATGTGAGTACACAGTGAGAAGGTGGCCGTCTGCAAGCCATGGAGAGAGGCCTCAGGAGAAATAACCCCACAAGCACCTTGACCTTGGTCTTCTGGACTCCAGAACTGTGAGAAGAAGAAGTCCTTATGTTTTAGACATACATAATCAAGTATATACAAGTGAAATTATGGGATGTCTGAAATTTGCTTCAAAATCATACAGGGGGAAGAAGTAGGTGGGGCATTGACAGATGGGGTTTGGACACGGGTTAATGGTTATTGGAAGAGGTAATGGGATTCATGGTGTTACTGTGTCTATTTCTGTCTATGTTCAAAATTATTCATAAGAAAGAGTGAAAAGTTTTGGCTTGGAAGGGAAGAAGAGGCAGGGAAGGGCCTGAATGGATGGGGAGCAGCAAGGCCCCAAGACCAGATGTTTCTTTCTCCCCATGTTCTCCCCACCTCCCTGCTTCTCCCTAGTTTCTGGGACAAGCCCACTCCAAGCTGCCATCCCAAGATAGCTAAGGAGAAACAGAGACCAAAGATCCCTGAGTCAAATGGGCCAGAGATCAGAGGTCAGGGCAGAAACAGCCACCGCTTGATCACGGAGAAACCAAATCAGTGCCAGCCCCTGGTGTCCTGTGTCTGCTTTTGCCCACCATTGGTGGGGATGTCCCTGCTTCAAAGGCATTAGGTGGTGGAGGTTCATCCTCGTTCCTTCAAAGATTCCTGGGCATAAAGGGATCTGAAGAAGTCCTTTCCCCTGTTTCCAAGTTCTGGGATTCAGAGTTAACCAGATATGTAGAAGCAAGAGATGAGTGTTCCTGTCCCAGAACCTCCATATCTAAGCACATGTGAGCCCTGGGCAAATGGCTTAGCCTCTCTGGGCCTCAGGTTCCAACACCGTTCAATGAGGATAAATGTCCCTGGTATTGGGGCAGGGTGGGGACGCTAGCTGCTGAAATGCGAACTCTGCTGGACCTCAGGCTTCTCTGGTGATGCCTTCGCGAAGAGCTGCCTCCTCGGGCAGCCCCTAGCCCTGGCCCTGCCTGCACCAGCCTCTCTGCATCTGTCATCAGCCTGCTCTGTTCCCCTTTGGCCAGCCTTTGTTTGGTGGTGGCTGGCAGACTGCCCATGTGCATGGTGGAGGCGGTGATGCCTGCTGCTGCAGGCAATGCCTCACAGGCTGCATCATCACCCACACTTCCAGCTGCCCCCACGCCACCATGGTCCCTAGTTCCAAGAAGTCCAGAGTCCAGAATAACCAGGCCAAGCTCCCAACTTCCTCATCCCCACTCCCACCCACTGCTTGCCCATAGCTTCCATCCAAACAGAGACCAAGCAAAGCAAGAATAATTCCCGAGCTTTCACTGTGCGCCCTGAGACAGGCACGATGCAAGCACTGTGTATACCTTGACAACTGAACCCTTACCACCCTCCTAAGTAGGTGCTAGAACCAGTCACATTTGACAGCTGGGAAAAAGGAGACATGGAGAAAGGGAAGTGACTTACCCGAGGTAAGTAAGGAGCAGAGACACAGCATGTGAATCCAGGTGTATTAGACCCCTAAGTCCAGTGGAGACACCTGAGGGTCACAGCCCCAGCACTGGTGGTCCAGTCTCCAGGCCAGGCAAGATCACCATATTCTCCAAGTTCAGATGGGCCCGGACAAGTTGTGCTACGTCTTTGGGAGAAGAAGAAGACTATGATATTCATGGCTCCCCAGCACTTCTTGGTGGGGTCCCCCAAGTGAACTTCTTTCCAGTCTAGGGAACAGGCTTCTGATCTCGTGCTGGCCCTCGCCTCACACAGCTTCTGCTTCACCCCAGGGCTGACCTGGGTGATGTACCCAGCTCTATGTGGGCCACGTGGATGGAGTCAGAGGATGGGCAGCTGCCCTCCTGTGCAGAAAAGGGAGGCCCAGAGAAGGGACGCTGAGAAGAAAGGGAGAAGCAGGGACTCTGGCAAGACCTCCTCGTTCCTGAGTGTTCGTGGAGTCAGCCATCCAATGCCTCCATCCTACATGTGGAGAAAGTGGGAGCCAGGAGGGGACATGGAAGAGCTGAGAGAGGGTCACGCGGTAGGGTGCAGCACAGCGAGGTGGAAACCCTGGTCTTCTGGCTCTGGTCCAGGCTCTCTCCACTGTATGTGGTCTCTGCCCTCTCACTGCGATCCTCTACCCCTGCCATGACCTGTTATCTTGCCTGGAAAACTGGTAGCTTCAACTCAGACAGAGCCCACTCACACCTCAGGGGGTCTGAAGCAACAGGTCTCAAATAACCCAAGGAGCCCAGTAATCCACTGGATCCAATGTCAGCCACCTGAGGGACATCCCAAGGCATGTTGTCATGCCTCCTGGCCTTCACTCATGCTGGTCTCTAAGCCTGGAAAGCCTTTCCTTACAACAGCCCACCCCACCCCCTCTTGGGCACTCCTACTCATCCTTCGGTACCCAAGAAGAAGAATAGCAATACTTCCTCCTTGGGAAAGGTTCCTTGGGTGTCCACAAGAGAGTCCCTTGTTCTCTCTGGGTGCTCCCACAGGAGTATTTTGATGATTCATTCATGGATCGCTCTTTCCCCAGTAGACAGAGCTCTCTGAGGCTGAGGACCCTGTCTAAATCCTTAGATCTTGCTGCATCTAGCTTGGGGCCTGTAAACAGAGTGGGTGTCTAGGGAATGCTTGAGGGGTCAGGGAAGGTTAGGCCTATTGAGGCACATGAGCCATAAATCACCTTCCCAAGCCAGGGGGAAAGCACCAATCTAGGAGAGCTTCACGGAGGTGGCAGGACTGGGTGTGGGACAGAGGCAGACAACAGACTTGCAGGCAACCAGGGCATCAGTCATGAGACACTCTGCCCTCTGTTCTCTGCCAGGAAACCCCTGTCCGGGGTGCTATTGGCCAGGGATGAGCAGGTTTTGAGGAGAGAATCAGCTTCTCCAAGGCGTCCAGTCTCCACTCAGAGGCATTTGGCTGGGGAAGCTGCTGGGGGCAGCAGCTGGTGTCTGTCCCAGAGCCCAACGGCTGTGTATGCCTTAATCCCAGTCCCTCGGTGCCCCCCAGGCTGGCAGGTGGGCCAATGAGGCAGTAAGGAGGCATCAGCAGACAGGTGGGGAGCTGAGCCCCCTCTCCAGGTCCCCACAGCTGCCCTCTGAATCTTGCCATGTGTGCCACCCTCATCACCATGTCCCCATCACCAGCTCTCCCCTCAGCCCTGAGCTGCTTCTCCCTTAGACTTTAGAGGGAGGTCTGACCTCCTTGAAGTGGGAAGATTCAGCTTAAAAAGTTCAAATTGAAAAAGCAAAGAAGAGATGGATGCCACAGCATATCTGCCCCTTAGTTCCTTCTTTCTGGACGGGACAGGGGATGTTTAGGCGCACAGGTGGAGACAAGCGTTCACACTGGGACAGAGGTGTGGACGTACCTGACTTAGAATATGGGCAGCTGGGACACGTCTGTGGTGTGCCATGGCATGTGAGGCGTGTGTGTTCTGTAGGTGAGGGGTTCACAGCATGGGAGGTATGCACATGTGTGAGATGTACATGGAGTATGACACACACGGTGTGTGAGGTGTAATATGTGTGATATGCCATGATGTGAGAGAGGAAATGTCTCATGTGGGACATACTGATGTTGGAGGTTTACATGGCACATGAGTTTACATCGAGTGTCAAGTGTATCTGGAGTGTTATGTGTGCATGGCATGTAATGCGTACACAACATGAGATTTGTACATGGCATGTGAGGTAACGCAGAGTGTGAGGTGTGTGTGTGAGATGTACATGGAGTGGGATATATACATAATGTAAGAGATGTACCCAGTGTGTAACATATTCATGGAGTGCGTAGATATGGCACATGACAGATATACACAGTGCTTGAGATACATGTGGATTGTGAGGTGTACAGAGAGGGTGAACTGTATATTATGTAAGAGGTGTGCATTATGTGAAAGGTGTGCATTCTGTGAGAGACATGCAGGGAGCATGTGGTGTGCATTCTGTGAGAGGTGTGCAGGGAGTGTGTGGTGTGCATTCTATGAGAGGCATGCAGGGAGCATGCGGTGTACATTCTGTGAGAGTGTGGTGTGCAGGGAATGCATGGTGTGCATTCTGTGAGAGGCGTGCAGGGCGTGTGTGGTGTGCATTCTATGAGAGGCATGCAGGGAGCGTGTGGTGTGCATTCTGTGAGAGGTGTGCAGGGAGCATGCAGTGTACATTCTGTGAGAGTGTGGTGTGCATTCTGT
>NW_016107354.1:7539899-7591517 GCF_001604975.1 Cebus imitator
TGAGGTGTGCATTCTGTGAGAGGCATGCAGGGAGTGTGAGGTGTGCATTCTGTGAGAGGCGTGCCGGGAGCATGTGGTGTGCATTCTCTGAGAGGTGTGCAGGGAGCATGTGGTGTGCATTCTGTGAGAGGAGTGCAGAGATTGTGAGGTGTGCATTCTGTGAGAGGCATGCACAGAGTATAAAGTGAGCATGGTGTGCAACTTGTCTGCAGTTTATCAGGTGCTCATACCTATGATGCCACAAAGGCATATGGAAGAATGCAGGTAAGGACAAACTGTCCTTCCAAGAACATGTACCTGTCAGCTGTGTCCTGGGCTCACACACTGGACCTAAGGCACAACCTCCTGTGCAGTGTCATAGGCAGAGGAGACAGATGAACATCTTCTGGCTTTTCAGGAGTCCTTCTATGCATAAAGAAGAAGGCAGCTTTGAGAGGCCTTCTCCTCCATCCTTCTGCCTGCATCCATACCACGTTAGTTCAAGACCATGTACTCTTTGAGGAATATGACATTGGTAATATTATTTTTACATCTGACTTAAATCCCTAGTGCTGCAAGTTGAATTCACATTTTGTTTTTTTTTTTTTTTTTTTTGGTGCTTTCAAAGGTGAAGGCAGTGAACTCTCCTTTCATGTAGACCTCCTCAGCTAGGAGCCTAATGTCTTTAGGCTGGAAGAATTAGCACCTCCATGAGCCCTGCCTGCTTGAACACTTCTAGTCATTAAGTTATTGTCACCTTATTTGTGTTGTTTAGTAAACAGTGAGTGTGTATTTGGACCCCAGGAATCCAGCCCCACAAAGACCCCAGGGCTCACCTCTGAGGCAGAGAAAGGCTTTAATTACACAAAGTATAAGCTTGAAGGAGGGAGTCTGGATGAATGAATGAATGAATGAATGAATGAACGCTTTGGGTCTTCCCAGAAGCCACGCAACAGTGAGTTCTTAAGCCTGACCTCAGCTTCCCCTGCCTGCTGGGCAGTCTCAGCTCCTGCTACTTTCACTCAACTGGCTTCCCAGTCCCTGGGAAAGAACCCCAGTGAGAGGCATTGTGAGGGGTGCATGGAATGTGAGGTGCACATGGCATGTGGGGCCTCGTGGAGAAAGAGCTGGGTGGCTCCAGGGTCCCCCTACAATGCCAAGCTCACATGGGTCACATCCCATGCCCTTCAGCCCTTTCCCGGGGTAGCAGCCCACCCTCATCTCACATCCTGAATTGGGCTAAAGCTTAGCTCTAGATGAATTTATAATTAAATTTAAAAATCACATCTAGAGAATTCCCTCTTAAATGTAAGTACTATGTCAGTTTTGGAGGGAGTTTTAATAAACCTATTAAAGAGGGGGATAAATAGCTGTAGCCTATTATGCCTAATTCTTCAAGAATCTCTTGGTTTGTAAGATATTCTTTCATTAGAAGTAACAAATTGCCAGGCTCGGGTGACTCATGCCTGTAATCCCAGAACTTTGGGAGGTTGAGGCGGGCAGATCACCTGAGGTCAGGAGTTCGAGACCAGCCTGGCCAACATGGTGAAACCTCGTCTCTACTAAAAATACAAAAACATTAGCCGGGCATGGTGGCGCGCACCTGTAGTCCCAGCTACTCAGGAGGCTGAGGCATGAGAATTGCTTGAACCCAGGTGAAGATTGCAGTGAGCCAAGGTCATGCCACTGCACTCCAGCCTGGGTGACAAAGCAAGATTTCGTCTCAATTAAAAAAAAAAAGTAACAAATTGCCTATCAAACCCTATCCCCAAACTCTATCTCATGCCACCTCCACGCCTCGCCCTCAGCCCCCACAGCACAAGGTATCCTGGGAGGGCAGGAGCCATGCCTGCGTCCTCATAGAATTCTCTGCTTCTAGCAGAGGCGACTGACTTATCGAAGGTGCTCAATAATTATTTTGTTCTCTCTGCCTGAAGCGTTCTTCCCCAGATGGCCACATGGCTAACTCCCAAGCCCCTTTTAACTTCTTGCTCAAATGTCACCTTGTCAACCTGACCACTCTATTCAACACTACAGCTGGCCCCACCCTGGCACCTCAATCCTGCTCATCTGTTTGCTTGCAATATTTTTCTGCATGTGTCATCTTCTAACATCTATATAATAATTTATTACTATGTGCATTACTTATTGTCTGCCCTGCCCTGCTGGCATGTCAGTTCCACAGGGGCAAGAAACACGGTCTGTTTCGTTCTCCACCACATTCCTAGGACCTGAATAAATGTTTGCTGTATGAGTGAATGAATCACAGACTGGAGAACTGAGAGTGGGAATATCCCTGCCACCCCAATAGTGTCCCCACCCGCACACCCTGCACACTGGGTGGGAAGGGACATGCCATTGCTTGTCTTCCTGTTCCCTCCCTGCACAGTACGGACCCCTGTCCTTCAACTCCCAGCTCAGCTGCCAGACTACCAAGCCCTGCTTGTCTGTGGGAGGCTGGAGAGTACCCCCAAAGGACATGTGGCCATCTGTGGGGAATCTTTAGGACCCTGTCCCTAATCTGGGACCATGTCTATATCCTGGCAATATCACAGTCCCTCCTGACCAACCCAGACTGGGCCCAGAGAAGGATCTATACCCATGTGGTGGGCAGATTTAGGCTTTCCCAGGGAGCAACGTTGGCAGGGGACAGAGGGGGGCACTCAGGGTGACCCAAGAACAGGAAGGGAAAGGCTGGGGACAGAGAGGGGACCTGGAGCTGGCCATGCCCCACCAGGCCCACTTGTGCTTTTACCTTCTGGCCCTTTGGTGCTCCCCACCTCCCGGCCAGATACGAAGCCTGTGTCAGCCCAAGTACAGAGGCCACAGGCCCAGCCTGGACAGGGGCAGGGTGCGTGAAGCCTGGGGCAGGTGCAGGCTGGATTGGGTTTCCAGAGGCTATATATATATATAAAGGCTGCCCGGAGCCCCAGGACCGCTCCCTGAGGGCACAACACTGTGGGGGCCCAGCCAGGCCTGCATTCCTATCCAGAGGCCAGCTCTCCATTTATAGCCCCAGGGCAGGCCGGCCAAGGGGGCTGAGTTTGGAGGACTGGAAAGGGCAGAGGGAGAAGGAGCAGCCCAGGCAGCGCTCCCTCCCAACTCCCCGACAAAGGAGCCCCTCAAAGTAAGGACAGCAGAAGCCAGGCCCAGGGCGAGATGTGCACTTGCCCCCAAGCACAGAGCCTACCATTCCTGCGTTGAGGGGTGAGGGGGCTGCCGGGGACCCCCTCAAAACTCCTCAGCCCATTGCTGGTGGCCCCTCACAGAACAAGTCCAGCACCTATGGAGAAGGGGTACCCATGACTAGATTGCAGTGTAAGAGTTTGAACTTTTTCGGCTTCCAAACTTGGTGTCCTTTTTCCCTCTGCTCCCCACCCAGCACTGGAACTAAAAGGACACCATGTCCCAGGTCAGACACACTTCTCCCTGCTCTGAGGACAGCATGGATGAGACGATGGTGTTGACAAACCTCTCTCCTAGAGAAGGCACAACCAGAAGGGCAATCCCAGGCAGGCGTGGATGCCAGACCTGAGGGGGTCTGAAGTGGCCACCGAGTTCAGTGAGTTCCAAACTTTTTTCGAGCAACAGAAGCCTGGTAGCAAACAAAAGTCCCACTTGAAAGCCTAATATAAAGATGGCATTTTACCACTAGAGTGTGTGTGTGCTTTAAAACAGTGCTTCCTAATTGTGGAAGAAGATGTAGCTACAAATCAAGCTTAAAACTGTCAAAGCAGTTTAGATTTATAAGCCACAAGTGATAAAATATTAAATGTGTTTGGTAAGTTCAAACATGTAATATTTACTTATTTGTTGTAAAGGCAACTTGATGACAGTCCTGAGGAAGTTTTTGTGAACACAAAACACAAAAAGCAAAGTTGTAATCACTTGTCTCAGCATCCAATTTATTTTGTAGTTTCTTGCTTATTCAGATTTGGGGAAAATCTAGATTTGCATAGATAAGTGGTTTGAATAGCTCACCTGGGAATCTCTGAGTGCTCTTCAATTAAGTAGACTCATTCATTCATTCATTCATTCACCCAAGAAATATTGAGTGCCTACTACGCGACAGGCTTTGTGCTGAGTCTTGAGCAAGTACGAAGAAGTATTTGTTTCTAAATCATTAATACAAAAATTACTTACATTCCTCATTGTGAATATAGTACAAAAAAAAAAAAAAAGAAGAAGACACATCATAAATGCCAAATCTCTCTATAGTATATCACTACAATATTGCAGCATGCCATGTATAATGCCCAACAAAAGAGAAGATGCCCTAGGCAGATGGGTCTGAGTCTTGCCTAGGAAGAGCAAGTGCAATAGAACATGGATGTCTAATCATGTATGTGACTGCCCAGTTTTGAAGAAATACAACCATCCTCATTAATGTCACAGTTCAAGAAGTTCAAATATATGCATAGAGTTCCAAAGGGCATGAGGCCACTCATTCATTCATTGGACATTTATCAGGGGCCTACTGTGTGACTGCCACTGTGATGGTTTCTGGAAATGTCATTGTGAACAAAACGTCCTTGCCTTCATGGGGCTAAGTCAGTCATGAGCAAACTAATGAAGAAGATTATGAAGAGTGGCAGTGCCTGGAAGGAAATGAACAGGGTGATGTGACCCAGAGTATGGGGGGCAGTTATCTTAGAGGGAATAGTCGGAGATGTCCCGAGGAGGCAAGAAGTTCTATTATATAAAATGCAGCCAATCTTGGGGAAAGCCCAGATGACTATGCTATGATTTTAGAGCAGCAAGGACAAAACTCCAAGGCAGGATCCTGTTCAGAGTTTTAGAAGACAAGAAAAGAGGTCAGGCTAACTGGAGTGGAGGAATCAAAAAGAATGGTGGCTCCAGGTGTGGTAGGAGACACAGGCTGAGGCCAGTTCATGCAGGGCCTGATAGGCCAGGGTATGGAGATGAGATTTTACTATAAATGCAAGAAGCAGCTGCTGGAAAGTTTGAAGCAGAAGGGTGAGATCATCCCATTTACATTCTAAAGGTCTACTCAGGCTGCATTGTAGCAAATGGATTATACAGACTAGAGAGGAAGTGAGGAGGGCAGCCAGGTTATTCTGGCAATCCAGAGCAGCAGTGTGACAGCTTAGTCCAGGATGGTGACGCTAGGGATGGACAGACTTGACACAGATCTTAGAGGTAGAGTGAGCAGCTCTTCCTCATGCCCAGACCTCTCCTCAGGAACTCCAGCCTCAAAATTCTCCCCGCCTACTCCACACCTTCATCTGGGTGTACAATATGCGTTTCAAATTTTGTCCAAACCTGGACACTTGATCTACCACCCACAAACCTGCTCTTCCTAACTCCATTCTTCCAGGAGTCATCCTTAGCTCCTCACTTATTTCACTTCCCACATACAATCATGAGTAAATATTGCTAGCTCCATCTTGAAAACATAGATCTCGAATTCAACCACCACTTTCCACCAGCTCCACTCATTGGGATTACTGCAATAGCCTAATAATTGGTCTCCCTGCTTCTGCCCTTTCCCTCCAGTAACCAGCACGCTCCTGTTAAAATGTAAGTCAGATGGTGACACTCTTCTCTTCTGCTCAAGCCCTCCAGTAGTTTTCCATCTCACAATACAACCCTTTTCTCTCTCACCCCATTTCCCACTATCCCTTTCACTCACCCTGCTGCAGGCATATCAGCCTCTTTGCTATACTTTAAGTCTGCCAAACACAATCCTGTCCCAGGACCTCTGCACATGCTTACCCTTCTATCTGGCCCTGCATATCTCCAGATATCTGCTTCCACCTCTCTTCACTCAGGTCTCTGCTCTAATGTCACAGATGGGCCTTCCCTATCCACTCCATAATCTTCATCACTGTGTCTCCCTGCCTGGCTTTTTCTTCATAAAACTTCTAACATCCTGGTATCATGTACTTCCTTATTAGTTTCTCTTCTGTCACCCTGCTTACATTTACAGTGTAAGTGCCATGTAAGCAGAGTCTTGGTTTTGTTCATTGCTCTAGCCCCACACTTGGACTGACACGTGACATATAATAGATACTTAACAATATGTGAGTTTCTGGGTGATCCCCTGCAGTTTGGGTGGGGTGAGACCAGGACTTTCCTGCCTTTGGCAGGATTTAGAGTTACCATCACTGCTGCTCCATCACACAGACATTACTGAATGAACAAATGAAGGTGGTCCTGTGGAGTAAAGCGAGGTGAGTACTCCATGAAGGGAGACCTGCAGCACCACTACCAGCAGCAGAGAAGCGAAAAGGTAGGACCACAAAAGAGCGCTCTGGGTTTGGTGAGAAATGAGGACTTCTCAGGGCCCAGAAGGGCCAGCTAGGATGGCTTCCAGAAGTTAGTGGGACACAAAGATCACTCCTGCTTAACTTTCTGGTTTCCAAGAGAGGAGATCCAGGCCGGGATGTATGGTCAACGAAGATTCCTACCCAGAGTGCCCAGAGGACTGTGTGAACTGCAGATTCAGGAAGAGGCTGAGAGGCCCCCAGGGGGTGGCTGGTAGGCTGAGGCTGGTACTGGAGCCAGAGATCCCATATCCCATGGGGTGGTTGCCTCCTCCTGTTTCCAGCCCTTCCAGTGAGGCTGTAGGAAAGAGACACAGCTGGGGCCTGGAGACTATGTGGGACTCTGTCAGGGCTTGGTGCCATGGACCAGTTGTAAGCCTGCGGGACATCACATCCAACTCTGAAAGCCCAGTTGCTCACATAACCTACACCACCGCCTAAGGGCTTCCACATCCTTGGTCTCTTCAGACTTTCATCCCCACCACAATTACTCCAATAAATTACTGTCATCCCCAAATCTATAACTGGAAACTGAGGCTCAGGAAGGAGACACGACTTCTACAAAATCACAAAGTTGGGAAACCTGGAATCTGGACTCAATTGATCTGCAAACGGAACTCTCAGAGACTTCACTCCGAGGTCAGATTCTCAGGCCAGGTCCTGAAGTTTGCGACCTTGGCGAAATGCGCTTTCCTTGACTCAGCACCCGCGGGTGAAGCGGAGCCAAGCCCTGAGCAGAAGAGTTTTCTTCCCAGCTGAAGAGACAGCTCAGCCTAGACCCCAGGCCTGGCACTGGACACCCCTGCTGTGGAAACGTGCAGATTGAGATGGACAGGATTCCTAACCTGCGCAGGATCCGAGTTTGGAGAGATTGGCGTGAAGCTTTAGCAGCCATGCCCGATTCCTGTATAGCCGCAACTGGGTTTCTAAGCTTCTAGGGAAGAAGGACTGGGCCCAGGAGCCCCTGAGCAACCCCCAGGTTGGGGACTGGTGGAGTATCAGAGCCTCCACGACTCGTTTGTCTCGGTCTCACCCACTTAAACTCTCGGGGTCTCTCCGCCTGTTGCTGCCTGCGTTTCTCTGCCCCTGACGCTCTAAGCTTTCTGCTTTCTGCGTGTCTCTCAGCCTCTTTCAGTCCCTCTCTCACCGTCTCACTCTCTCAGCTCTGTGCCCCCAGTGACTTGCCTCTCTCCAAATCTCTCGCGACCTGATTTCTACACCCGCTCTAACCCTGGGTCCCCCACAAAGCAGGGGACAGAAGAGTACTCAACGACAGCTCAGTGGTGAGCGCGCGCAGCCAACGTTTCCAGCGGACACAGCAGTCGAGTGTTGGAGAGGTTCGAAAAGGGCGTGCCCGGGAGCCAAGTGCAGCCGCCCGGACTGCGGGTCGCTCCCTCCCTCCCTGCCCGGTAGGGGACGGAGCGCGCGCGCCAGTGTCGAGGGACGGGCGTTCGTGCTGGCCACTCTACAGCCCCCTGCGGCCACCCAGAGGACCCCAAGCCCCGCCCTGCTGTGTTTCTATTGGCCTCGGGCTCCCCCGCCCCTAGCTGCCCGACTGGGCTCGGGGCGTTTAGGCTACTACCGATAAATAGCCCAGGGCGCCAGGCGCGAAGCTAAGGGTGAGGAAGACCCAGCGCGCTGCCTCCACTTTTCTTACCACAAATCAGGTGGGACAGGACAGGGAGGGGTGGGGACAGTTGGGTGTGCATTCAGACTTGCAGCACTTTGCTATTTACAGCCGGTGCTCCCGAGCGGCAGAAAGTTCCGGTCACCTCCTGCCGCTTGGGTTGGGCGAAGCCAGGACCGTGCCGCGTCCCTGCCAGGATATGGAGCTACTGTCACCACCGCTCCGCGATGTAGACCTGACGGGCCCTGACGGCTCTCTCTGCTCCTTTGCCACAACGGACGACTTCTATGACGACCCGTGTTTCGACTCCCCGGACCTGCGCTTCTTCGAGGACCTGGACCCGCGCCTGATGCACGTGGGCGCGCTCCTGAAACCCGAAGAGCACTCGCACTTCCCCGCGGCAGCGCACTCGGCCCCGGGCGCGCGTGAGGACGAGCATGTGCGCGCGCCCAGCGGGCACCACCAGGCGGGCCGCTGCCTACTGTGGGCCTGCAAGGCGTGCAAGCGCAAGACCACCAACGCTGACCGCCGCAAGGCTGCCACCATGCGCGAGCGGCGCCGCCTGAGCAAAGTAAATGAGGCCTTTGAGACACTCAAGCGCTGCACGTCGAGCAACCCGAACCAGCGGTTGCCCAAGGTGGAGATCCTGCGCAACGCCATCCGCTATATCGAGGGCCTACAGGCTCTGCTGCGTGACCAGGACGCCGCCCCCCCTGGCGCAGCCGCCGCCTTCTACGCGCCGGGCCCTCTGCCCCCAGGCCGCAGCGGCGAGCACTACAGCGGCGACTCTGACGCGTCCAGTCCGCGCTCCAACTGCTCCGACGGCATGGTAAGGCCTGGACCCCCGGCGGGAGTAGACGTGAGGGCGGCGCTTGGGACATCTGGGACGTGTTTCCGCGGGCAGGGAGCTATCCTTCCGGGAAGTCTGGGCCAGGATCCTTCCCGAAAGAGGACTCCTGTGTCCTGAGCAGCTGTCACTGGGGTAACCGAATTGCTTTGGAAGCGTGCGGGCAAGCGTTTGAGTCGCAGCGCGGACGTGAAGATCTTTTTCTCTACTTACCCCTACTTCCAAAATGTAGATTTGTGCCCCTTGGTGACTGCCCGCCCTTGGTTTGGCTCTGCACGTTGCAGACCTCATCTCCTACCCACCCTTACCCCCCAACCATGACAGATATGGGCCTGGAACTCGATGCTGAGACTAGAGTTGGGGAGGGGGCAGCTACAGGGAGTGGTGTTCGGGTCCCGCGCCGTCCCGCTGGCCTGACTCAGTCGCCCTTGCTGTTTGCAGATGGACTACAGCGGCCCCCCGAGCGGAGCCCGGCGGCGGAACTGCTACGAAGGCGCCTACTACAGCGAGGCGCCCAGCGGTGGGTATTCGGGCTTCACCCTGCTCGCTTCTGCTCCCCACGTCCTCCTTGGAGCTGTCCTGGCTTCCCTCTATCTGGGACGCCCCCACCCCCACTCACACACGCTTCTGTCCCGGGAGGTGGTGCAGGCGATGAAATGCTAAGCAAGTAGCTCCCTCTCCTTTCAATCGTCCCGGACTCTGACAGGTCCTCAGTTTCCAATCTGTCCCAAAGCACTGGGCCCCGGGGTGGGAGGCTTGTTCGCGGCCCCACCCCTGCTTACTAACCGAGACCTCCCCGCGCAGAACCCAGGCCCGGGAAGAATGTGGCGGTGTCGAGCCTAGACTGCCTATCCAGCATCGTGGAGCGCATCTCCACCGAGAGCCCTTCGGCGCCCGCGCTCCTGCTGGCGGAGGCGCCTCCGGAGTCGCCTCCGCGCGTGCCAGAGGCTGCCGCCCCCAGCGAGGGAGAGAGCGGCGACCCCACCCAGTCCCCGGACGCCACCCCGCAGTGCCCTGCGGGTGCGAACCCCAACCCGATCTACCAGGTGCTCTGAGGGGCGGGTGGCCACACACCCGCCCGAGGGATGGTGCCCCTAGGGTCCCTCGCGTCCAAAAGATTGAGCTTAAATGCCCCCTCCCAACAGCGCTTTAAAAGCGACCCTTCCCGAGGTGGGAGAGGCTAGATAACTGAAGTTTTCCGCCCCCCGCCCCCCAGGGCAAGGACACAGCGCGGTTTTTTTCCGCACAGCACCCTTCCTGGAGCCCCATTGCGATGGCCGCTCAGTGTTCCTCGGTGGGCCAGGGCTGAATCTTTAGGGCTAGGTTCAGCTTTCTTGCGCCCTCCCCCATGGGGGTGAGACCCTAGCAGACCTAAGCCCTGCTCCTGGATGCATCGGTCATTTGAGGGGCGTGAGGCCCAGGTGCATTCCCGTCCCAATTGTAGCAGGTGTAACCGTAACCCACTCCACCCTCATCTAGTTCCCCGGTTCAGGACCACTTTTTGTAATACTTTTGTAATCTATTCCTGTAAATAAGAGTTGCTTTGCCAGAGCAGGAGCCCCTAGGGCTGTATTTATCTCTGAGGCATGGTGTGTGGTGCTACAGGGACTTTGTACGTTTATACCGCAGGCGGGCGAGCCGCGGGCGCTCGCTCAGGTGTTCAAAATAAAGACGCTAATTTATACTGCTGTGGCTCCAGCTTTCCCTGGGCATGGGAGTGGGATCCGGAGGAAAATCCGCAAGCTGGGCCAGCAGTCCGTCAGCGACCCCTGTAGGTGGCCGGCGGATTGCAAGGAGAAAGCCTGCTGCCTAGGGAAGGAAAGAGAAGTGCAAATTTCTCCAATATGTAGTGAGGTTCCTCTGACCTTGACTACATCATCACACAGGTCAGTGGCTCTTATGAAAGGGTGCACAGGTTGATATAAGTATTTTTAAAACCTATGTCTGAGCTTGCCCCACCAGAGATTCTGATCCAATATCTCTGACCCCAAATACCCAGGGCCAGGTATTGGTATTTTTTCAAAAACTCCCCAAGTAATTCTGAAGTTCCTTCAAGATTGAGAATCATCTCCTCCATATACAGTGAGTGAACCCAGGTGTGATAACCAGAAGAACCACGGGAAGCTTGTGGCCCAGGCACCACTTGGTAGTATACTCATGGGTGTAGAGGATGTGATAAGGTGCTCACAGCATTTGGAGGAAAAACTAAAAGGGTGCAGAGATGTGCTGTAAGCTCATTGGCACTTACAGGCCATTAGTAATAGGTGTAACTGCAAAGAGGCAGCATAGGAGGCCAGACAGGCACAGACACCTCCACCCAGCCAGTAACCCAGCACCTAGAGCATCCTGACACTATCAGATCCCATAAGAGGACAGGAGCTCAGAGCCTGTGAGCAGAGCGGCATGAGGGTCAGCATCATCACAGGTGGCATAGGTACTCTTCATCAGGCTTAAACTCTCTCAGGGCAGAGGAGGGGCCATTTATTTAGCCTGGGTGTTGGGGAGGGCTTCCTGGAGAAGTTGTCGTTTGAGCTCTGTCTTAGGAAACAAGAGTAGATAATGCAGTCACAATGCACACAGGTGCGCACGCACACACACACACAGAGGCATCTGTGCCCTCCCCTGGGTACAAGGCCCTGAAGGATGGTCTGGCAAGGGTTCTCCCCCACTCACATGCCACCTCCCCACCCCCAACACACATGTGCCGTCAGACCTCAGTACCTCCTACATCCCATCCCACAAATATTCTTCCTGAAAACCCTACAGGCCCACTTTCAAGGGCTTTGTTTGCCAAGTAGGGGACCCTCAGGAATGCAGGCAAGATGTGATGCCAGAAGGAATATCCTCATTACACGTCTGAGGATCCATTCTCTGCTTTTCCCAACACAGGGTCCCTGGGGAGCTGCCCAGAGCTGTTCTGTTACTAATGATCCTCTGCTTGTCTTCTGGCCACTTCCCCACATGTCCCTTGGGATTCTTTATACCCTTTTGAGACCCCCTGGGGCCCAGTTATGAATTGATTTATTCCACAGATGCCAGATCTTGTGCTGGGTGAAAACAGAGACTGTTGGATGCAGTTCCTGCCCTTAGGAAGCACACAAACATTTGGGAAGGATGGGACCTTTTAGCAGCTGGTTATATCCCGATGAATTAAGTGCTGTACTGGACATGCAAGTAGCAGGGGAACACCAGGTGAGCAAAGGGGAAGATTCCCTAACTAATCTGGGGTAGATATAGACAAGCAGGTAAATTTAATGAGTATTTTGAAGGAGTTTGTCCGGAAAGAGGGGCCAAGTAGAGAGCTGAGGAAACAGCAGGTGCAATGATCCAGGGGTGAGAGAAAGAAAACTGCCTCTGTGGAACTGCATATGCCCATGGGGAGGGGTCAGAGGAAGATAGGGGAATGGCAGAGGCAGGACCACAATGGAACTCATCTGGACTTTATCTTGAAGGCATTAGGGAGCCATACAGGAATCTAAACAGGGGAAGGATATAAATAATTCTGTACTTTAGAAAGGCCAGTTTGGGCTAGCAGAATAGGTAGGAGACAAGACTTGAGACGGAGATCTTTCAGGACGCCACTGGGGCTGCTTAGAGGAGCTATGACATATCCTGAACTGACCCGGGCTAAATCATATGTTGGTGTTGAGGGCACAGCAGAGAACATTGAGGGCACAGTCTCTACCTTTACACAGCTTAAAATCCGCTAGGGAAGTAGCTGTGAGATGAAGAATCAAGTGAATAAATAGTGTTATAAATGATGAGAAATACCACAAGGAAAGGCAAAAGGTATAAGCAGAGGTGGTAATGAGGAGTGAGAAGGCAAGCAGGTTGACAGAGGAGGCACAATTTCTGCACCAAGGGAAGTGATTCTACACATGAAGAGGTTCCCAGTATCATATAAGGGGTCAATGTGTAATTAGAAAAAAGTACCTCTTCTCTCCTGAGACATGGCCCTGCACCAGGGATCATGACTAGGCAGGCAGAGAGCAGGCTGGACTTCAGTCCTCACTCACCTCCTGAGCTGGGTGCGCTTGTGTAGTGGACAACTTGCATAACTTCACAGTGCCTTGTGTATGGAGACCCTAGAAAGTGAAGACAAAGCAGGAGCCATGGGTGACTCCAGGCTCTGGTTTGCTTCTGACTTCAGGCCATGGTTGGCTTCTGATTAAGTGGTGGTGCCATTATACACATAGGGACCTCAGGAGGAAAAGCAGGTAAGGGGACACACCTAGTCTAGAATGTTTCATGACAGAAGCCTCATTCAAACTAGCCTAAAGCCCACAAGCGGGTGTGTTGGAAGTTCACGGGGCAGCTCATATCTGGAAGTACAGCTATAAGCACCACAGCATCTATGGGCCTTGGGAGCTAGAGCCCCTCTCACCCTTCTAGGCTACCTGCTTCTTGTCTCTGCTTGGCTTCTCTCTTTCCTACTCTATATTGGTTTTCTCCAGAAACTCATGGGTTACCCTGGATCTTACCATTAAATCCCAGTTAGAAAATTCCCAGGGAAGAAGTCTAATTAGACCAGCTTAGGTCATGAGCCAGGATTTGAACCTAGGCAGAGGGCTCTAGAGACTGCCCTCTTAGCTGCCTTGCTCTATGTCTTCTGCAGAGGACGTCAGGAGAGAAGAAGTGAGAAAAGTCAGGAGGGATGGAAGCAGCTGGAGATTGGATCACAGCATCGAGGATAGAGTTGGAGGTCCCCTCCTAGCCTGTCCCTTATCTCAGTCCCCTCAAGGGGGACAACTGGCTGAGTCCGACTTCACTTGCAGTGTAGATGGAACATTCTTTGCTCATGGGGCCATTTTACCTGCATTGGATCTGAGGAAGCACCAGGGCCATGCTCTCCACAGAGACATATGTGTATGTCTTTATACATATGTGCTCATAGAAAAGCACATGTGTACCCAGAGCACACCACCAGTGGCTGATAGACTATGGAAACAATAAAGTTTAAGCTTCAATTTTCCGCTCTCATATGAGCCCCTTCTAAGGTCCTGGGGGAAACCCTAGAAATATATCTATATGGTCCAGTTATTTTTTTAATTTGCCAAAGTAAATCACTTTTAACAATTGGTTATGACCATTATCTCTTTCTATTCTGACTCTTGTGTTGGGTGGCATTTATGGGAGTGTTGGGTGGCATTTATTGGCATGTTGGGATCAGTCCTATCTAAAGGTATAATTTCATTTGGATTTAGTGGAATATATTTTAAATAAATGAAATATAAAACATAAGCAATAATGATGAACAATGATATAAATTTAGATGATTCTGACATTGAGAAGACAATTACAACCACAAATGTATCTAGATCAAACCAAAAAGTGGTTTATTAAAAGAAGAAGAAAATATTCTAATAGATTTATGTAAAGGACTCTTGCATGGTTTAATAATTCCACCAATGAATAATGGTAAATTACATGAACATGTTGGGAAAAGAGTTAAATTTTTTGCTGATCTGATACAAAAATCTGATGCATCCACAAAGATAGCATAAAATTCATAATATGCCACTATAACAAGAACTCAACATCATCAACACAATTTTTAATGAAACTTGTCAATTAAAAAATATTTAAATTTAGTCACCAACCAAGAAAACTCAAAATGCCTTGAGTTTTTTACAACCCACAGATGAAAGAAACTTGATTGAGGTTTCCTCAAATTTGACATCAATTCTAAAAATGTACATGACATTTCCAATAGAGTTGTGAGCCTGAAAGAAATTTCCTTAAATTATCAATGGTACAAAACAAGTTTTGATCAACCATGTTGAAGGAAAGGCTGAATAATCTCTCTATTCTCTGTATAGAAAATGATATTATAAAACCATTGTCACATGAAGAAGCAATCAAAGAATGTGCAGCCGGATGCGGGTGGAAAGAGGTAGGCAAGACTGAAAAAGGCAAGAAAAAGGAGCAAGAGGTGGAAGGTAGATAGGATGAGGAGACAAGGAGGAAGGTAAAGGCAAGGATGATGATGTGATAATGATAAAGAACGAGTTGGTCTTAGCTCCATTTTTTTTCTCACCTATAAGGCATTTGAAACACCTGCACTGCACACGTCACTTCTATGTAAAAACATTCGATGAGAGGCTGTGCAATATTTGTTTTTATATTGCACAATGTCATTTTTGTAAAGTAACTTATTTTTTTCAAAGAACATGTGACAGTGGGTTTTAATTCATGTAGAACTTTCCCAGTAGCGGGGGAAGTGAGTCTCATGATGTGTCAGTGGCTACATAATTCCCTGGGCCTGGCTGTGTCATTGACCAGCTCTAAGATCCTGGGGATGGAACTTGTTGGAAGTAGATGCTCATGGGGCCATTTTACCTGCGTTGGATCTGAGGAAGCACCAGGGCCATGCTCTCCACAGAGACATAACCCACCTCGGCCTTGGCATTTACTCTGTGGAATAAATTAGTAAATTTAAAAGGTATGTCTCAGTTTTGAAATTGTTTCATAATTTGCTTAAAGTATTTCAAAGAAAGAAGAGATTATGAAGTAGATCTCTTACAGATAAGGGAACTGGGGCCACAACAAATTGAGAAGCTTATTCTCAGCATAGATAACTCAATTATAGCCTCCTGGTTAACTGGTACTTCTTTCTTATACTTTTCCCAATTTTTAAATTGATATAATTCACAACCATAAAATTCACCCTTTTAAAATGCATAGTTCAGTGGTTTGTACCACATGCACAAGGCTGTGCAACCATCACCACTATCTAATCTCAAAACACGTTCATCACCCCCAAAAGAAACCCATACCCATTAGCAGTCACTCCTCACTCTCCACTATTCCCTTCTTCCTGCTTGCCCCTGGCAACCACTAACCTACTTTCTGTCTCTAAGGGTTTGACTATTTGGAATATTTCGTATGAATGGAATCACATATAAAATTCATAATATGCCACTGTAACTAGATCTCAACAACACTTAACATCATGTTTTCAAGGTTCATCTATCCTTTTTTTTTCTGTTTTCTGAGACAGAGTCTCCCTGTCATCCAGTCTGGAGTGCAGTGGTGCAAGCTTGGCTCACTGCAACCTCTGCCTCCTGGGTTCAAGCTAATCTCCTGCCTCAGCCTCCCAAATACCTGGGATTACAAGTGCCTGCCACACACCTGGCTAATTTTTGTATTTTTAGTAGAGACGGGGTTTCACCATGTTGGCCAGGCTGGTCTTAAACTCCTGACCTCTGGTGATCCACCCACCTTGTCCTCCCCAAATGCTGGAATCACAGGTCTGAGCCACTGCACACAGTCGGTTGATCTGTCTTATAGCATGTAACATACTTCATTCCTTTTTATGCTGAATAATAGTGTATTATATGGATATGTCACACTTTTTAAATTCATTCATCAGTTGATGGACATGTGGCTTATTTCTACTTCTTAGGTATTAAGAATAATGCTGTTATGAACATTCAAGTGCAAGTGTCTGTGTAAATGTATGCTTTTAATTTTCTCGGGTATGTATCTAAAAGCAGAATTGCTAGCTGTATCACAGCTCTATGTTAAATTTTTGAGGAACTGTCAAACTTTTTCCCAAAGCAGCTGCACCATTTTATACTGCCATCAGAAACGTATAGGCGTTCCAATTTCTCCACATCTTGACAACATTCTGTTGTTTGTCTTTTGTATTAGAAGTATGCTAGTGGATATAAAGTGGTATCTGGCTGTGGTTTTCAGTTTCATTTCTCTAATCACATGTTGAGCGTGTTTTCATGCGCATATTGAGGATTTGTATATCTTCTTTGAAGAAATGTCCATTCAAATTCTTTGCCCATTTTAAAATTAGGTTATTTGTCTTTTTGTTGTTGAGTGATATGGTTTGGCTCTGTGTCCCCACCCAAATCTCCCCTCGAATTATAATCCCCATAATCCCCACATGTCAAGGGTAGGACAAGGTGGAGGTAATCGCATCATTGACGGTGGTTTCCCCCATGCTGTTCTCATGATAGTGAGTTCTCATGAGATCTGATGGCTTTAGAAGTGTCTGACAGTTCCCCTGCTTGCACTCACTATATCTTGCCACCCAGTGAAGAAGGCGCCTGCTTCTTGTTCACCTTCTGCCATGATTGTAAGTTTCCTAAGCCTCCCCAGCAATGCAGAACTGTGAGTCAATTAAACCTTTTTCTTTTATAAATTACCCAGTCTTGGGTATTTCTTCATAGCAGTGTGAGAACGGACTAATACATTGAGTTATGAGAGTTCTTTATCTAGATATCCTTATCAGATACAGGATTTGCAAATATATCTCCCATTCTGTGAACAGTTTTCACTTCCTTTAAAGCACAAAAGTTTATTTTGATGAGATCCAAGTTATCTACCTGTTCCCTTTTTTTGCTTGTGATTTTGACATCACATCTAAGAAACCATTACTTACTTCAAGTTCTTCTAAGAGTTTTATGATTTTGGCTCTTACATTTAGGAATTTGGTCCATTTTTAATTTTTAATAGGTGTGAGGATGGGATCCAAATTCATTCTTTTGCATATGAATATCCAGTTGTTCCAGCATCATTTATTGAAAAGACAATTCTTTCTCTATTGAATTGTTTTGGCACTCTTGTCAAAAATTAATTGACCGTAAATGTATGCGTTTATTTCTGTCCTCTCAGTTCTGTTCCATTGATCTATCTATCTATCCTTATGCCAACACCACATAGTCTTGATCAGTGTAGTGTGGTAGTTTTGAAATTGGGAATTGTGAGTACTGCAGCTTTATTCTCCTTCTTCAATATTGTTGTGACTTTTCTGAGTCCCTTGCATTTCATAATGTATCTTTAAGTAGTCCTGTCCAGGAGGTGTTTTCAGTAGCCACTAACTGTGCCTGGTAGTATCTGGGACCTGTACATTGGCATAGCAATTTAAAGCAGAATTCTCATTAGTACACAGAAAAAATCATTATATTGTAGGGAAGGTGATGATATTTTAATTTTCAGTCATCTTTGATGCAGCTTATGTAAAATAAATGTTGTATTAACTAAATATTATTCTGTAATTGCAAAAACCTTGCAACTGTTTTTGTTGGCATTCTGAATGCTTCCAAGTAAATGTAACTTACTTAAAATCATTATATAGGTGTGTCATGCAGTTAATAAAAATATGAAGCTTTTTCTGTGTTTTTTATATTTGTAGTATATGTCAGCCTTAAAAATTTTGTATTTGGTCTTGAGTCCTTTTCTAAGTCTAAATAAATATTCAATTTTGTACCCAACTTTGTATTCTTCTTTCTTTCTTTTTTTAAAAGAGTGACCCCCAAAATCTCTAGGCTTCAGGCCTACACGTCCTGGACCCACCTCTGCATACTGACCATGCTCATCTGCAGGCTGACACACCCACAGGTGTATACACAAGAGAACTTGCCAAGCTCTTCCTATCAGAGGAGCCACAGAGGGAAGACCCTTAGGGTAGCCACAAGTCTCCAGCTGCTTCTGAGAGGAGAACTCAGTGTCCTCTGCACAGTCCTGCTGTGAACATGTTTGCAGGAGTGCCTGCACCCACCCTGCCTCCCTACACATATGCACTCCAGACCATGTTCACCACAGCCATCATTTCATCTCCCACTTCCCCACCTGCCTCCTATAGCCTTCAGGGAGAGGCATCCAGACCCAGGGAGGGCTGATGCTTTGCTCCCAGGGCCACACTGACACCCTAAAGGACATTGCTGAAGGATGGCAGAAGTCCATAGGGGAGATGGGATGTGAGGGCTGGTCACAGAGGGATGAGAGGTAGGCTGGGGAGCCCAAGGGTAGGGAGAAAAGGGAAGAAGAGGAAATTAGGTACCATATCTTAATCCTCACCGAACATCAGTCCCTTTATGCATGAGGAAATAGAAGCCTAGAGAGAGAATGGGACTAGTTGACACAGCTAGTAAGCATCAGAAATGGGATTTGTAACCAACTCTGCCTACATCAGTGGTTCTCTCAACCGGAAGAAATTTTACCTCCCGGGGGACATTTGGCAGTGCCTGCAGACCTTTTCGGTGACCACAATAGGGAAAGAGGCTTCTACTGACACCTAGTGGACAGAGTCCTACTCAACATCCTGCAATGCATAGTACAGCACCAGGCCCCAATCCTGGCAAAGGATTACTTACATCTGGTCCAAGATGTCAACAGAAGTTGAGAAACCCAGGTCTAGACACCTTCCCAGAGTTTTCTTCACCTTGGCCCCTTTCTGGGCTTCCCATGGCCTAACCCATGTTGGTGTCCTTGCCCCAGAGTTTCCAAGAAGGAACAGTCTACCTCGTGCCAGCCCAGCCCAGGTTACCAGGGTCACTGCTCAAGCTAAAGATCTGTGGCCAAGGTCACTGATTTCCCACTATGACATCTCTGGATTCAATCTCCCCTGCCCAGTGGAGGGAGGTGGTATGGTCTGGGGAGGGGATGCCTGCCACCCCCAAGGCTTACCATCAGAGCAGGGCCACTCCCCCCAAAGCCTTCTTGGCCAATACCCAGCTTAAGTTAGTTCCCAGCCATGGCCACAAGATGGCACGCCAGCCCACCAGGAGGGCTGAGGCTCTGGGCCTGGGAGAGCAGCATGGAGGATGTGCCAACCTGGACAAAAGCCTAGGGGCTGGACTTGGGCCAGTTCCAGAGCTTAGCAGGACCAGATCTAAGGCCTGCAAGTGCCAGGTAGGAAAACATAGGCCAAGCTTGGCTTCAGAACTCTCTTCACCTTTTTTTCAGTCCACTCCCAACACCAGCTCACGTTCTAGCCTTTCTTACATGAAGCTTATTGGAGCCCAGCAATCCCTTCTTGGGCCTGAACAAAAGAAGTTCTAGAACTGAGGTGTTAAGAATACAGGAGTTATTATTATTCCAATACAACAATACAAAAACTGAGGCACAGAGAAGTTGAATAACTTGCCCAAGGTCACAGCTAGTCAGCAGCAGAACTGGGATTTGAACCCAGGCAGTCTGGTTCTAAAGTCTGTGCTCTTAGCCACTGAATACATCACCCCACCAGTAGTTCACTGTTCCCCACCCCCACCAACCACAGCTACCAAAACCCTCTGGCACTGACTGCAAGCTTTCCTCCACAAGGGAGGGGCAAATGGCTGTGAATAGGGGGCGCTGCTCCAAAGAGAAAAAGAAATGAGGTTTTCACACTAGCTGGGGGTCTGTGGTTAGTGTTTGTGGGTGAGAAGCTAGGAATTGGTTAGTAATTCCTCTTACTACTTTCCCCCATGCCCCCCATTTCTCTGTATTCTGGTTTTTGTTTTTGTTGATTTTTTTCTGTGTTGCCCTCTTGGTTTTCCTAGGCTGTCTGCAAATGTCAGCATTCTTGCAGTGTGAAGGGAAAGTGAGAGGAGAAAGTTTTATTTCCTCTTCACAAGTGGGGAGCATTCTTTGGGGCCTGGGCTGAGGGCTGTCATCAGGCATCAAAGTGAAAATCCTAAAGTGGAACAGTGTGGGATATCTTGGGGACAGCTACCCTCTCCTGCTGGGGAGCTCCTGTGTCTGCATTTTCTCTGCTTACATCTTGGGGGATTTTAGGGTGTAATAGGCTTTAGGGTGCAATGAATACCCTTTCACATCCTTCTGCCTCCAACCCTGGCCTACCTCCCTTTTTCTAACACATCATCCAGTCCATGGCCAGGCATGCCCAGAGCCCCTAATCACCCAGTCTTCCACTTACCAGGAGCCCCTTGTTTCCCTGTCTCTCTGCTTCTCCCCCTCTCCACCTTCCCTCCCCTACTGCCTGGGTCACACTGCAGCCCCCCTCCATAAGGACTCGCCATGGGGTAATGATCTGGGTGGGGCCCTGCACCAATTCCCTAAAAGACCCTGGGTAAGTCCCTCCCCCTGACTTGGCCGCTATTAGGGGCTCCAGACTCCCACAGTCTCTGCCACTTGGATTCTAGGATCCCAGCCTCTCTCCTAGCTTTTCTCAAATCATCTTGACCTTAGTGAGGATCTACTGTGTTCTAGGCACTCTGGAGGGAAGCAAACAAGAAGCCCTGGAGGAGCTGATGATCGTTTTATGGAGATCAGATGAGCTATGGAGAAGATCGGGAGCCATGTGGTTCCGCAGCTGAGGAGAGAGGTGAAGTCCCGTGATCCTACGGCTGGTAGAATCCCAGAAGGTTTCTTGGGTGAGAAGAGGGGCTAGACATCTGGCTAAAACAAAAGAAAGGTTTGGAGATGCTGCTTTTTTGTCTCTTCCCATCCTGATTTCTCCCAGCTCTGTGCGTGTGTGGTGTGTGTGTGTGTGTGTGTGCATCCGTCTCTGTGTCCACCTTTCCTCTTTCCTCTGGGGTCTCTGTTTCTCTGTTTCATCTTCTCCCAAGGTTGGGACAGAGTTTTTGAGAGCCCATGTCCTGGCGATCTGAATATGGGCCAGGCTGGGCCATACCAGGCCAGGCTCCCTTCTGGTTAGGAGATGGGGACTCACGCTGGTCAGGGTGAATGGGACACTCAAAAACTCTCTGACCCCTGCATTACTCTGAGATTGAAGGGGAAACAGCTCCTATTTAGAGGAATCATGCAGATCAATATCTGGAGGGAGGAGGTAGCATGCAGGCCCCAAACATTAACCCTCTCTGTCTCTACCCAACTCTGCCCCTGTTTCTGACTTAATTGTGCCTCTCCGTCTCTCCCCTTGTCCTACTCCCATCTGTTAATCCTTGCCCTGCCCCTCTCTACCCCTCCAAGCCTTATTACCCACCACACAGATTTTCCTGTGTCTAGATTGGGATTCCCCTGGCCAAGTAAGAACGATGTCTGTGACACAGCTTTGTCCCCAGGCTCATGACAGCATCTGTGGGTTAGGGTAGAGGGACAGCTGTCTGCACAGTTAGAAAGTGCCAGCAGGTAATGAGAGCCTTGTATCTTCTTAATTAAATCGCCCTTTGCCCAGGCAGCCTATGTTCGATTGGATTGAGCTGGAATCAATAAGCCTCTTTCCTAGCCCAGTCGCCCCTGGAGCTGGGCCTGACCTCCCCAGTCCTGCCTAGGCCCACCTGGCCACCTCCCCAAAAGGCTGGGAGCTTCTCGAGGCCATAGGCTGGGTCTGATTCATCTCTTGTGTCCTTGTGCCTGGGACAGATCCTGAAACAAGTATGGAGTAAAGGAGTGATTGCTCTACTGAGTAAACCAAGCCACTACCTGCAGGCATGTACCAGAAAGGCTTTGAGGTTCAAACCGCAACTCCTACCCAAGGACCAGTTGTGAAGCTGGAGGAATCACAGCAGGCAGCTGCTCCCACCCAGCCCCTAGACATAACACCAGCTCACCACTTAGGGCAGTTGAAGCCCCAGGAGGTGCGGGGTGGTGGTGTCAGTGCTCAGGGAGGCTAGGAGCAGTTGCTGCTTCTGACCTCCGAGGGCAGAAGGCCCTTTTCATAAGGGGTCTCCACATTAGAATTCAGGTTTAGCGTGGGAGAGTCAGTGAGCTTGGATGGATGTGGCTCTCATGGGAGACTCCCCCTGTCTGAAGTTATAAAGGGCCCAGGGTCAGTAAGGAGTCTAAAGGGATTAATAGGGGTCCAGGATTGGTTGTTAGTGGAGGGCTTAGAGGATAACGTTGTGTGTGTGTGTGTGTGTGTGTGTGTGTGTGTGTGTGTGTGTGTGTGTGTGTGTTGGGGTCCATGCAAGACAGTACCCATGGAAGGATCATGGGGCCTCCAGGTTCCGCGGGAAGCGTCAGTATTAAAGGATTCCTTGGAGCGGTCAGCACTGGTCCGGGCCCGGGTGTCTGATGACAAAACTCTGGGAGAACTTTGTCTCAACAGGGATCAGATGGTCCCCGGTTTGGAAGGCGAGGGGCGGGTGCCAACGCCCTTCTCACCTCAGTCTGACCCGGGGGCGCGGGCCCAGAAGTCTCTCGGAGCCCCCGCCCCTGGAGTGGCGTTCCCCGAGGGCGGGGCGTGGGCGGGTCCCCCAGGAGCAGCAGAAGCTGCGCGCGGCGGGCGCCCCCAGCGCCGGGGTTGAGGGAGGCCGGGCTAGTTGCGGGGCTGGGAGGGGGGCGCGAAATCAGGGCTTTTTAGGACCCAGCGCGGCGCCTTCCTCCGGGGGCGAGTGCGGCTGCGCGCGCCGTGTGCCCGTGTCCGGAGAGCGGCGGGCTGGACGCGGACCGCGCGAGCGAGCAGGCGAAGGGCGAGCAGCGAGCGAAGCAGCAGCCCGGGCGGCAGCAGCGTCGCAGCGGCGGCGGCCGCTCCGCGCCTCGCCTCGCCTCGCCGGCCTCGCCGGCCTCACTTCGCCGCGCCCGGACCCGCCACCCCCGCCTCCCCGCCCGACCTCCGCAGCCCCCAGTCTCGGCCGGCAGCGCCCACCGCCTGCCCGAAGCGAGGAGCGGAGTGCGGGGCGCAGAGGCACAGGAGCCAGTGCCCGCCGGCCCCGCAAACCAAACCCAGCCGGGAGAACCCCCGCCCGGCCCCGCGCAGCTCCGCGACCGCCGGGAGCTGTCCCTTCAGCACCGCCGCGGGAGCCAGAGTCGGAGCTCAGCCCAGCGAAACGCCGGCTCGAGCCTGGGCGCACGGAGAGCAGCGCTCGGCGTTCGCCGCACGAGCAACACCCCGGGTGCCCCTGCCAGGGGGCCCGCCATCTCCTCCAGGAGGCGGGGAGAAGGAACGAGGAGGGCGGGCGGGCAGGCGGGCCCGCCGCCGGGGGGAGCAGGCAGCCAAGCAAGGAGAGAGGGAGGGGGCCGGAGCCCGCCCTGCGTCCCGAGCTGCAGCCCGGCCACGCAGGGAGGAAGGCAGGCGGCATCCATCTCCCCCGCGCCGAGAGCGCGCCGCGGCGACCACCGCACAGAGGAGCGCGAATTTCGCGGCCCCTTCTCCTCCCCTCCCCCTCCCGGGGGCTGGCCTCTTGTCCGGCCCCGGGAGCGGCTGACCTTCCCCACAAAACCTTTGTGCCGATCTCTCCACTTTCCCGCGGAGATGGGGACGGGAGCCCGGCCCCCCAACCCTCTTTCCCCTCCTCCTGGGGCTCACCGCTGAGCCCGCCCCCCTCCCTCTTCCTCCCTCCCTCCCTCCCTCCCTCCCTCCTTCCCTCCCTCTCTGCCTCCCTCCTTTCCTCCTCTGCCTCCTCTGCTGCCGGACCAGCTCCCTCCCACATCTGGTGCCTAGAGACCCTTGGGATCCCGCGCACACTTCCCTGGACCGGCACCCGGCAGAAAGCGCCCGGAGAGGCTTGGGTCTCTCGTTGGGGTGGCCAGAGCCGCGGGCCTCTATTCCCCCCGACGGCTGGGGGGAGGGGGGAAGAGGCCGCACGCCCCCCTCCCCGGCGCCAACTCCCCCTGGCGGCCGCTCCCATGGGTGTCGCTGGGCCGCGCCATGCCTAAGGGGGCGCCGCGATGGGCCAAGGGGACGAGAGCGAGCGCATCGTGATCAACGTGGGCGGCACGCGCCACCAGACGTACCGCTCGACCCTGCGCACGCTGCCCGGCACGCGGCTCGCCTGGCTGGCAGAGCCCGACGCCCACAGCCACTTCGACTATGACCCGCGTGCCGACGAGTTCTTCTTCGACCGCCACCCGGGCGTCTTCGCGCACATCCTGAACTACTACCGCACCGGCAAGCTGCACTGTCCGGCCGACGTGTGCGGGCCGCTCTACGAGGAAGAGCTGGCCTTCTGGGGCATCGACGAGACCGACGTGGAGCCCTGCTGCTGGATGACGTACCGCCAGCACCGCGACGCCGAGGAGGCGCTGGACAGCTTCGGCGGCGCGCCCCTGGACAACAGCGCCGACGACGCGGACGCCGACGGGCCCGGCGACTCGGGCGACGGCGAGGACGAGCTGGAGATGACCAAGCGCCTGGCGCTCAGTGACTCCCCGGATGGCCGGCCTGGCGGCTTTTGGCGCCGCTGGCAGCCGCGCATTTGGGCGCTCTTCGAGGACCCGTACTCGTCCCGCTACGCGCGGGTAAGTGACAACTTACCCATCAGAAGAGCGGGGCGGGAAGGCCGAGTCGTGTGCCTCCCGCGGGCAGGGGTGGACCGGAGAACTGGCGCCTAGGGAGTTCAGAACCGAAAGGGGGTGTGTGCGCATGTGTGCACTAAGAGAGAGAGAGGATGTCTGCCGGGGTTCTGGTTTTCTATGTATGTCAGTCTGTGTGTTGCCAAGTTTAATATGTATGCGTATGAATGGGTGTGTGTGTGTATGAGTAGATTGTGTGTGCATATTTATGTAAGTGTGGTGTGTATTCGGGTGGATGAAGTGTGTAGTGGGAATGAGTGGGCATGTGTGTATGTTTGAATGTGCGTGAGCGCCGGCCCGTGCACATTTGTGTCTTTGCAGAGGTGTACCGTCAAAATATGGACTGACCTCGACATTTTAGTGTGGGGAGGGAAGCTGGGAGCCCTTCCTCTTGCCCAGGTAAGGGGGCATCTGGAGCCAGCATAGCCCCCCAAAAAGGCTTGAGGCCTACTGGGCTGCTTCGGATGCTGTCCCCTCCCCAGGGAGTAGCCTCTGGCAATTTTGAGGAGGTTGTCGAGAAGACATCTCCATGGCTAATCACAGCTTGGAAGTTGGTGGAGGGCTGGGCTGTAGAGCAGGGGTGATCCCACTGAGCCCCTGATCCTGGGATCACAGCCTGTACTTCCTCCTTGTCGAAAGGGGAGGGTGTTGGAGTGGGTCACTGGGCTTATGCCAGTGCTTCCTCTGGGACATCCAGTAGGGGGGAGAGGGGGTCCTTAAGGGGGAACCTGCAAGGAGAAGGTGTGTGAGAGGTGGGCGTGTCTTCATGGGCCACTCCCCTTTAGCCATGCCAGCTTGTTCCCAGGAAGAAAGGACCTGCTGCTGCTGACCTTGGTCCCTCAGATGGCCTCTCTGGATCAGTTTCCTCTTCTGTAAAATGGGGGAGGGGCCTGGTGGACTCTTAAGGGCCTTACTGCTGGACCATCAGTGACTGAGCCCCAAAAGAGGAACTGGTAGCAGCCACCCATCCTGGAAGAGACACTCCCAACCTTCACTGAGCTCTGTCCTCAGAGGCCTGAAGGGAGACCCTAAGGCATCCGGGGCAAGGGCAGAGTGGAGAGCCCCTCCTGCATCCCTGAGCTGCCCTCACCCACTACCAGGCAAAGCACTGCCTCTGCCCTGCTGTTTTTTACTCCGCATCTCTCCCCTCCTGCCCACTGGAGCCTGAGCCAGAGTGGAGGGGGAGGGGGCAGGGGGGTGCTAGAAAGGGGTAAAAGGCTGCAGAGGAGAGTGGAGGAAGATTTGGGGGGACTCTCAAGTGCTGTGGGCAGAGAAAATCTGTATTTAGGCAGAGACCTGGTAGATTTGTTAACTGAGATCAAACAGTATGGCATGTAGTGGGTGGGTAGCAGGTCAATCTTAATACCTTGAATTCTAGAACAACTATGTTTATCGGGGGAGGCAATAGGGAGAGAGCCAGGCCGGTGTTTTGCCACTGAGGACCCTCCCCAAGGTCACCCAGGGAGCTAGAGGCCAAGAAGGACTAGAACTCAATTATTCTGGGACCCTATCCTCCCCTGGGCTGGCTACCAGCTCCTGCCTTTCCCCAGAGTGGACTGGGACCCTCAGAGGGCTTCCCTCCCTTCCCCTTTCCTGACAGAGGCCACCACAGCTAGAGGGTTATGTAACTGGAGGCTGTGGCTGAGCTGTGGGGAGGGGCTGGAGCAGGGGGAGGGGAGGTTGAACTGGTGCATGTTGGGGTGGGGTTGGGCAGAGGCCTGGGTTAGAGCCACTAGCCCACACTTGACCTTGGACAGCATCTCCCCCACCAACTTTGGCCCCAGAAGCAAGGGGTAGGCCCAGCCTCCTGACTCCCAAGCCAGAGGCTGGGTCCCCCAGCCCCATCCCTTGCACTCAGTGTTGGGAGTGCCCCAAGCTTCAGGGCAGGCAGGGGGCAGTGGGACATGTTCCAACCCCCTCCCCTGGCCCTCCTCTCCCCCTGGACATTCCTAGGCTACTGGGTGGCCTTCACCCAAGGCAGACAAATGGGCCGGCTGGTATGGTTGGAGGTCCTATTGGTGTGCAAAACCATAAAGAAAAGTCTTGAAAAAAATCTCTGAAGTAAATGCTCATTGAAGAGCAGAGTGAGGGAAAAGCTGGGCGCCCAGTGGTCAGGGTAAGGCGGTACTGGGATGGGAGTGGGTGCTAGTGGGCGCTCCCCTTCAGCCTGTCTGAGCCACCTTCTCTCCCCAGTGCCCTCAAAAGAAGGTTGTAGTTCCTTCCAGCTCCCTCGGGGAACAGTCGAGGACACTGAGGCCCAAAGCACGAGGGACCTGCCCAAGGGCACTCAGGAGCTGAGGAGGGAAGAGCTGGGATTAGAACCCCAGCTTCCTGCCGCCTTCCTGGCTGGCCTAGCTGCATTGCGCTGCCTCTCTGCGGCTCATCTGCGCAGAGACCAGCCGCCTGCCCGCCCTCCTCCCCCTCCATCTTCCCTCAGCAGTCGTCACCTTTGTTTACCCCTCCCCCACACGGGGCCCCGTGCCCCCTCACATGGGCCAGTCGGGACTCAAGTCGTTATCTAGATCTAGGCCAACATGTTGTGTGTGTGATATTGCATATGTGTGTGAAGGAAAGGCTATCTGTTTGTGTGAGACAGAGGTTCTGGGTGAGTGTGAGAGACTTTGTGTGTGTGAGAATAAAAAATGGGAGGGAGACTCCAGGGATGTGGGTGTGTGTGTGTGTGTGTGTGTGTGTGTGTGCAGTGAGACTGCAACTCTATGTGAGCTTCCTGAGTCCCTGTGTGAGGGGTTGTGTGTGTGAGAGAGATGGATTCTGTGTTTTGGATGGGCTGTACATGTGTGAGAATGAATCCGTGTGGGAGACAGTGTGTACAAGAGAGACTGCGTGTGTAAGAGAGATGCTGTATGTGAGCTTCGGGGAGTGTGTGAGTCAAGGTGAGTGTGTGGCTGTGTGTGATGAGTGTGAAACTATATGTGAAGCTTGTGTATGAGGCTGTGTGTGTGTATACGTGCGTGCACACGTAAGGCAGGAGGGGGTGTGGGATGGGGGTCCCTGTGTGTAACAGACTGTGTGTATGTGAGGGCGAGTATAAGACAGAGACTGTGTGTGACAGTGTGCATGGTGTGTGTGCGAGACCCCATGTGTGTGTCAGTGTACCGTGCCTATGCGAGAGGTCCTCCTGTGTGTCCCGCGTGTGCCTCGAGGAAGATGAGTTTCCAGAGCTGCTGCTTGCCCACTGCCTTGTTCTCTGGGACTCTGGCACAGCCTGAGGGCATTTCCCGTCCTCGATAGAGATGCTGTTCTGCCCAGGCCACTGTCAGTGTGTGGGCCGGGTGGTGGGGTCACCTGTCCCTGAGGAGCTGCCACCTCCCCTGGGCCTTGGTGCTGGCCCTGGAGAGAGGGGCTGCATAGTGGGGGTGGGAGGGCCCATCTGCATAGTAGGGGTGGGAGGGGCAACAGTGCCAGCTGCTGGTGGGGGCAGCCGCTCCCCTGGCCCCCTCTCCTATGCTCTGGGCACCAGCCTGAGGGGGTGAGGGGTGGGGGGATCAACCGGGATGGGATGAGCTCCACTGTGTTCTGGGGTGGGAGGTAGTGCCCCTGACGCACACAAGACAAGGATGATGATCATACTGTTTGCAAAGGCCATGGAGGGACTTCTGGGGCCATGAGAATAAGAACTGCCCCAGAGGAGGTGATGCTGGAGCAAGCTTTGAAGGACAGGGAGAATTAACCAGGCAGAGCAGGGGGTCATAGAGGTGTGAGAGCTTGAAACCTGCCCTCCTGTCTTCCCTGGGGGCCAGCTCAAGTCTGAGGATCTTGGCTTTAGTCTCTGATTTGCATGTCATCATCAGGGGCATTGCTACATCCCATCGGGGCCAATGGTGGACCCTGTGCTGCAGGCCAGAGTGTCTCGTGTGTGTGTGTGTGTGTGTGTGTGTGTGTGTGTGTGTGTTGACATCTGTTCCTGAGTCACTTGACTTTCCAAATGCCAAAGCTGGGGAAGCCCCACCTCCGTCCACCCCACTGCCTGCCTTTGCTCTGACCCTTGCCCTGTCCCTGCCTCTTGGGAACTTGATGCAGATGTGGCTCCCCCTCAGCTCCCTGGGAAAGAAATTTACCTGTTGGCTGGAATGAAGCACCCAGCCAGAGGCTTCTGTTCCTCCCTTGGGTTACAGCTGACACAGGGCTCTTGGAATTGTGGCTTGGCATGCAGAGGGCTGGGGGACAGAGCTATTATTAGGGGATTCTAGGCAGTGCACCCCCTCGCCTTGGAGCCCAGACCCCCAGGCCAGGGCACCCCTTGGAGTCATGGTACCATATGAAGGAGACACATGAGCAGTGGAGAAGGGGCTGGGTTGTGTTCCCCTCCCAGCCACCCCAAGGGCCCTCCACCACAATATGCCCTCCTCTTTCCCATGATCCTTGTAGGGGTCCTCAGGTCTTTGAATCGTTCTTCCAGCTCCCAGTAATGAAAATCATAAACCAAGCACCTCCTGTTCAGAGCCCTACAGCCCCTTCACAGCTAGATGGGAATAATAATAGAACTGACTTTACAGGGTTGGTGCAAAGATAACAGCCCTGAGCGGCAGGGCCTGGCATGCAGTAAATGCTCAATAAATGTTGGCTGCTATTATTACTACTGTTGATTGTATTATCATTTCCCCTCTCGACTATCCGTAGACTCTCCTCTCCCTCCACCTCCATGCTCACCATTCTGGCTCAGGCCACCATGGTTCCTCTCAGGCACAACTCCCAGTAGCCCCCCAGCTACTCTCCCACCTCCGGCCGCTGGCAGCTCCAGTTTATCCTCCACCTCCTGGCAACCACAGGGGTCTTTTCAACTCACAGGCCTGTCAGATCACCCTGGCCTGCTTAGAACCCTTCAGTGCTTCCCGGACCCATAGCCCATATGGTGGCCTCTCAGACCCTGCCTGTTCCTCCAGTCTCCTCTGGCCTAACCATCCCCATCGCTTACCCAGCCCCCACCATCAGGCCTGTTTCAGCTTCTTGCATATGCCAGGTTCCCCTGCCTTAGGGCCTTTGCACATCCCCTGCCCTCTGGAGCACCTTTACCTGTGGCTTACCCCTCTTCATCCCTCACACCCTGCCTCAAACAGCAGCTCCTCAGTGGTGCCTTCCCAGGCCCCCAGGCTGGGTCAGAGTCAGAACCAGGGCCCTTCCTGGGAGAGAAGTTCTCTGGTTTGTAATAAAATGTTCATTAGCAGCCTTGTTTGATTTGGGCTCATCTTCAGACTCCGTAGAATAGGAGTGGTTATTATGATAATGAGGACGTTGAGGCCCAGAGAGGAGCACTCTGCCTGAGGCCCCTCATGAATGGGTTAGCTGGGGGCTGGCTTGGAAACTCGTGTCTAGTCACTCCTGGCTCTCAGGTGCTTCGTGTCACATTTCCTCAGAGCATTTGGAGTGTGCTCTGTGACTCTGAGCAGGAGGTCTGGGCTCTGCCAGAAGCTTTGGAGGGCATTGTCTGGAGTCTCTCAAGGAGGGAGGTGGGGTTGTCTCAGAGGTGGGGGAGGGGGTTCAGTGGAGGATCATTCCAGAGTCCAGTGCCTGGTCTGGGGATCTCAAGGCCTCCGAGACAGCTGAATATAGTGCCTCTGGCTATTCTGAGCAGTCTCATGACCAGGGGATTCGCTCTGGACCAAAAGGTCAGGACGTTGAGCTGCTGCCTCCCACGAGCTCTAGGGCCAGCCTGGCCACCATCCCAGCGTGAGCTCCCCACTGCTGGGCACAAGCTTAGAGGAAAAGGAGGGCCTGGCAGGCTCCAGGGGTGGTTTGCTGTCCAGTCCTTATTCAGGGGAACCATTTAGGTGGTAGGGACCTCTTTACATATGTATGGGACTATTACAGGGGATGTGTGCTGCCAGGCTACCTCTAGTCAATATGTTCATCCAATAAAAATAAACAGGCTCAGCGAGGGAAAGATACTTGCTCAAGACCACACAGCCAATCAGCGACACTCAAACTCACAGCTGAGGCATCTGGTCCCAGGGCCTGACCCACGGTCACTTAGCTCGTGAGCGGTGGAGCCAGCCGTTGGGCCTCTGTCTGACACTGGAGCTCTGTCCATAACCATTACACAGCACTGCCTCCCAACCATGTTCCAGGGATGGTGAGACCCATGGCTTGCCATGCCTCAGGATTGAATTTCTATCTGGGTCTCTCCCTCCCTACCATCCACTCTTTCCCAACAACCTGTCCAGAACCTGTCAGCAAGCTCTAACCCCTGGATAATGGCAGGTGAGGGCCCTGCCTGGCCAGGCCATGGGGCTAAGAGGGTGCTCTGGCAGTCCCCAAGGAAGAAGGTTTCGTGACAATACCTCAATTGTCCTCCCACTCCCACCCCTGCAGGCCCTGGGACTCCATATGGCCTGGAGGGAAATGGCAGGAGGATTGGGAGGATCAGAAGCTGCCTTTGCAGGGTGGTGTATGGTAGGAATGCTGGCCACCCCTCAGCTCAGCACTTGAGGCCTTCTGCCCTGGAACCCAGCCACCGCTCCTGTGGCTCTCTTCCGCTAGCCTCCTTCCTCTCTGGTCCTTGTCGGCAGCCCTCATTTTAATCTCTGGGGTTTTGGTCCTCTATTCCCCTCACTTCAGTGTCCTCCCTGCATTTGCTGAATGTGAAAATCCACCTCAAGTTTCCTTACACTTAGCCTGGCTGCCCCTGCCCTTGCTGACCTCCTTTTTTGTGGGGGAGTGAGGGGTATGCATTGGGCACTGAATCACCCAGTGTTCGAGATTTGAGTTGGAGGTGAGTGGGTCAGTTCTGGAGGCTGGGGGCTGGGGACAGGCAGGCTCTCAGGATTAAGGACCAGCCCAGGTACGTAGAGAGATGAGGCCACAGATGAGACCCAGGTTTGGGCATCAGACACCTGGACCAGAGAGGGATCTGTAGCCAGGCCAGGAAACCAACTGGGCTACCTTAGGCAAGTCCTGTCACCCCCTCAGCCTGCAGTTTTTCCATGTTTAAAATATAGAGGTTGTTCTAAGTGACCACTAAAGCTCTTCCCAACTCTGACACTCTGGGAGTCCAAGAATTCTAAGCTTTAGCTTCCCAGAGGAGCTGGGAGAACCAAGTGAGTCCTCCCGTATTTCTCCTTCCTATCCCAGCCCAGCTCCTCCCCAGGGCACATGTGAGCAATCCTGGCAAAGGTCCTGATCCGGAGCAGGCAAGAGCCCAGGGGGAGGGGGTCTAAAGAGTTCCCTCTTACATTCATTCAGCCTGCCTCATCCCATCCTCATTCATTCAAGGCTTAGTGATCACACCCATGCCTGATGGGCTCCCCTAGTCCTCTGGCAGGCACAGACCTGGGGAGACCACCTCTTTAGGTGGTGCTTGCTTACTCAGACCTACAGGCAGCACCTATTGCCCGTTTCTCGAGGCCCTTCTCTTGGCTTCCCGCCCTCAGGGAGTTGCAGAAAGGCCCACTCAGAGTTACCGTGTGCCAGGCTGTGGGGTCTGGAGTTGGGGCGGTGGGGCCAACTTCCGTAATGTAGGACTGCTGTGGGGAAGGGTGCAGGGGATGAGTACTGTGCTGGGAGGGGCCAGGGCTGGGTAGGGGTGTTTGCGATGGCTGCTATGGGGGATGGAGGGGTGACTGCTGGAGGACTCCCACCCATGCCTGACCCTCAGAATTACCTGAGATGCTTCACCCTCCTGGGAAACTCAATTCTTAGATCAAGGAGGGTGAGAATGTTCTCTCCACCCGTCAGCACAGCTGAGGCCAGTGCTGAGTGAGGCCGCATCGCTGCAGTGGGGCCTGAGAGGTGTTGGCTCCTTCTGCTCAAGGTTTGACCCTCTGACCAACAGCAACACCATCTGGATCCTTGTTAGACGTGAAGCCTTTCAGGCCCCACCCCAGCCCTGAAACCAACTCAGAATCTGCATTTTCATTCCCCCGATGATTCATGCGCCCTGGAGTCTGAGAAGCGCTGATGCAAGCAGTGGCTCCAGTCAAGGGCCAGCCTCAGGACACAGAGGGCTGGACGGGCGTGTGCAGGTTGGCAGAGTGTCACGAGCAAGGCGGTCCTTCCTGAGGCCAAGGCTTCGATGGCAGGGGCACTGGTCCTAGGGTGAGGCCCATCACAGCCATGGCAACCACATCTATCCAGTGGCTCCCACTGGTAGAACTTGGGAGTCATCCTGGACTCCTCTCTCTCTCAGACATCAACCAACCCTGTTGTCTTCATGTTTCAAATATGTTTCACGTTTCAAACTTAGAATCTAGCCATGTGGCACCCCTCCACAGTTACCCCCCTGGTGGAAGCCCCTGCCTTCTTGCCTGAGTTCTTCTCTCAGCCCTGCCCCGCCCTTTTCTGAGGGCAGCCAGGACTACCCTGGCAAAGTGCTAGCAGACCAAGTCAGCCCTCCGCTCCAACTCACGCTGGAGTCTGGGCTTCCTCAGAGGGTGCAGGGTCCACTTGAGTGCCCCACCTCTAGCCTCTCCCCCTGCCGTCTGCTTCCCTCTCCCTCCCTCCCCAGCCTCCATGGCTTTCCTCCCCAGCCCCGCGCCACCTGCGCCACCTGTGGTGCGCTGGGCCCTCCACCTGGCGTGCTTTTCCCTCGGGTATCGACTCTCACACCCCCTCCAGGTCTGTACTCAGACATCATCAGCCCAGACTACACCCCTCTGGCCCCTTCCCCACCTCGTGATTTGCTCTTTTCTCTTTGGCATTTACCACCATCGAATGTACTGTATAGTTTACTTATCTGCCTTGTTCATCGTCTGTTTCCCCACTAGACTGTGCAGTCCATGAGAGCAGGGATTTTTGCCTCTTTTTCCAGTTACTTTATCTCTAGAAGCTAGAGCAGGGCCTGGTACATAGTGGCTGCTAAATAGTTATTTCCTGAAAGAAAGAGTAAGCAGGTAGGGTTCAAGGCCGAGGGCAGACATGGGCACCTGTGTTTGAGCCTGTTCCTGGCTGAGCCTTCCTTTCTGGCCTCACATGGAAGCACAATCCTTCCGTCCCCCAAGCCTGGAGCAGAGGTGAACAGGCAAAGGCTGGGGCAGCACTAGTGGGGGTCCAAACCCCAGTCCTGGCAGGGGTCCACCTGCTACAGTCACCACCCAGGCCGAGATGAAGCTCTTCACAGCCTGACCCTCTGTCTTTCCAAACTCCTCCTCCATACTGTATCAGCCTAGCCACCATCCACAACCACAGCTCCGAAGCCACGAAACTGTTTTCCAAAACCAGGATGCACATGTTCCCACATCCCGCTTGGTCCAGCCCCACCCCCAAGTCTGACTTCTCCTGGACTCTGTTCCTCCCAGATGCCAGCCAGGCTCTTTCCTACCTCTCCTTCCCCATCTCCTTCCGTGTCCACCTCCTTCCCTTCCTTGTCCTCTCTTGTCCCCTTTCCTCTGTCAGCTGTGCTTATGGGAAGTTCTAGGCATTAGTCACTGGCTTCCAAATAGACTTCTCCCCTTCAAAGTCTAGGAAAGTTTTTGTCCCAAATCCCCTGCTTTGAGCCCAGTTCTGCATTCAGTAGAAAGTGTATGGGCTTTGCATCTCCCCACCCCTCACTACATCCTGGCTACCTGATTTTGGCAGCATGACCTGGAGCCCCTTTCTCTCCTAAGAGCATAGCTCCTTGAAGCATGAGGCCTTCAAATCCCAGCCCTACTGCCTTCCAGCTGTGTGACTTTAGATAAGTTTCCTAACCTGTCTGTGCCTCAAAAGAGGGATATTAATAGCACCTGACTCATCGGGAAGTTGGGAGGATCCAGTGTGTTAAGCACTTAGCCCAGATCCCAGAACATAGTAAGTGCTTAATTGTTGTGCATTCCATCATCTTCTTTTCGCCAGCTCTCGGCCCTGCAAGATTCAAATCATCACCTGTTCTCCACCTGTTTCCTTGTTTTAGCTCTTCACTCTACTGCCAAATGATTCTCCTAGGAGTCACCTCACCCACCTTGGCCTCTGGGGCCCCTTCTTCCAGCCTGTCTCTCAGGGGTTGACTTCAGAGGTGTCACCCTGGGAGGTGAGCATGGATTCTCTCTTGGTTCTCCCATGAGCCCCCTGTGTGTCCTGGGCAGGTCACAGCCCCTGTGAGCCTTAGTCTCCCCATCTGTGGTAATGGGCCGCTTGTCCTTGCTCGTCCTCCATCCCCAGGTGTGGCAGGGTATGAGAGAGAGGATGATAGAACTTCCAATTGCCAGGGGAGAGGGAGGGAGGGAGGGCCGCTGACATCAGGCCTTGGTCAGGAGCCAAGCACAGGGACCTCAGATGCCGACAAGTGTGCCAGTGTGTTAGGGCTGGTGGGCGGAGGCCATGCATCACAGCTCAGGTCATTGGAACATTTCTTCTTTAAAGGTGCTGCTCAGGCACAAGGAGGAGCCTGGGGACTAGGACTGGAGGCTCCTGTTGGCGCCCATGGGCGGTGCCCACTCTGAGGCTGGGCTGCTCTGCCAGGCCGACGCCAGCCTGGGTGGGGATGAGCTAATATTAGCTGGGCAGCCCCAGACAGCTGAGCTCAGTGTGCTTCAGGAGCCAGCCTCACTGGGTCAGGCTCAGATGCTGCCTCAGTGTGAGCCATGGCAGCCAAATGAAGCTTTCTCTCAAGCCAGTGCAGGGCATCGACGCTCCTTCCACCCTGGCCAGCCCCAGGCCTTCCCTGTTGGCCTGGCAGCCTGGCTCTGGCACCCCTGCCCACGATGCCCTTCAACTGACGTCTTCCTTTGCCAGTGCAGCACAGAAAGCGCACAACTCCTCTCCCCGCACTCCCACTTTGATCGTAGACATAGTCCGAGAGCCGTTTCCCTGCCAGGTGCTGCTGTCAGCACCAATTCATCCATCCAGCCAACAGATGTTTATTGAGCATGTACTGTGTGGCAGGTGCTGCTCTAGAAGCTGGGAATAGGGCAAAGAACAAAACCATCCAAAATCCCTGCCCTCAAGTTCTTATATTCTAGTGCAATTGGCTCCATAGAATATGCAGGTGTCTGGTGGGGATGAGTGCTGGGCAGGAATATAATGGAGGCAGGAGCCCAGGGCTCACTGGAGTGGGCAGTTTTAACTCCTGCGGCAGGGAAGGCCTCACTGTGAGCACAGGTCGTATTTTAGCAAAGATCGAAGGAGGTGAGAAAGGGGCCACATGACATCTGGGGAGCAGAGGAAGTGAGATGTGCAAAGGCCCTAAGCAGGTGTGTACTCAGGGTTGGAGGTGTATTGAGGAGGCATATCCGGGGCTGGGCTCAGGAAGCCAGAGGACAGTGGCAGAACAGAAGGGGCAATGCTCCTTACACATAGACATCAAGATGGAGAAAACGGACTCTGGGGACTCCAAAGAAGGGAGGCTACAAGGGGGATAACAGCTGAAAAAGTATCTACTAGGTGCAATGTCCAACATTTGGGTGATGGCCACACTAGACGCCCAATAACCACCGTTATGCATGTAACACCCATTTAACAAATAACACATGTACCCCTTAAATCTAAAATAAAATAATTTTTAAAAGAAAGAAAAATCCACCCCTAAAAAGTGCAAAGAAAGAGTAGAGAACCCAGAACCCCACTGGCTCCTGACAGTGGGGTCTGCTCCTGACCAGGTCTGCCTCATGGGTTCCCTGGCGATGCCAGCCCAGGGCACAGCTGGGCTGGGTTTGCACTGCCCTCTGCTCCCCTCCTGCAGCTGCAGGGGCCTGCACAGGAGGGCCTGCATGAAGGGGGCTCCTGCCTGGCTGTAATGAGGGACCTCTGTCTTCTTCCTGAAGGCCGGCAGTGCCCAGCAGAAAGTGGTGGGGCCTGTACAGGGTTGCCATCATGCTGGGAGCCGAGCAGTTCTCTGAGCTGGGTGTGGGGCTGGAGAGAAGTTGGTGAGGGAGCCAGAGGGTCAGGGGCCCTGCCTAGGAGAGATCGTGTGAGCTCCTTCCAGTCACCTAGGCCTCCGAGGCTCTCGCAGGGTTCTCGCTGCAGGTGTGCTGGGAGAAGATGCCTGGTGGCGTGGTCATAGGCCAGACTGGAGCCCCACGACCTCAGGGCCAATCCTGGGTCTCCTCGTTTTTAGCTGTATGACCTTAGTAAGTCTCAGCCACCTCAGCTATAAAGAGGGGATAACAAGAGTCCCTGCTTTAAAGGGCCTCTGTGAGAAGGCACTGAGATAAGTCACAGGAGGCCTTTCCGCGCACTGTACTGTGCGTCGGCGCACACGTGAGATAAGTCACAGGAGGCCTTTCCGCGCACTGCACTGAGCAGGGCAGTGAACACACCTCAGGACACGTGAGATAAGTCACAGGAGGCCTTTCCGCGCACTGCACTGTGCATCAGTGCACACGTGAGATAAGTCACAGGAGGCCTTTCCGCGCACTGCNGCACACGTGAGATAAGTCACAGGAGGCCTTTCCGCGCACTGCACTGTGCATCAGTGCACACGTGATGCCCACTATCACTCATACCTCTTGCAGATGAGGCATCTTTGTAGGATGCTCTGCAGACAGTCGCCTCACCGCAACTGGGAGGGTCTGAGAATATGAATGTAATGCCTGGCAAGGGGGCTGCCATACCTGGGGAGGCTTCGATGGGTACCCTGGCCTGCTAGGTAGCTCCCTGGGGACCTTCTCTGACCACACAGGTGGTGGGGCAGAAGAACATGACTTCATTGGGCCTTATCATCAGAGCAGGGCAGTGAACACACCTCAGGTCACAGCCACCCGCCAGGGCCAGCGTCTCACCACTTAGAGATGAATGTTTGATGCTCAGCCTCAGGGGCTCTCTGAGTAGCAGTGAGGAACACAGTCACCCGCTGGGCCTCCTGGAGCCAGCTGGAACCCTGGGCTAAGGGGAGAGGGCTGGGCCCTGTAAACCCACGTGTGTTGCTGTCATCTGCTGAGGGCCAGTCCTGTGCTGTGAGCGCCCTGCAAGCTGCCGTGGGTGCTTCTGCCCTGACCTCTGGCCAGCCCCACACCTGGGGCATGGTCTTGCCTTTCCAGGCTCAGCTTCTTCATCTATAAAGTGTGCTTAATGGAGTCGCCAGCTTCTAAGCGGTGTTAGGAGAATCTGTCAGACCAGAAGCAGAAAGAGCATTAGGGAGAAAATACAGTTCTGAGTGCCATGTGGAGGAAGAGGCCATCATCTCAAGTGCAAGGGGAGGGTAGGGAGGGGACAGGCTAGAGGGGAGTGCACAGGCCTTTGGGCCTGGCCAGGCCTGGGTTCTGATCCTTCCTCTGCCTCAGTGTGGACTCAGGCAGGTGGTGTCTGGCTGAGCCTCAGTTTCCTCGTGTGTAAAATGGGATTATAGTTTGTACTTCACAGGCTGTGGTGGGTATCAGAGGGGCAAAGCCCCCAGTACTGTGCCTGGCACATGGGAGACACTCATCAAGGGCTGGATCTGGTGACCTGGGGTGCCGTTGTCAGCCAGTTCTGGGTTCAGATTTTCCAGGGTATAAGGAGGCCCTGGCTAAGCCACAGAGACAAGGAGGGAGGCCGTAGATGCCTCAGCCAGTGGCCCCACAACCTCAGGGCCACGAGGCACCGTCACCAGTGATATATTTAGAGGCACAAAGGTCAGAAATACCAGGCTCTGGCTTCTCTTCTAGGCGGCAGGAATCGTGTCTCCCGAGGCCTGGCTGTCACCAAGTAGATATTTTTTTCTTGTCTGGCAGTCTGGGGATTGGAGTAAACGCCTGGAATTTAGGAATCACAGTGGTTTGTGCTGGCTTACTGAGACTTTCCATGTCCCCAGCCCTTTCCAAAGCCTGTGGTGTGACTCTTGGGAGCCCCACCGCCCTGCTATTCCAGATCGCCCTGGGCCCCCAGGCACATCCTCCACTCCCCAGCATGCTCCGGCTCCCTGCCCCTCTGCCTTTGCTTACTCCATTGCCTCCTCTGAGAATGCCCACTCCTCCTCCTCTGCATTTCTGAAATGGATGTATCCTGCTAGGCTGGCTCTGACGGCTCCTCCTTTAGGGAGCCTTTCCCGACACCCTCTACCTCCTAGAAGAGCCTGCTCTGCCCTTCATGCTTCCAGAAAACCTCTCCTGTCTGACTTGAGGCCCTTGATCCACTGACCTATGGTTTTGTGTCTCTCAGACTCAACCACAACCTCTTGGAGGGCAAGGGTCAGCTTAGGCAGTAGTACTGCCTGTTACATAACAGGGAATCCATCGATCTTTGCTAAAGCCATGTGCCCCACACCAGCCCTGTGAAGTGGAAGGGCTAGGTAATATACCCCTCTTATTGACGAAGGAAAAATGGCTCCCAGAGAGATTCATTTATTTGTCCAAGGCCATCCAGTTAGCAAGTGGTAGAAGAAGGATTAGATCTCAGGTCTTCTTTTGAAAATAAACCAAGAAGGTCAGCTTAAGCCATGCCAGTGTTCCTATGGCTCAGTATGCTGTGGTTCTATGGTAAAGATGAGGCAGTGGGAGAGACAGGTGAGTAATGGGCGAATGGATGAAAGAGTGGATAAAAAGCTGGATATGTGGATGGATGCAAGTGAATGGATGGAAGGAGGAACATATGGGTGGAAGGAGACACAGCTGGGTGACTCGGTGGATAGGTAAACAAATGGATGAGAAGGATGGATGGAGGACTACAGATACGTTCTTCCTCGCATGCCTTCAAAGCAGGACAAGTCCCACCTCTCAGAGGATGAATGCATCCTGGACAATGGGACTTGGAAGCATGGACTTCAGGGTGGCAGGCAGGGTAGAGTGACCCAGCATATGTGTGCAGAAAGTGGGATTGCCAGATGCAGAAAGTGGAATGGTTTGTAGAGTTTTGTGGAGTGAGAGAGCTGGGAGCTGGGGGCAGGGACTGGGCTGAGGGACTGGCCCACTCTCAAAGGTGAGAATCCCTGATGGCAGAGAACCAGGACCAGGCTGGAAAGAAGTTGCAGGCAGAGCCATGTGAACAGCAAGGCCTCGGGGCCTGTGGTTTTCCAGACTGGCTTTGGCCGAAGCCTGGAGGGCAGTCAGTGAGTGGCAGATAGCCCTTTGAACCCCAGGCTGTGTGAGCGAGTCTGTGGTTTCAGTTTGCCCCGGAGTAGGGAGGCCTCGCTTCCTCCTTAGGTCCCCAGCCTTGGTGAGTGAGAACCTCTGCTAGCTTAGGCAGGGTGTGTTCAAGGAGACAGTTCAGCTTCACCAGCTGCAGAGAGGGTACTGAGGAGGGGGCCTTCCTGAGGCCCCAGAAGATCCTGGCTCAGGTATACCAGGATCGACCATCCTCCCACTACTTTTTGGCTATCAAGCCCCAGGCGTTAGCCACGAACTCCAAGGCTTTAGTTCTAATTGCCTAAAGGACCAGTGAAGCAACCACTGGCATAGGGCAGTCAGTGTTGAGCTTGGTGGAGCCTGGAAGCTTAGATGCTTCTGGCCTGGAGCAGATTCTTCCAGGTGGAGCTAAGTCTCTTCATTTGCACAAGGCACAACACTGTGAGCTCCAGGCTCCCTCCAAAGCCCTGATCTAGCATTCCCCAGCACTAAGCTGCACCCCACACACATATACTGGCCCGGCGATCTCCCTGGGAAACCAGGTCCCAGTGAGAGTGCCTGGTGTGCCGCTAACTGCTCATTACAGTCACGGCTGCAGCTAAGTATAGCTCCAGCACACACAAGACTAAGACAACAAGGGAACGTCTTCCCATAAAAAAGCTCTACATGCAAACACACAGACATCTGCACACACAGGCTCCCACCCTCGCGCAAACTCACGGCCTTGCACACATACGAACGCACACTTGCACCTATGCAAAGCTTTATCATTTATTTACTCATTCAGTCAATAAATGTTTGTTAGGGGGCTAGTAGGGTGGTTAAGTGCATGTGTTCTGGAGTCAGACAAAATTGGGTTTCAAATTCTAGCTCCCTTTGAGCCTCAGTTTTCTTCTTTATAAAATTGGGGTGGTGACCACAGTATGGACCTCAGAGTTGGTGTACAGGTAAATGAGATGGGGGCATGTCTGAGTGCTTAAAACAGGCCTGGCTCAGAATGTGTCAGTACATGGTAGCTGCCTTCATCATTACTGTTGAGTACCTACTGTGCGCCCAGCTCTGCACTCTTATTCCTGGAGATGGTTGTGAAAAGTAGTGCCTCCTTCATAATAGGCATTCAGTAAATATTTGATGATGGAATGAATGAACAAATGAATGAAAGCTGCATAGATGGGTGGCTGGATGTCCTCAGAGCCTTCTTCTCTTAGGAGCAATTCATCCTCCCTCGGTTTGCAGGCAGGCTTTGTCTCTGGTAAGATCTAGATGTTCTTGTGGGTAACACAGGGATTCCAGAGATAGAACAGGAACCTGAAGGTGTCTGGGCCACCCCTCATTTTGCAGATGTGGAAATGGCAGTGCAGAGAGCCAGCAGGGAGCAGTCATTGTCCCAGGCCAGTCAGCAGTCAGTGGCCGGAGCCCAGAACTGTCACGTTGAGCCATCCTAGCACAGTGGTCTAGAATAGCAGGTGATGCCTGGTCAAGCTGCAGCCCCTGAGCCCGAGGCAGCTGGAGTCTGGAGCCTGGAGACTGCTGAGGCTACAGTTCTAGTCCCGACTTGGGCAGACACAGAAATCATGCAGTCACGCATCAGTCAGATCCTTGGTTGGGCTGTCAGGCTGAGGCCTCTGGCCAGCACTAGGCAGGGTTCTAGCTGCCAGGGAAGGGGCTTGGGTCTAGCCTGGGTACAAAACAAGCTTCAGGATTTGAAGGTCCTGTCACTGTTCCCGACCTTTGAATAAACTAGCTGCTAAACTGCCTGGGCCATCTCCTATTGTGCCTCTTCAAAAAGAAACTGACATTTCCTGGTGCTTTTTTAAGCCCAGGCTGGCTGGGCCAGGCCCTGGCGTGGGGGGTGGGGAGGGGGCGGGTGGCAATGGGAGTCACACAGCCTGAGTCTCTCCTCACCTTGAGTGATCTCAAGACGCTGGGAATAGACATGGTCTCATCTCCTCACCATGTGTCCCAGATTCCAATTCCGATGCCCAGATTCCAGATTCGCCACTCCAGTGCCTGCATCCAGGTTTTGAATTCCACAATCCAGTGCCAGTTCTGCCCCCTAGACAGGATTCATGCTGTTGGACATCATGAGCACCTTCAGCTGGTCTGCCTGCTGGGAGGGAAGGGTGTATCTGCCCCCTCTCAGGAAAGGAGCCCTGTGACCTTGTCCCCACTCTCCATGAATGACATGTGTCACTCACGTTCATGGCTGGTGGGGATTCAGGTCTTTGTTCACTGATTATGCCCATTGCCAAGGAGATGAAAATGATTGTGCCTGCAGCCAGTGTAGACGTGAGTCTGCTTCCAATGAATGCACTCATTGGCAGTGTAGATACGGATCTGCTCTCAAGCACTGTGGCCACTGCCAGTGTAATAAACACTCTTTGCAGAGATCAAGGATGCCCATTGCCAATGAGAGCATAGCTGAATGATTAGTGATTGTGTCCATGGCTAGTTTAGCCACAGCTTCATGGATGGAGATTATCCTTTTACCAGTGTAGATCTGCTGTCAGCGTGGCCAGTGCCCATGTAAAGCAACTCTGAAATCAACGACTGTGTACATTACCCGTGTAGATGCAGATGTGGTATCATTGAATCAGTGATTGCCCCTGTAGACAAGGGGCAGCGAGCACCAGCGGGGACTCAGTTACAAAGGAGGCTGCAGGGAGTAAACCGTAGCACGTATTTTGCAGCTAGATGGAGTGAGGCAAGTGGACACAGGACACGTGTCCACAACCTTCTTTCCACAGAGGAAAGCTGTGCTCGTGCTCCTCATTTCCTGGGGAAGGGGCCTCCTTTCTCCTGCTAGTTGGAGTGTTTGGCTGGGCCTTCAAGGCAGGGCCACCCAGACCCTCAGATTCAGCCACCTCATGGATCTTACATTCTAGTAGGGGAAGAGAGTCATCAATAAACATGAACACTAAGTAAATTAGATAGTGTCAATGCCAACGTGCAACCAACTGGACACTTACAACAGAGACTTGATTTCTAATTCTGCTGCCACTTCCGAGCTACATGGGGTTCTCTTGCATATTTTAACTGCTCTAAACTTCAATTTTCTTATTTTCATATATGCAAATTATACCTTGATAAAGCTGGTAAAAGTTGGCATGTTAGATGACCTGTGCTGGGGGGCACAGCAGAGTAAGGAAAATCACATTTTCCTTACTGAGGGTGCTGGTTGAGACTTGAAGTAGGGTGGTCAGAAGCACCCTATTGGGTGCCATGAGGCAGTGAGGGGATGAGCCATAGATCCCTATGGCTTTCCCTGGGGAAAGGCTTTCTAGGCAGAAGGAACAGCCAGTGCAAGGGCATGGAGGCAGGCGTGTGTCTGCATATTTGAGAAACATGCTTGAGGAGGCAGATGTGAAGGCAATGGTAGTAGGGAGGAGGTTGGGGAGATAATAGACTATCAGATCAAGTCAGATCTGCAAGCCACTGAGAAGACCTTTTTTTCTTCTCTAAGAGAAATGGGGCACCAGTGCAGGATTCTGAGCAGATAAATGACACAATTAGATTTATGTTTTAAAAGCTGTGTTGCAAACGGTCCCAGAGCACAAGGAATGTTGGAGCCTGGGAGACCAGTTAAGAGGCTAGTCTATAACCATGACCCGGGGGGAAAGGATGATGGTTGGGACATGGGTGGTCACAGTGGTAGTGGGAAGGGCTCGGATGCTGGGTCTGTTTTTCAAGCAGAGCCACCAGGATTTCCTTACAGATTAAATGTGAGATGTGACAGAAAGAGATGTGTCAAGGATGACTCCAAGGTTTTTGGCAAGAATGTCCTGGAAGGATGGAGACACTCTCTCATGAGATGGAGAGGCTGCAGGGGGTGGGGGTGGCACAGGAGTTCGGTTAGCGTGTTGAGTTTGAGAGAGCTGGTAGAATTCCATCTGGAGACACCAGGGCGTTGGATGCTGGAAAGTCCTGAGTCCAGGGGAAAGGTTGGGCTGGAGATAAGCCTCGAGAGTGTGCTGTTTATGGATATTTGAATGATGACGGCGTTTAGGTCATAAAACTGAGTGGACCACTAGGGATGTGAGTGTAGATGAAGAAGAGGAGCAAGGACTGAGCTCCAGGGAGCCTCGATAGTTAGAGACTGGGGAGAGGAGTTGGCAAAGGACACCAAGAAGGCGCAGCCAGTGAGGGAGAAAGAAAATCCAGAGGCTGTGTGGTCCTGGGAAGTGCAAGAAGAAGGAGGGAGGGATCAGTAGCATCAGATGCTGCCGGTGAGTCAGGAATATGAGGCCTGAGCAGCTCCCTTTCTCTCTGCCTAGAATATGCTTCCTTGTACCTTACATTTTCCTAGTTGATTCTTACCCATCCTTTTAACCTCTGCAGAGTTGTCACTTCCTCCTGGAAACCTCTCTAACCTCAAGACTTGTTGTTAAAGGCCCACTAAATGCCTAAGCATTCCCCTTGATGCCCCATCACCTCACATAGGGTACATATTTGCTTGTGTGGTTAATTGATAAATGTCACTGTCCCCCTCTCCTACTCCTCCGCCCAGGAACTGTGGCTGTTTTTGCTCACCCTGTACCCAGTACCCAGTACAGGCCTGGGATAAGGTGTAAATATTTGTTGGAGGGACACAGGTGGGCAGTCAACTGTGGTGCCATGTGGGTTGTGTCCATTACCCTCCCTGAGCCGTTTTTATTCCCCTCCCTCCAAACACACACACACGCACACATGTATGCACATATCTGACTCGATCCAAACACACAAGTGAGCACAGGAGGGAAGTTTCCTAGTGAATTCCTAGTGGACTCCATTCCTAGCTCCTCCATGGAGGTTGGAGCCTCCATTTTCTCATCTGCCAAATGGAGGCCATCAAGAACTGTCCTGTTGATGGCCCAGTTGGTGGTGGGGTGTGTGTGTGGTGTGTGTGTGTGTGTGTGTGTGTGTGCTGTATATATAGTATCCAAAACATGAAGATGTGCTATAAACTGAAAAAGACTGTGCCTATTGTCATCATAATGGGAAGACAAACATCTTTCTCCCAGGACTACCCGTGACGTGAGAAAGATTTGTAAGTGGAAGTAACAGAGCGCGGTGGTTTTGGAGTCAGAGAGACCTGGTTTCAAAGCCCACCTGACACTTTTGAGCTATATGGGGGATTTTTGCACATCTTAACTACTCTGAACCTCAGTTTTTTAAGTCTGCAAAATGGAAGTAATGATGCCTCCCTTAAAGAAGTTTTTAAAGATAAATGAGATAATGTTTGTAAAGTGCTTGACCTCTGGTGACTGTGCTATTATTACTGCATAGCAGAGGACAGAGAAGCTCAACAAAGGCAAATATTCCTATGGCCAGAGTGGTTATGAGGATTAAAAAGGGTAAAATGGGCTGGGTTTGGTGGCTCACACCTGTCATTCCAGCACTTTGGGAGGCCAAGGCAGGCAGATCATGAGGTCAGGAGATCGAGGCCAACATGGTGAAACCTCATCTGTACTAAAAATACAAAAATTAGCTGAGTGTGGTGGCGTGCACCTATAATCTCAGCTACTCAGGAGGCTGAGGGAGGAGAATCACCTGAACCTGGGAGGCAGAGATTGCAGTGAGCCAAGATCGCGCCACTGCACTCCAGCCTAGCAATAGGGCAAGACTCCATCTTAAACAAACAAACAAAAAAGAGCAAAATGTGCCATCCATTTAGCCACATATAGTGAGTGCTGAACAAAAGCAGACCCTGAAGCAGGTCAGGGGAGATGGTGCAAGTATGGGAGTTTGAAGGAAACCCGACAAAGCCTGCCCTGCAGAAAGGATGTCTCAGGGGCATGTCCCGAGGCTCATCTGCAAGTGTAGGCAGGGCCATCACAGGCAGGAAGAGGAGCAGGTGTGTTCTGGTGACCCCTGAGGGCAGACCTGTGATTGCCAGGAAACTGAGACAAGAGATTGACTTTACATGCGAAATAAATGCATATCTCTCAGACCAGTTCAAAGACAGAATTAATGGCCTCGTGAGCTGCCCATCACTTTGGTGACCAACAGAGACATCTGTCTCAGGGTCACTGCAGATGAGATCATTGAACCGCCCCTTTCAGGGGCCTATGCAGGCATAACTTGGTGATCTTGTGGGCTTGGTTCCAGACCACAGCAATCAAGTGAATATTGCAATAAAACAAGTCACAAATTTTTTGGTTTCTCAGAGTATATAAAAGTTATGTTTATACTATACTGTACATTATGAATTGTACAATAGCATTATGTCTAAAAATGTACATATCTTAATTTTAAAATACTTTATTGCTTAAAAATGCTAACAGTCATATGAGCCTTCAGTGAGTCATAATCTTTTTGCTGGTAGAGGGTCTTGCCTCAGTGCTGATGGCTGCTGACTGATCAGTGTGGTGATTGCTGAAGGCTGGGGTGGCCATAGCAATTTTGTAAAGTAAGACAACAAAAGAGTTTGCTGCATCAATTGTCTTTCACAAAAAATTTCTCTGTGGCAGGTGATGCTTTATGACAGTGTTTCATCCACAGTAGAACTTCTTTCAAAACTGGAGTCAGTCCTCTTAAACTCTGCTGCTGCTTTATCAGCTGAGTTTATGGAATATTCTAAGTCCTTTGTTGTCATCTCAACAATGTTTATAGCATCTTCACCAGGAATATATTTCATCTCAAGAAACCACTTTCTTTGCTTATCCATAAGAAGCAACTCCTCATCTGTTCACGTTTGATCATGAGATTGCAGCAATTCAGTCACATCTTCAGGCTCTACTTCTAATTCTAGCTCTCTTGCTATTTTCATCACATCTGCAGTTACTTCCTCCACTGAAGTCTTGAACCCCTTAAAGTCATTCATGAGAATTGGAATAAACTTCTTTTAAACTCCTGTTAATATTGCTATTTTGACCTCTTCCCATAAATCACAAATGTTCTTAGTGACATCTAGAATGGCGAATTCTTTCCAGAAGGTTTCAATTGACTTTGCACAGATTGATCAGAGGAATAATCACTATCTATGGAAGCTATAGCTTTATGAAATGTATTTCTTAAAGAATATGACTTGAAAGTCAAAATGACTCCTTGGTCCATGGGCTTCAGAATGGATGCTGTGTTAGCTGGCAGGAAAACAACATTCATCTCCTTGTACATCTCTATCAGAGCTCTTGGGTGACCAGGTGCATTGTCAATGAGCAGTAATATTTTGAAAGGAATCACTTTTTCTGAGCAGTAGATCTCAACAGTGGGCTTAAAATATTCAGTAAACCATGCTATAAACAGATTCGCTGTAATCTAGGCTTTGTTGTTCCATTTCTACAGCACAGTCAGAGTAGCTTTAGTCTGATTCTTAAGGGCTCTGGGATTTTCAGAATGGTAAGTGAGTATTGGCCTCAACTTAAAGTCACTAGCTGCATTAGCCCTTAACCAGAGAGGCAGCCTGTCCTTTGAATCTTTGAAGCCAGGTATTGACTTCTCTCTAGCTATGAAAATCCTCAATGGCATCTTGTTCCAATAGAAGGCTGTTTCATCTGCATTGAAAATCTTTTGCTTAGTGTAGCCACCTTCATCAGTGATTTTCGCTAGATCTCCTGGATAACTTGCTGCAGCTTCTCCTCAGCATTTGCTGCTTCACCTGCACTTTTACGTTGTAGAGACAGCTACTTTCCTTAAACCTCATGAACCAACTTCAACTAGCTTCAGACTTTTCTTCTTCAACTTTCTAATCTCTCTTAGCCTTCGTAGAATTGAACCTCTGGATTAGGCTCTGGCTTAAGGGAATGCTGTGGCTAGTTTCATCTTCTATCCAGACCACCCAAACTTTCCATCAGTAGTAAGGCTGTTTTGCTTTCTTATCATTCATTTGTCCACTGGAGTAGCACTTTCAATTTCTTTTTAGAGCTTTTCCTTTGCGTTATTCAAACTTGGCTGGCTATTTGGCACAAGAAGCCTAGCTTTTGGCCTATCTCAGCTTTTGACATAACTTCCTCACTAAGCGTAATCATTTCTAGCTTTTGATTTGAAATGAGAGACATGAAACTCTTCCTTTTGCTAGACCGCTTAGAGACCATTGTAGGGTTATTAATTTGTCTAATTTCAATATTATTGTGTCTCAAGGAATAGAGAACCCTGAGGGGAGAGGGAGGGAGGGAGAGAGAGAGAGAGAGAGAGAGAAAGAGAGAGAGAGAGAGATGGGAGAATGGCCAGTCAGAACACAGGAAATATTTATCAATTAAGTTTGCCATCTTATATGGGTGTGATTTGTGGTGCCACAAAACAGTTACAATAGTAGCATCAGAGATCAATGATCACAGGTCACCATAACAGATATAATAATAACGACAATTTGAAATATTGCTAGAATAACCAAAATATGACACAGAGACACTAAGTGAGCATATGCTGTTGGAAAAATAGCACGGGTTGCCATAAACTTGAATTTGAAAAAAAATGCAGTATCTGCAAAATGCAATAAGGCAAAACGCAGTCGAACGAGACATGTCTTCATATCCTATATGGAGTGCCTTCCTACTCACTGCCTAATCTGGGAATCTTATTCACGTATTTCTTATTCCAATCTGTGGCTTTCTCAAAAAAATGTTTGAGGCACCTAAGACACACCTACAACAGAACCCTTAAAAATAAAGAAGAAAAAATACATATAGTATAATGAAGAAAGGAAATAGCTATACCCCCAAGCCCAGGTAAAGGATTCGCCTAGAATTGAACACTAAATTTAGCCGAGCTCCCTGGCAGTCAGAGCAAAAGAGAAAACGTGAAGGGTTTTATGACTCATCATTTACTAACAGAAATGTAGACGGGCGTACTAGGAGACACCTGCTTGTTCTAAGCCCTGAAACATGAGAGGAATTTCCCACGCGGGATCCTGTATCGCTCCAAGTGTGAGATGCGAATGGGAGAGAGTGAGAGGAGACCCCCATTAGTCTCCGTGTTTACCGTCTGCTCTCCAGGAGGAACTCTATGTCCACAGGAGCAGGTGCGATGTGCGCTCCTTATTGGTCCTTCTGGGGGCCAACACTCAGCTTCCCTGGACTGTGGGACTGCAGGGGGCAGTGTGGGACAGCACTCCACACTCCCCTAAGGCCTCCCCTAGGGCCCTCTGTACCCGCTGGTGGCCAAGAAAGGTCGGAGTGGCCAGATCTGGCTACAAGGGCACCTCCATGCTGCCTCGCGAGGTGGGGCCTATGCCCACGCTGCCTGCTGCTTAGGGGGCTTATGGAAGGCAGCTCAGTCCAGTGCTGTCGAGGAGAGTGAGACTGATCCAGTGCTGCAAACTCTAAGACCTCAGGCAAGATTCCTTCCCCCTGAATTACAGCTCCTCATCTAGAGAGTGGCGTGATAACACCACTGGGCTAGCACGAGGTTTAAATGGGACAGTGGATGAAAAGTCCCAGAAGCAGGGCCTGCCCAAGACTCAGGAAGCTGTTGTCATCTCTCGTCTTGTAACCAGTTAGGCAGGAAAGTCGCAGCTCTGGCTTGAGCCCCACTCATTGTGCGACCTTGGGTGCCTTTCCCTCCCAAGCCCTGAAGCAGGCAGGGGGTCACGTGGAAAACCCTTCGAGTGTGGGAACGGGAAGTCCCCTTCACCTCGAGGACGTGTCTTGCACTGACTGGAGGCCAAGCCAGCTGTGTGGTGCATGGTTCCCACTAGGCTGTCCTTGGCTCCTGGTCACTTAACAAGCAAGTGGTAGCAGGAGCAGAAAAAACTAGAGGGAAAGCCTAAAACTGAACACACTTCTTCCTTTAACTGTTGCTCTGTTCCCCTTCCCACCTCCCTCACCTCTTGGTCATTGGTGAAAAACAAAAATTCTGTGTTTGGATTTTTGTGCAGAGCCGCCTTGGCCAACTCCCGGAATGCCAGTGTGCGAGAGAGCCGGCAGTCTTGGGGTTTTGCTTTGGATTGGGGGAAGTCCTAGGCACCTGGCCTTTTCCTCCACACCCTTCAATGCTGTCCTACTTCCTGGAGTGTGTCATTACAGTCCCCATTTTAAGAATGATGGACTGCATCTCCAAGAGATTACTAGCCCACAGTCATATGGTTCATGGCTGGGCTGGGATTCAAACTCAGGTCTCTGAAGCCAAGTCCAGGCCTCTCTTCCTTCCACCATGCTGCCTGCTTCTTAGCACCTACTGTGGTCCACTATGCATTGGGCCTGCCTAGCACGTGGGTCTCATCCAGCCCCATGGATCCCAAATCCCAGGGTTGCCTGGTGGCATCAGAGCTACCTGGGGCACAATTTAAAGGCGAATTTCTGTTCCCACCCATAACTACTGAGCCCGAATCTCTGAGCTCTGCACTTGGATTTCTCCTCAGTCACTCTCCCCAGCACCGTCCCTCCCCTGCCATCCTGCCCATCACACCAGTTCTGCCCACTCCTGCCTCCTTTGTTCCCCACCAGCCACCACCAGGAAAGGATTCTTACTCCCAGCTCTCTTCCACCCTTCCCAGGGGCATGGGTTTAGCCCCCACCAGGGCCTCCTTCCTACTAAATCCAGAGACAGCTCCTCTGGCCCCATCCCATGAGACCCCTCTGAGGCTGTCTCCTCAGGGAACACCCTCTCCCCCTTTTACCGCAGGACAGAGGCTGGCCATCACGGGACACTGGTCACCTGCTGCTGGGCCAGGCTCAGCCTCACTCACACTCCATGGGCTGAGCATGGGAAGGGGTGGGTCTCTGAAGGACAATGGTAGTGTTTTGTACCTCAAACTCCTAGGCATCTCACAGTTCAGCAGTTCCCATTCCATAACTAGAAGATTCTAGGCTTTTCTGTATCAGAGACACTCTGATCCTAAACTCTTGGAGAGGACCAGGGAGGGAGGGCCCATCGGGGCTTCAAGGTGAGAGGCTCTGTGTGGGGATTCAGTGGTGTGTTTGAACACCTCCTTCTTGCTCTCTGTATATTATTTAATTTCCCTGTTACGACCACTGGGAGGCAGACAATGAAGGCTCAGAAAGGGACAGTGACTTGACCACGGTCACCCAGTTGAGTCAGGCCTAAAACACAGGCGGGTGTGACGTCATGATCCCACCATTTCTGCTCCAGCCACTGCCTCCTCTGACGGGACTCCCGATGCTTTGCTTGGATCTTGAAGACAGGTGGGCCTGAGGGATCAGAGAGTCCTGGGGGGCTGGAGGGATACTACTGCCTGAGCCAAGACTTGATGAGGAAATCGCCACGCTGGAGCCCAGATGCTGATGCTTCCGGAGAATGTGGTTCCCCTCTCTGGTCCTGCTGAGAGCTGTGCACCCCTGGGCCACTTCCTCCCTGCACTGTGCCTCTGTCTCTCCATTCCCACCTGCCAGGCAGCTTTTGCAACCTCCTCCGAGGACCTCCTCCAACAGCGCTCTAGGCTTCTAATGATCAGGTTTCCACAAGCCCAAGGTGCCACTGATGTAAGACGTGCGGATACAGGAAGAAATACCATTTCAAGATGTGTGCATTTTATATGTTTCAACTTCCAAAAATAAATATGCATCTTGGGATGAAAGTACCATGGGAACCCCTGCCACCTCGGGATGGGCCAGCCCAGCTGTTGCAGAAGCTTTTCCTGGATATGACCAGGTCTAGGGTCCAGAGAATGAATTCAGTGAAGTGGTCAGTTGTCTCTCTGGGTGTCTGCGCTCCCTCAGGCACTGCCTTTTCTGACCCTGGCTCTCCCCCTTCTCAGATTGGATCCTGAGATGGAGAGTGTCAGTTTGGAGATGCAGGGGGCTCCTGAGCTGGGCTGGCTTAGCCCCTTACCTTGACTATCACCTTCCTCCGGGTCTGGGACAGTCCCAAGGAAAAGGGCACACCCTGGGCTAATAAAGGAGTGACCATCTGTGGCATGGAAAATGATCAGGGCCCGAGGTTGATTCTCAGCTCAGAGAACATGTGCCCAGAGGACTCAGCCAGACATTGGTTCCCTGGGAGATGGCTGGTACACACACATGCACACACCTACACCCACACACAGCCCCCACACCACTCCACACATGTACACACCCACACCCACACACAGAACCCACCACACCACCCACACATGCACACACCCACACCTACGTACAGCCCCCACACCACCCCACACATGCA
>NW_016107354.1:7592087-7595356 GCF_001604975.1 Cebus imitator
CCTACGTACAGCCCCCACACCACCCCACACATGCAATGCACACACACACCCACGCACAGACCCCCACACACCACCCCACACATGCACATGTACACACCCACACTTGTGTAGCCCCCCACACACCACCCCACATGTGTCTCCATAGATACACACCCACACACCGCAAACCACATATAGCCCCATATACACAAGCATACATATCACACACCACACATAGCCACACACACACACACACACACACACACTACCCCACACATCTCCACACATACCATACCATAGCATCACACACGCACACACACAAATACACACCGAAACCACACAAAGCTATACACACACACCATACCTGCCGCCATACACACACACAAACACCCCATATATGTCCACATACACACACACGAATCACATACAGCACACGTAGTGACCATTTACACAAACTTGTGCACAAGCCTAGAGTCAGGTCATGTAGACAGGACACACCTATCCCACACTGACTCTGCCTGCCCCCCCAGTACTCCCCCCGGCGCAGACTTCCCCAAGCAGGCTCCCACACAGCCGTGTTCCTGGCACACGCTCACACACACTCTGCTCACACCCGCCACGGAGCACCTTGGGGAGCTCCTACCGCCCACTGCCCCTGCGCCGGTGCAGCGTCTGGCACCCAGACACAGCAGCTCGGGGACCGGGGCTCCTGGGCCTCATGGTGCAGGCATTTACTGACAGAACAAAAAAGGGATTGGACCCCTGTCCATCCCATTTCTTCCCTGCCCTCCCTCCCTCCCAGCTCCCAGCCGGCTGGGCACACTGTGGGCATTCCCAGCCCAGGGAAGTCCAGAGGAGGTTAATTCAGTTTCCAAACCCAACTCAACTGACAATTTATTTAGGACAATTGGCCATCCCGCCTGCTCTGCATCACTGACTCCGCATGGATTAACTCAAAGCCTACACACCCCTGCTGGGCAGATTTAATTAGGCAGAAAAACTGACCTGAAGCCTCTGGGGGCCTGGGGCCTGGACGTCAGCCAGGGCTCCCCTGATTAGCTATCACATGCCCCCACTGCCTGCAGCCCTGCCCTGCCTCAGAATCCTCAGAAAGGGCCAATTCAACCCTCACTGTACCCATGATGAAACTGAGGCCCAGAGAGGGGAAGAAACTCGCCAAGGTCACACAGCAGGTGAGCAGCCGCACGGGAATGTTGGTCCCTGCACCACGTTACAACCATCGCCTTGTTCCTGAAACGCCAGACTGCACGAACACAGCTCCCTAAGGCAAACCCCCGAACAGCTCCCATCCGAAAGGCAAGCACAATTTTCTACAGATGACTGTGGCATAAATAATTCATAAATGAAAGTCATAGCACATATTGGTCATTTTAATAGATAGTAAATTGCCTTTCTGATTTATGGTTTCAGGGGTGGGGTTATGATAAAAATAACTTGGTGATTTATAAAACATTCTCTTAAGTCAACAGATCGTTAGTAGGTTTGTCTGACTTTACAGCCAACAGCTTCACCACCCTGGTTACCATAGAAATGGGATGCCTTGCTCTGTTGCCATGGCAGCCACTTTCTAGAACACAATTGGTGGGTCTCTCACGGTTTGTGATTTGGTTTTGGGGGAAAAAAAAGGCCAGAAACTACCAGCTTGGGTTTATGTCGCATTGTCAGACGATCTCTCCTATGTTGTCTTGAAATTCTACAGGGTGGCAACTGCCATGGCCAGGCTGGGTGACAGTTGCCTGAGGGCTGCCCAGCAGAGCTCCGTCTGTGCCCCTAGTCAGACCAGCAGCTCAGGAGGGACTAGCCTCCCAACAGGCCTGGATCCTGGGTGTGGTGGGACTCAGCTGCTGCAGGGATGGGGTGCAGAAGGGAGACAAAGTCTGGCAGGTGACACACAATCACGAAGCCCACAGGTGATGGACATAGCCTAGGGTCAGGAAATCCAGGAGATGGCAGCCTGAGCAGGGAAGGCGGAGGAGGCAGAGGCGAGGCGGGCTGGAGCTGCCTGTCCTGTGGGAGGGGGACAGACACTGAGTCAGTTGCACCTGGGGCCTGGAGAGAGAGGTCTGCAGGGAGCTGCCAGGCACAGCCAGGCCTGCATGTGCTCACAGTGCGGATGCTGTGCTGTTATCGCTGCCACATCATCTGTGTGTGCCGACTGTGTACGCACGAGTGATGTGTGTGCACCTTGCAGTGCGAGTGTTTCTGGTGGTGTGCAGTGCTGTGTCTCAGCAAGCGCTGCATGGGCTCCTTGTTTACTGTGTGGTGGGGACACTATTGTAGTTTGTGAGCCATGTGCACAGTGTCTGTGCTTAGATAATGGGTGAGACCTGTGCTCTGGGTCACTGTGTGTGTTTATGGTCTGTGGGTGACGCTTCCATGTCTCTGGGTGGCTTGGATTGGGAGGCAGATAGCTCATGTGGGAAGCAGCCACTGCTCTTGCCTGTGACCCTACAGCCCCAGGGGTGACAGCCCAGTGTTGCCACAGAGGCTTCTCTGAGGCTTGCCAGGCAGAGGGTCCCTCTGCTGTTGACTTTATACCTTGCTAGATAGGGGCAGGGTCCCCACCCAAGGGGCTGCTCTGACCCCGGTGGCTAGCAGGTTCTGGGCAATGAGGCCTCAGAAGCATTCAGGTGTGGTTGGCTCCAGCCTTTGGATCCAGGTACCCCTGCTCTCTCCATCACTGGGGACAGGCATGACCTGCTCTTAGGGACTCTGGGATATGCCTGCTAAGCACTAGACAGAGCCATCTAGATACAATCAGGGGCCAGCTCTTCAGTGGGTGGGGCTGGGTTTTTAAACCCAGGAGCTTTGGTGATTCTGGCAGTGGAAAGAGCTAGGTTCTAGAGTTCAATACACTTGGGAGGCCAAGTTGGTTGGATCACCTGAGGTCAGGAGTTCAAGACCAGCCAGGCTAACATGGTGAAACTCCATCTCTACTAAAAAATACCAAAAAAAAAAAAAAAAAATAGCCAGATGTGGTGGCAGGCACCTGTAGTCCCAGCTACTCAGGAGGCTGAGGCGGAGAATCACTTGATCCCTGGAGGTAGAGGTTGCAGTGAGCTGAAATTGTGCCATTGCACTCCAGCCTGGGCAACAGAATGAGACTCTGTCTCAAAAAGGAAAAAAAAATTAGCTGGGTGTGATGGCACACGCTTATAATCCCAGCTACTTGGGAGTCTGAGGTGGGAACCTGGGAGGTAGAGGTTGCAGTGAGCCAAGATCATACCACTGCACTCGAGCCTGTGTGACAGAGCAAGACTCCATCTCAA
>NW_016107354.1:7595433-7717287 GCF_001604975.1 Cebus imitator
CCTCATCGGGAGCTTTAAAACCTTGGCTTAGTCCCTGAACCTCTCTGTACCTGCATTTCCTCCTTGACGCAATGGGGATATGACCTCATCTCACCAAGTTGATGTGAGGACTGAAGGTGCATAGTAAGTCCTCAAGCTTCGGGAGCTTTTTCCTCTCTCCTTCCTATGCGCAGCCAGCCCTAGAGAACAGACACAAGGGAGCTGGGGCCTCATAGCTCTTGCTCTGGCTGTGCCTATGGCTGACCTCTTCCTGGTCTAGGCTTAAGAGAAAACTGGGGTCTGAGCAGGCTGGGACATCTTCCTCCATAGCTCTCTAAGGGTTCCTTGGAATTTGATGTTGCTGGGGCTCTGCCTGTAACAGAGGAAGACCAGACCTCACAGTAGCAGAAGCCAGGAAGGCAGGCGCCCCGGGAGCCTGAGCAGGGCAGGCGGCCTGGCCTCCACCTCTCCTGGCTCTCCCTGGGGAAGGAGTCTTTGTGCCTGGACCTGGCTTCTGCTGCCTGCTCCCCATCCTCCACTCCTTGGGCACAGGGCCCCAGAGAGGAAAGAATCTAGACAGGCTGTTAATTGATCCCTGAGAAACAAAGATTTTTACCCCCATCGTATAAAGCCTCAGTCTTCCGATCTGGATCTGAACTGAGAGGAGCACTGGAGATGAGTACTCTGAGGGCTGTGGGGCACCTGGGAGTCAGAGGGCTCCCGGGATGTGGGGGTGCCTGGGAGTCAGAGGGCTCCAGGGACATCAGCGCCCTGTCTGGGCTGTTCCCAGGAGCCTTCCTGGGCACTAAAGAGCTGGAGTTGGAGATGGGCTTGCTGCCTCCCTGGGGCGCATTTAGAGACTCCTGGGGGAGGCCCTTCAGTTGCTGCCTCCTGTGGGCCATGGCTGTGAATGGAGCCTCACCTCAGGGGAAGGGCCACTTAGCAGGGCCCTGAAGGATGAATGGGATTTTTCCAGACAGAGATTGGCAGGAACACTCCCCAGTAGAAGGAACAGCAGATGCAAAACCACGGAGGTGGGGAGACATTCTGTGGTCAGAAATGGCAGAGGGGGGCACATGGCAAGAATGTTGGGTGCATGCAGGGAGAGGACCCTGGGGAATGAAATGAGGCCAGGGCGTGGAGAGCCTCGTGTGCCAGGCTGGGGGATTTGGGCTTTCTCTGCAGGCTGCATGGGCAGAGCTGGGATTCCAGTTGACAGCTCTCTCTGGTCAAGACTGAAGCTAAAATCTGCTTTGATGGCAGAGACCCTGCCTGGAGAGTCCCCTATGAACAGTGGGTACAGTAGAGGATGGATGTTGGAAGGTTAGGGAATGGGATGTCCTGGCTGAAGGGGCAGTGGGGAGGGGAGACGCCTCCAGCCTCCAGCCAGGATTGAGAGCCAGGTATTCAGTAGGCCCTGCCTCTTGGCACCCCTCGGTCACCCACGGTGTGTTTGTTCCTCTTCTCTCATACAAAGGCCAGCACAGGGGGTGCAGCTGGGGGACCTGCTCTGCCCTTAGGGAGTCTGGGCTGTGAACGCCAAGCTCCAGGATGAGACCTCCCAGGTAGAATCTGAGGCCAGATACCCAGCAGACCAGGGTGTGTGTTTTAACTTCAAGAGCCTTGGCGACTCTGGTGATGGAGAGAACTCTGGAGCTCAATAAACTTGGGCCAACATGGCGGCCTCTTCCTGTTGCTTCCATGTTGCTTTCCTGGTCTACCTTTGTGACGCCCCAGGTCTGACCTTTCTGGATCTGGAAGCCTTTCTGGATCTTTAATCCTCTACCCTGCCTCTCTGAAATGCACACAAATTACTTTGACCTTTTTCCAGCTTCCTCTAGTTCACAGGGCTGAGGGTTCAGCTTTTCACTCCACTACATTGTATGTGTCTCTGAATGTACCTTCACCTGAGTTAGGCAGGGAGCTCCCTGAGGCTGCAGTGGGGCCTTATTCAACTCTGTGCCAGGCAGAACCTGGTGCCTGGTGAGGAATGGATGGATGGGTTGCAGGGATGGATGGGAGGGCGGGCGGGAGGGACACAGGAAAGAGGGAATGAGAGAAAGAAATAAGAAAAGAGAAGGGAAGGGAAGAAGAATGAATGGATGTATGGATGAAAAGAAGGGAGGGAGGGAGAGAGAAAAGAAGAGAGGGAGGATAAGTGGCTGGATGGGCGTATGAACGGATTTAAGAAAGCATGAATGGACGGCAGGGAAGGAGAGCAGAAAGGAGGAAGGGAGGATGATGCGCTGATAGGCCAGGTGTGGCTCTCACCTGTAATCCCAGCACTTTGGGAGGTCAAGACAGGAGGCTTGCCTGAGGCAAGGAGTTCAAAACTAGCCTGGATAACATAAAGAGACCCCATCTCTACAAAGTAAAAATAAATAAAGAAATAAAAAATTAAAAACAGAAAGGAGGGGCAGGTGGATGGAAAGAAGGATGCATATGGACCGCACTTGATAGTGGCTTAGGAGACAGTTTTCTGAAAATTGCACAATGCTCTAGAACCAGCAGGACTAGTAGTGTCCCGTCGGCATAGCTTGGGCAGATCTCTTCCTGCGTCTGGGCCTCAGGTCCCCATCCGTAGCATGTGGTGCCTCAGAGCAGATCATATGCAAAGGCTGCTCTCACTCTGTCATTCTGAGGTGCCAGCTTTGTCGCTTCCCTTTGCTCCAAACTTCCCCCAACACAGAATGTGGTTTGGAAGGTCCACATGATACTTGGTTTTCAGATCCTGCCAGGTTGCATGTCAGGCCCTGTGACCACAGTTAATCCAAACCAGACTGTTCTGGACTTGCAGGGACCCCCTGGGTGGGGGAAGGGCATCACTGCCACCAAGGCGGCCTCTAGGGGCAGCATGGCTGCCTCCTGCACTGACTGACATGGTGCGACCTCGGGCCTCCTCCAAGTGACCTATGAGGGCAGGTCAGAGAACAAAGGTGTCACCCCTTACAGTCTGTAACCCAGAGCTGCCTCCTGGAGATGGCGCTGCTTTGGCCATGGCTAGGCAGGGAGAATGGGGACCCAGAGGGGTGTGGTGCAGGGAGGACATGCAGGCAGGAGTGACTATCTGGGCCCCTGGTAGAGGACAGACTGGCAGGGGCCCATCTGCCCAGAGCAGGGCCAAGGGAAGCCACAGTATATTAGAATCCCAGTGGGCCTGGCAGGAGACTGTAAGAAGAGACCTTTTCCCAGAATCCAGTCTGTGCAGGAAGGTTTGAAACTCAGAAAGCTGCCCGATTCCGTCTGCTTGGTACTCATGCCTGCTGCAGGCTTGAGAAGCCCAGGGGATCATTAGATGGGGCCTCCAAACCAAACCAAAGGGTTTCCCGAACCTTTCTGCAGGGAGCCCAGGGCCAGAGCAGGTGGTTCTGAACAGGCAGGGCGATCCTGGCCATTTCCTTCTCACTGGTGCTGTCTGAGCGAGCAGGTGCCCACACATATTTGGGAGGCCCCAGGCCTCCTGCAGCTTCTTCCTCCCTCCTACTTGCACCCCTACCCTAGAGCTGGAAAGGAGTCAAGCAGAGCCTGTGGGTCACGGTGCCTTTGGGAACCCTGTTCCAATTCTCCTCCTGATACCTGAACCCTCAAACAGTCTCTCTGACAAAACATCATTCAGCCTCTTTTTGAGTACCTCCAAGGACAGGGAGCTCATAGTAGTGAGTTCCTCATGGTAGTGAGTTCCCTGTCCTTGGAGGTACTCAAATAGAGGCTGAATGATCTTTTGTCAGAGATCTTTTGGCAAAATGATCTTTTGCAGTGCAAGTTCCTAGAAGACAGAGAGGGGGTAAATTTTAAAAGGCTAAGACCATGGGGAAGACATACATTTTCTTCAGCTCTAGGCAGGATGGAACCTGAAAGAGACCACACGAGGGAGGCACAGACCCATGAAAAAGAGCAAAGAGACTGGAGTAGGGAGAACCAGTAGAGATCTGGCCTCTGAGGGGCTTCATTCCACCACAGCTGCCCCCTCTCATTTCTTTGCAAACTGCAGCCCCAGCAGGCGGTGTCACTTTTATTGGGCAGGGTAGCTAAATGCCTTCACAAATCCACTTCAAATCAGTGGCTAAACACAATGGAAGTTTGTTTCCCACTCAAGTGACAGTTCAATGTGGGTATTTAGCGGATGTCTTTTCAGGGATCCAGGCTCCTTCCCTCTGTAGCTCTGCTAGTGGCTGGGGCTTCCACATATAGCTGGGATAGGGGGAGGAAGAGAGCATGGAAGATGGAGGAGGAGGGTTCTAGAGCCCACCCTGGCAGTCGTGCACGCCCCTCGTGGAGGGAAATGTGGCATGTCGTGCTGCAGGGGGCCTGGAGCAGGCATCTTGCCCCCAGCCCCTGCCCCACCTGGCCCTGGCACTGGACAGGCAACCCAGCCTTCTCCACTCCCCACTCTGGGTGGGCCTCCCCCTGACACTGTGTCTTTCTCCCCACAGTATGTGGCCTTCGCTTCCCTCTTCTTCATCCTGGTCTCCATCACCACCTTCTGCCTGGAGACCCATGAGCGCTTCAACCCCATCGTGAACAAGACAGAGATCGAGAACGTTCGAAATGGCACACAGGTGCGCTACTACCGGGAGGCGGAGACGGAGGCCTTCCTCACCTACATCGAGGGCGTCTGCGTGGTCTGGTTCACCTTCGAGTTCCTCATGCGTGTCATCTTCTGCCCAAACAAGGTAGAGTTCATCAAGAACTCGCTCAACATCATTGACTTTGTGGCCATCCTGCCCTTCTACCTGGAGGTGGGGCTGAGCGGCCTGTCCTCCAAGGCCGCCAAGGACGTGCTGGGCTTCCTGCGCGTCGTCCGCTTCGTGCGCATCCTGCGCATCTTTAAGCTGACCCGCCACTTTGTGGGCCTCCGGGTCCTGGGCCACACGCTCCGCGCCAGCACCAACGAGTTCCTGCTGCTCATCATCTTCCTGGCCCTGGGCGTGCTCATCTTCGCCACCATGATCTACTACGCCGAGAGGATAGGGGCACAGCCCAACGACCCCAGCGCCAGTGAGCACACGCACTTTAAGAACATCCCCATCGGCTTCTGGTGGGCCGTGGTCACCATGACGACCCTGGGCTACGGAGACATGTACCCGCAGACGTGGTCCGGCATGCTGGTGGGGGCCCTGTGTGCGCTGGCGGGCGTGCTCACCATCGCCATGCCCGTGCCCGTCATCGTGAACAATTTCGGGATGTATTACTCCTTAGCCATGGCTAAGCAGAAACTACCAAAGAAAAAAAAGAAGCATATTCCGCGGCCACCGCAGCTGGGATCTCCCAATTATTGTAAATCTGTCGTAAACTCTCCACACCACAGTACTCAGAGTGACACATGTCCGCTGGCCCAGGAAGAAATTTTAGAAATTAACAGAGCAGGTAGGAAACCTCTTAGAGGCATGTCGATCTGACCTTTCACCTCCGCCCCCTGTAGCGATGATTCCAGATCCAGTCAGACTGCTTCCCTAGTTCCGTGGGTGATCCCGGACCCCGCACTCAGTCTCGAGGTGTGGAGCCGGGGGGCCCAGGGAGATGCTGGGCGGCCACATTCAGAAGGCGAGAGAGCCTGCTAGAGGAACCTCACTGGTGCCCCTGGGTAAGGAGGTTGACGCGGTTGGTCTCATGATGTTCTGAAGAGACGACGCGGCCCGCCAGGTTGCCGAGGACTAACTTAGCAGGAGCCGGGACGGGGTTCTGCTCGGCGGGGCCGGAGTCCAGCGTGAGTCTCTGACTCAGGCTACTGACCCGGTGTTGGGACAGGGCGGGGGTGGGTGTGATTTGGAAATGCCAGACAGCCTTTGATCTGGTCCTTACCACGGCTCCCTTCGGGCTGTGTAGACGGCAGAGATGGTGCATGGGATCTGGGCAGGAGGGTCCCTTGCAAAGGCAGGAGCAAGGGTTCTCACCCCCAGCAGAGCCTGTCTCCATAGCTGAGTAGAATTCCTGCCCTGATTTGGGCTGCCCAGCTCGAGGTCCTTCCCAGGAGACGTCTGTAGCCCTCCGTGACGAGCTTACTTACCCCATAGCATGCCGAACCAACTCATCTTACCACCGCTCTAGAGTTTAGCCTTTATCTTTAGGAACCTGTCGGAGTGACTCTAGCTTTCACGTTGTCTGTTTGGGTTGATGGTCGAGTGGGAGTTTCCGGTGACCTGATGGAAGCAGCTGCTGAGCAAAGGACTAGAGGGGGCCGCCACCCTGGGCAGCTTAGATGAAAGCACCATAGACCAGCAACAGCCTCCCACCGAGGGTTCTCCCCGTTTCCGGCGGTAGGGACTGCAGCAGCAATATAGACATCCAACCGGTGTACAACACTTTCCCGTGAATTCACTGGGGGCCGGGAGGGGGGAGGGGGGCATGGAACAATACTAGTCACCGTGGGATATATTCTAATATTCCATGGCTAGTGGTTCGTTATGGGACTATCTCAGTTTTATGAGAACCTGCACATAGCACATAAAGTTGATCATGGGGCTCTGGTCCGAAGATATAAAGCCCATAGTCTACCTCTACCCATGGAATACCACCGACTTATTCTGTGGACACAGGGATTTCAAAGGAACAGATGACCCAGAGAAGAATGACAGCACTGAGTAAGATGGAGTGCCCGGGCGAGCGGGAGGTTGACATGAGAGTGAGGTGGTATTTAGTCTATGAAGGACCTCCCCGTGCCCAGGTCTGGCAGGGGGCTGCAGTCTAGCTCAGCCCCAGGTGGGGAAGTTTCTCCCTGGTTTGGGTGGCCTCCCCCAGTGGATGATTTTCTTCCCTGCTATTGCGCTCTCTGACCCACCACCCCATCCCGACCCTCTCCTGGCTTTACCCCACAGCTGTGCTGGCCCAAGCACTACCCCCAAGGCCCACTTCTTTGCCCATGGGGGCTTTCACTGGCCCTTTCACCCTGCTCCATACCCTCCCGTTCCTGGGATTTCTGTAGGTACCTGAGAGGAACACGGCCAGGGGTGGGCAGGGGTCTCCGAGGCTGAAACAGGGGACCCGAGCTCTCTGCTTTGGATTAGCTAGTTACTTGATTTCAGGAGCTACCAGCAGGGCTCTGGGCCTCTAGGGGGAAGGCATGGGCTGGCCCCAGCTTCCATGTGGGCCCAGCAGGAAGAGCTCAGCCCGAGTGGCATCACCGTGGCACCACCATGGCACTGCTTGGCCCTTCTTTGCATCCTCCCCAACACTTTTCAGGATTGTTCCCCCACACACGGGTTCCAGGGGCCCGCCGGTCAGGAATCCCCAGTGCTCTCCAGGCAGGCCCAGACTCCTCTGTGCTCTTGGACGATGACAGTATTACCCTGTCATTTCTTTGCAAACTGCAGCCCTAGCAAGCTGTGTCACTTTTATTGGGCAGGGTAACTAAATGCCTTCACAAATCATGTGACGGATGGGTGGGATGCTGAGTTCCCCTGACCCCCAGCCCTGGGAGTGCAGATGTGCGTGTTCAGACGTGCGCACCAGCTAATCCCAGGGACACAGAACCTGTAAAACCCATGCACTCCTGTGGGATTGCCCCTGGGCTTTACAGCCTCCCCCAGCCCTGCTTTTGGGAGCCACCTTGCCCTGGCCCCAGGTTTCAGGGGCCTAGACAGCTCTGGCTTGGACAGTTTCTGTGGCTGAGGAAGTATTGGGGGCCCTCCACAAGCTTGCCTCTGGAGATCGGACGCCTGGATCCCTCCTGCCTCCCCCACATCCCAGCTGTGCTCCCAGGCACTCACTCCCCAGTGGTGTTGGTGCTGTCCTGATATCCTGACCCCAAGGCTCCAGCCTCATCCCTCAGCAGAATACTCCCCCTCCAAAAGCTGGCGTGTGAGACCCCGGCTATCCACCACCAAGAGGGGCTGTGGTCTTTAGGAACGTCGTCCCCACCTCTGCACCCTGGAGTTCTTCCCATTTGCCTTTTTTCCTGCTTGCAGCCATGCCCCTAGATGGACATAGGGTTGAGTGAGTTTGTGAGAGAGTGTGGGGGAGTCCAGGGGCAAGGCGGGTAAATATGGTGGCCCCACAGGAATTGTGAGAGACGAGATGCAGCCCCCTGAGGCGTTTCCAGCCTCACTGCACCCCCAAGGCAGTCTAGTGGTGTCGCTGAAACCTGAGATTCTCCAATTCCACTTTTAAAACCAGAGTTAGGGGCTGCGTGTGGCATGCTGGGCTCTGAGGGCATCCCCCACCCCACCAGGTCAGCCCCCAGTGGTGCCAGCAGCACCTGACCCTCACCTCCACTTCTTATTCTCGCCTGAAGCCTGTCTGTGTCTGTCCCAGGGACCATCTGGTCACCTCCTCTGTGCTGTGGCTGGCATGGCCTCAGTGTCTGACGGCCTGTTCTGGGAGGGTGTCAAGGGTCCAGTTCTCACCGGTTGTAGGACCTCTGGGGGTTGACAGGAGGGCACCATAGCACAGCCAGGCACTGCCTGGGGCTCAGGGTCCCAGGAGAATCTGCTCCTCTCCCAGAAAGGGGCTTCCTCCTGCATCTGCAATGGGATGCCCAGACGTCCCGCTCTGGACAGCCCACAGTGCCTCCTCCGTCCCGCATGTCCAATCGCGTGTGTCTTATCCATCTCTGCTCCTGTGATGTGGGTCAGTCCTTTGTGGTGCTGTGTCCAGGGCTGCAGGGTCCCATGTCAGTGAGCAGAGGGTGGCCAGGAGGGAGGGGTGGTGGCCGGGCTCCCTTCCTACCCATGGCACCTAGAGCAGCAGTGAGGTCCCAGAGAAATCTGTCTGGGCTCCTGGTAGCTACCCCACGGCCCCTGGCTTATCTTTGGCAAAAGGGTCTAAAGTCCCCTATTCCCAGCCCCTCTCCTTCCCCTGCTGGGCTGCAGCAGCTGCCCAGTGAGTGGTGCTATCCATGGGCGGGGAGGGTGCTGGGCAAAGCTGACTAGGCAGCGAGCGGGGCTAAAAGAGTGTCTGCAGGGACCCAGCTGCAGGGTCAGCAGCGTGGACCCTGAGTGGGGTCCTTGTTGTCCTCAGGTGGGCTATGTGGGAAGTAGCAGAGAAACGAAGTGACGCTGGGGGCCAGGCATGGGTGTTCTTTTCCGTGTTGTTCACATTTTCTCTCTCTCTCTCTCTCCACTAATCATGTTTCTCTCTCTCCTCGTTTTGTTGCATGACTTGTGCTGGTTCTCGTGATTGTTCCCTGCTCGTGTCTCACAGACTGTCCCCATTTAGCCCGGGACTTTTTTCCTGAGTCCCAAGCTGGGCAGATCCCTCGGGACTAAACCCAAGGAAATGCCCAGCAACCCCCACCCCACCCCAGCCCCGCGTGCGCCCCTCCGGTGCCCGCAGCTGGTGTGAACAGTAAGTACTTTGGCGGTGCCCGAAGACCAGGGCAGAAAAAGCCAGCTCTGCTGGCTGAGGGCCCAACCTTGGGTTCTCCTTGCTCCAAAGTTTAAAAAAAATGACCCTCTCGCGGACGCTCATCTCAGCCCATTTCAAGCCTGGAAACCATCTCTGAGACGCTGTTCATGCTGCCATTTCATCTCTGCAGTCCTGTGGGTCTAGCTGGGGACTGGGGACCCTGGGATGGGGGAGGCAAGATCCCCAGCCTCTGGAAAGCAGGAGGGAACGGAGGCTCCTAGCCACTATCTCATCCAAAGGTTGGGGCAGGGGCGGGAGAGTGGAGAGCCTTGGCAGGGCTGGCACCTTTGGTCCTCTTCACGGGTTCCCCAGATTTATACAGTTGCCCCCTCGTTGGTTTCTCTCTCTTCCAGCCATCTCTCTGGAGTTGTGGGGGGAGAATGCCCCCAGTTTCTGAGAGCATCTTAGACCGCAGTTACACTAACAGCCCAGTGGGGCTGGGCCCATTCACAGAGCAAGACTTAAACATCCCCACCAAACTGTTATCCCCTCCTCAAAGGTCAGGGTGGAGAGAAGCTTGCCCTAGGGGTGTCCCGGGAGTCCTCCAAGAGGGAAAGGTGCCGGGCTGTCATCCCTCCAGAAATCCCTGATGGATGTTCCTTGTCCCCTGCCCAAAACCATCCAGAACTTTGGGCTCTCTAGAGGTTGTGGGAGCTAGGAGCCCCTGGGGCCGGGGGCCTGTGGGCAGAGCCAGTGGGCAGGGGCCCCGCATTCAGAGCCAGAGAAGTGTCTCAGGTGGCACCATCTCCATGGAGGCAGAGAGGGGGCACCCTCCCGACCCACCCCCACCCAGGCAAGAACTGCAGGCTGTGGACACCTCCCCACACCTCCTGGCAGAGGATGGCCAACAGAGACACAGCAAGACCTCACTCCCCTCCCAGAAGGAGATGCTGCCTGGGAGGAGCCACTGTTCTCCCCTTGAGGAAAATTCATGTAGGGTGCTATGGGCCTCAACCCCCACATCGTCATCTGCGTCCTCTCCATACTGTTTCCCTTCCCTCTTCCAACACTTCCTCCCTCAGCCCAGAGACCCTTGGATGGAAGACGGGGCCAGCCAGAGTGGGAGGCAGGACCAGTGTGTCTGTGAGCTCATGTGTGTGCCTGCAGACACACCCCCAGACCCCAGAGACACCCCGGTCCCAGTCACATGGTGTCAGAGTTACCTTGGCAACTGGCCTTTTTGGTTCAGAGTAAATTGGGAAGTGAAGCCCCTGGGATTGTCAAGAAACACACTGTACGTGAAATGCTTTGCCATCTTGTACGAAAGACTTTTTTTTTAAGTTCCAAAATTATGATGGGATTTTTTTGGATTTGCTTTACGAATAAACCTGATTGGTCCATTTCTCTTTTGACTGACTGCCTCTTTGTAGTGACATGATGTGTACACGAGCGGTGATCCCACCCACGTGTACGCCCAGCGTGTGCACATGGGGAAGGATCACTTCTGCGTGTAGTTACATGATGTGAACAAGATCATGGGAGAGTGTTCAATCGGGTGGACATTGTCTCCAGCCTTTCCCCCTCTCCGCTCTTTCAGAGAGCCTCCCCTAGCGTGGTCATGGCCAAGTCGGCGTCCCTCTTCCACAAAAGGGCTTGCGCTTGAGGCTCTCACCTTAGATGAAGTATTGGAGTTGGCCCCACCCTGGCCAGGAAGATTCTGCTTTGAGGGCAGAGAGTTTGGGGCAGGTTCCATCCCCAAGAGTGACGAGATGGGGGCGAAGGCCAGTCAGAGCTACCTCTGTCAGCTCCAGCGGCTTCCACAGCTCTGCTCCCAGATCTCGGAGAGATGGAGCTCCTTGCTCTGGCCACGCTTTGTCCCCCATCAGATGTGCCCCCATCCTCCCAGGCTTCTTCTCAGGCTACCACAGAGGCCAGGACTCAAATTCCCCCCACCCAAGCCCATCAGCCGCTGTTGTCTTCTACACATTCATCTGCCTTGCTTTGCCAGGGACACTGACCAGAGGGGACAGAGGAATGGGAGCCCCTCCCACATCCATGTCCTGCTGTCATGGCCTCATGCATACATCCCTGTTGTGCCTGTGCAAACTGGCCAGGCCTGCTGGGGGCAGCATGGAGTGGAAGACACTGGCTTGATATGTGTGGGGGCCAGAGTGGATGGAGTGGTCAGCCTGGGTCCGTCCATGTAGGGGCCAGAGCAGATGGAGTGGTCAGCCTGGGTCCGTCCGTGTGGGGGCCAGAGCAGATGGAGTGGTCTAATTGGGTCTACATGGGTACAGAGGAGACTGCGTGACCAGGACTGGTCTGTATGGAGGTCGGGGCATAGAGTGACCAGACCAGGTCCATGTGGGAACAGAGTAGACTATGTGACCAGGCCTAGTCTGTATGGGGAACAGGGCAGAGAGAGTGACCAGCGTGGGTCTGAATGGGGTGGGGGGCGTAGGCTGAGTCATTAGATGCGGGGAGGGGCGGTGTGAACCAGGTGATCAGATGAGATCCACATGGGAGCTGGGGTAGAGTAGATGGGGCGGTCTGGACAGGGCTAAGGAAGCCCGAGCAACTGGCTGGCTGTGGACAGGAGGCAGCCGGCCTCTGGTCAGCAGCAGAGGGGTCCAAAAAAGTCCCTCTCTGGACTGAAGTGTTTCTGCGTGTCTGTCTGTCTTCTCCCTGAGCCCTGTGTCTGGCCCTCCCCCATGACTGCATCCACACCATCCTGTTTCATCGGCCCCGCCTGGGGCCCTGGGCTGGCCCCCAGCACCACACCTGCTGGGTCCATCACCAATTCATCTTTTTGCAAACTTTGAGCAAACCCAGGAGTCCCCACTCCCAGCACTGTGGGCAGCCCGAAGGCTGCCTGGATGAGCTGAACACCCCCAAGCCCCCTGCCTTGTGCCTTCCTCCCTCCACAGCCCACCTGCTTTTCCATCCTCAGGGACAAGCTGCCCTCTGCCAATACCCCGCTTCTGGCCTGTCCCCCCCACCCCCCACTAAACAGTTTTCAGTGTCTCAATAGCTTCTGCTTATATGTTTGAAGATTCCAAACTGAATGGGGAGGTGGCGAAGGCCGCGCTGGCGAACGAAGACTGCCCCCACATAGACCAGGCCCTCACTCCCGATGAGGGCCTGCCCTTTACGCGCTCGGGCACCCGCGAGAGATACGGACCCTGCTTCCTCTTATCAACCGGGGAGTACGCGTGCCCACCTGGTGGAGGAATGAGAAAGGGTATGTAGAGGAAGCGGGAGCACTGTGCATCGTCTGGGCCGCCTCGCGCTCCTGCAGATGGGTGGGCAGGGCGGCGGGCGAGGGCGCTGAGGGGCAGGCAGGCACACCGAGGGGGGCAAGGATGGAGGGAGTTTCCCAGGGTCGGCCCCTGGAGGACTGAGGCTGTTTCCCTGAAGCGAGAGGTCAGGCTGGCAGAGAGAACCTGAGGTCCTGGCAGCTGCGGGTTGGTATTGAGCTGGGAGTTGAGAGGGGATTGGACAGGTTGACTTTAGGCCATGACCCCAAGGCAGGGGGTACCCAGAAATGCAGGAGGGGCCTCAACTCCCCCAGGCTGCTCTGGCAGATGGCAGATCAGGTCCTGAAGGCAAAGCCATTCCTCCTGTCCCCTGGTTGAGGAGGGCAGTGGAGTGGGCCAGGACCCTGTGACCTTGCTACCCAAGATCCATGTTCTTGGCATGGAAGAGGCATCCTTGAAAGAGAATCCACAGGCCAGAGGGAGGAGAGGCAGGAAGAGAGAGATGTCTTCAGGATGTGGGGGTAAGGCCATTGTCCTTGCAGTCAGAATATCGCCAGTGGCAGATCCAGAACTTGCCAAGAGGAAGTGGTTGAGCAGGATGGTACAGCCTCTTCCATCCCCAGCACCCATGGGCCTCTGCCCTGGGTGTGCCCAGCGCCCCCTTGTGGTTGGTGAAGGCTGAGGCTGATCCCACTGGAGAGAAAAGCTTCTACTAGAGCTTCAGCACGGGCTGGGGAGACGCTTGAGATGGGGGCCCGGAGCGCCTGAGCTCAAGGCTCCAGGCACTGGCCCGGACCTAGAGGGCAGAGGATGCCTTTCTTGGTGCAGCAGACTGGCTGGGCAGCTCGTGCATGTCTTGGAGTGCCTCACATGGGCACACAGATGCATGCTGACCTGGGTGAGCAGGCTGGGTCAGATGAAGAGTTGGGTTTTTGAAAGCAACAGTTGGTGCAGCCTATGGTCATTCACAGCTGCTCCAGTATTTGAAGTGGTTAAACCATACGCAGGAGAAAACAGAATACAAAAGCAAAGGCAAACCCAGAAGAGGAGAGGCAGCCTGCACTGAGATAAGGGAACGTGGTTCTGGTTACTGGTGCTTAGTTGTACTCACTTGGTCTAGGCTGGTCTCTGCTTCTCTGCCCTGCCCAGAGCCTGGCACGGTGTGCCACTCCCTGCATGGTGCTGCATGGCGGAGGGCTGCGAGCCTTGAGGAGGGTCCCATCCTTGGCATCGGCCATGAATGGGCCTGAGGTTCCCCTTTGCAACTGGCTTTTTCCCAGGTGGAGGTGCTAGAATGCCCAGGAGCAGGGGCAGGCCCAAGGAGTCAGGGGAAAAGCAGGTAGACGGTTCCCAGTGTCCGTGCCCTGCCCAGTAAGCTCTCATGGGCTTCCTGTCTCCATCATCTTGAATGTTAGATCGATTGGTGTGGCCCCAAAGACCAGACAGGACAGTCTCTTTACTGTGCTGCCGGAAGCCCAGGGAGTGTAGGATAGGAGCAGCCCCAGTCCCTGCAGTGGCTGGGAGTCCAGCAGCAAGCACTGTCCATAGGAGATACCTGTTCCTCAGTCCCACAGAGGCTTAGGTGCCAGTGTCTTTGGGAGGAGGCAAGGGTGAAGTGTCCACACCCACATCCATTCAGCCCACGCTCTCATGGAGCCATGACAGCCGCAGAGGACTTGCTTTTCTCAGGCTAATTCTGAGCCAGAAGGCATGCAGGTGTGTAAGTCAATGTGCAGAGCAGAAGTAGGGACTTGTCCCGTTCCCCCAGGAGGGAGAGAAACAGGCGTGCTAGGCTGGCTGAGTGCATGGGCAAACCAAGCCAGCTGGAGAAGAATCTGCCTGCCTCTGCATGCGGCTGTTCTGTCTTTCCTCCTCCTTCTTAAAAACTGAGTACCAAGCGGGATGGGAGAGCCAAGAAGAGAAGCTCAAGTGTTAATTGTATTCTTTACATGCAGATCTTTGCAAAGAAAGCCCTGTCATTGCTAAGTATATGCCGACAGAGGCTGTGAGAGTGACTTGACCAGGCGGCTTGGCCGAGGACACTGGTGGCTATTAAGCATCTGGGTGGACCTGCAGCCCCTCCTCACCCTTGGACAGAGTAAATTCACGCCATGCAGGTTTGCCGGACGAGTCCGAGTGGCCCAGGCATTGTACTAGGACGGACGTAGCTTTTTCTACGGCCAAATGGTAACTGACCATAGAGGATTTCTTTTCCTTCTTTTCATTTTTAAAAATTTTATTTAATTTCGGGAGGGGGGGTGGAGGGGCTCCTTAGCATGACTTGCATGAAGTTAAACAGAAAACCTAGCAAACCAAACCCACCGACCCCCTGCAACTGTATGATTACCCTGAACCACGATAACGAAAAGAAAAAAAGCAAAAGCCCTCTATTTTCTTTCAAAGCTCTTGACTTTCACACACGTTGTTGGAGCCAAACTGTAACAGCGCTCGGTAGAAACCTGTACATTTCTGGGGGTGAGGGGCGAGGGGAGGAGGGACAGAGATGGGGAAAGGATTGCTTCCTTTTTGTATGCAAGATCGAGAGGAAAGCTTCCAAAAAGGGCAGTCGGTCAGTCATTGGTCATATTGACCTCACCTTCATAGTTCATCTCTTACGTGGAAACTGAGAACTTTGCTCCAAATAGAATTGTGGAAACTCGCACTGCTGCCTTCTTCCCCGTTTGGCATGCTTATGACACAGCGGACGTCTCCCCAAGACCCCTGACAGCAGCTAGTCTAGGTTGATTCTCTCATCTTATCAGTGTGTAGATCCAGTGTGACCAACTTTCATAACAAATTGTTCATAGTAAATAATCACCACCGTACGGATTTTCCAAGTGTTACATTAAAACCAGGATGTAGAGCACCAAAAGATCAGGACCACGGGAGGGACACCCTCCTCCACCTTTACTAAGGCACAACCTGGCATTGTATGCAATTTAGTACTTCAGAGTAAAAACCTGCATGCCCAATGTTATGCAAAGCGATTCTAGCATGAAATAAATTTTGTATCATGGTTTCTGTATAGTCTAAAGCAGATTTGTTTTCCTGAAGCAGTCGGAGGTTTGCAGAGACACACTTCTGCATCTCGAATAAATATAGTATTTTCCCAACAGAAACAGAGGACAGTAGCTTGGCTTTGGTCTGATTCTAAAATTAGTGGGGTGGGGGGGAAGGATGATATTTTTGAAAAACACATGCTTGAGTTGAAAAAAATGCAACATCTCGAGCTTTCACTGCAGCTCACAACATTTCCTGGAAAGAGAGCAATGATGCTTTAGCTCAACAACCTCCCCTCCCTGGGCCCTGGCCCCCAACAATAAAAAGCTGACTTTTGAGATGAAGCACGAATTTGGGTTTTTATTGCCTTCAGGCAGTGTCATGATTCTGGTCTGGGCCTCTGATCCCCTGTGGCTGGGCTGGGGTAAACCTGGGCCCTGGCTGCTCTCGTGTCAAGGATCCACCTTGAGGTGCTTGTCCTCTCCCTGGGGGAAAGTCAGGCCCTAAGGAAGAAATTGCCCTTTGCAGGTTGGTCGGGCAGGGTGGCCCCGTGGGCTGCAGATCGTGTTGGGTTGGGGAAGGGAGGCAGCTTTCAGAGGCACAGGGCTTATGAGGACCTCAGACCAGCACATCCTCTAGGGGATTCACCTGACTAGGAAACTTCTCCATAAATCATGCCATACTGATGGGTCCTTGAATTGGGCCATGTTAGAGCTCCCAGACTCTTTTGCAGACCATGGTCACCTCACTTCTAAGGCCCTTCTTGACTCTGATGAAGCCAGAGGTAGGGTTTGACTGTCAGATCTGGGTGCCCTACCTAGCAGCACCCTTGCCAGGCTAAGTCTGATGGATGCCCTCATCACATACCCCTTTCTCGGCCTGGAGGCATCTTGGGAGGGGTAGAGCCCTCTCCTAGGGATCTTGACTGTCTTGGGTTGTTCAGTGGGTTTTGGTGGCAAAGTGGAGGATGGGGGTTCCAATTCTTTTCTATCCATTAAAAACTTAGGAATGTCCAGGTGGAAAGAGTCCTTAATGGTCATTAAGGACAGTCAACTCTGAGCATTATCCAGATGAGGAAATGAGGCCCAGAGAAGGGAGGGATCTTCCCAGGGCCACAGACAAGTGGGTGTCAATCTCCCCCTGATTTTTGTTCCCTCGATGCCTCCCAGCATGGCCTGAGTCCATGATCAGATGGGTGGGTGGGAAGCTTCAAGTGGGTATCAAATTCTCATCTAACAGTTTTTCATCATCTCTAAGCATCGTCTCAACTTCCTGATGCCCCATGCAGTCCAGGAAACAAGGGGGTGGGGTCAGTGGAGCAGTGAGTACCATAAGGCCTCTGCCCAGGGCCTCTGCCAGGGCTGCCACACCATTCATAAACATCAGGATGCCCAAGCCAAGTAGCCTCCGCTGCTGCAGGGAGGGCAATATCTACTCTACTTAGGGATCCACCAGCAAAGAAGTGGGGCTCAGCAAAAAGCCTTTAGGAATATGGGTTTCCCGGGACACAGCAGCTAATGGGGAAAGGGAATTTGCTACATGCACTGAGCAACTACTACATGCGGGCATCTTACACACGTTGTCTAATGACAGCTCGCGATCACCTAACAGCCCCTTTGTAGAGGTGAAACAAGGTGCAGGGAGGTAAAGTAATGGCCCAAAGCCACAGAGCCAATGTGTGATGAAGGCAGGATCGTAACCCAGGTGATCTAACTCCAGAGCTCAGGTTAAACTCTCTCAAGCTACTTGAGGCCTGCAGGAGCTGGCCATTAGGGATGGAAATGATAGGAACACTAGAGTGGCTGGTCCTAAATCCCAGGACCTGTGGATCTGGCCTCCTGCCCTCCTTCATGAAGGGCCATGAATATGGCAGAAGGGAGCCATTCTGATCCTGCCCCAAGCCTCCCCACACACAGCTGGCCGACCTCACTCTCCTGCTTAAACACCCTAAGAATGAAGTTTCAGCTCCTTTAACTAGCTGCCAAAGCCCACTGCCTCACCAGCCGCTCCTTCCTCTGTGCTATAGTCACTCTGAAATTCTGAACTTGTAGCAGTTGCACAGACCCGCACCTTCCCTCTATCACCCCCACCCCCAACAGTTTCCCAACTAACTCCTTAACTCCCAGTTTCAACTGATCACTAAGTCACTTCACCCAGAAGTGGTGGATGCCTGGAGCTGGTGAGAGGGCTTTCAGCCTGGATTCACCATTCCTAAGCACAGTCTCACCCAAGGTTGATCTCATGGCCTTCACAACCCACCAGGGCCAAGTGTGGTGGGGGTGTCAAAGAATGATGGTGTACTTGTGATCAGGAGGGGAGGGTGAGTATGGTAGTTAGGGAGGGAGACATCTCACTGACCCTGGTATATGCTCAACCTTCAACCGTCACTCCAGGGGCCAGGCCAACGACCTGGGAGCACAGATTGGGGGTCTGCTCCCCTCTTCCCCTTTCTTCCTTCTCACCCAGGAGGAATATGAAGACTGATTCACTTAGTTCATTGAAAAAAAGTAGTTTTTAAAAATGAGTATTTTCTCAAATAGCCACATCTCCCATGGCGCATTAGCTTACCAGGTGAATGATGTCATAAACTAGCTATCAAATGGTTATGATATTTATAAAAGGGCTAAAAGTAGAGCATGAGTAGTGACAAGGGGACCAGAGAGCCCACTCATTTAACCTTCACCCCCCATGGTGGGTGGGATGTCCTGATGAATTTATTCATGGATATTTTTTGGGCACTTCCTCCATACTGGAACCCATCCTTGGCGAAGGGGCTCCAAAATGGACCAAAACCTGGTCTTTTGCTCTCAAAGAGCTCACAGGCTATTAGGAATGAGGGCCTTGGACATGTACAAAGTGTGAGAATAACCAATAGCAATCAAAGCGTGCAGAAAAAAAATCTGGGAGACATTGTCAACACCTCCTCACTCATCATCTGATGAGTGCTTTCAGACACTCATCAGATTCAACCAGTGAAGGAACATGGAGAGAGCCCATCTGCCCAACACTGCTGTCGGGGAAGGCAGAAATGGAGGAACTCAAGGTGACGGGATGGTCTATGATGTCTTCTAGTGCCAAGAGCCGTTCATTCTTTCACATGTGGGTTATCTGCACCCTGTCTGCTTCTAAGAAGGGCTTGGCTGAGTTCTGAGAGTCTGAGGTTCTGCATCAAAGGGCTCAGGGGCTAGTGTACCACCTGATTCTGTTTCAGGCTGGGAAGGAACACTGAGACACTTCTTTTTGGTGCTCACTCACAAGAAGGCCATGGGAGAGGCATTAGGACTCAGCAGCAAAGGCCTTGGGATTTTGGTTTCTTCCAGCAGGTGCTGAAAGAGGTCAAAGGGAGCTCTGAACTGGAACCTTGTGAGAGAGAGTGCATTGGTTCTTTGTGACTGGTAACTGTCTAGGAGGTATGGGCCTGAGTGCTGTCTGGTGTGGGATTGCTTTCTGGCCAGTGTGTCTGATACAAGCCTGTAGGACAGTGGGTGGTGGGTCAGTGACCTTGGGCTTGCTCCAGTATGGGTCACCTCTGGGCCATCTGACTGCTCCATCTCTGTGGTTTGTTTGGTCACCTTGGCAAGTCAAGCTCAGAGTGCATGGAGATATCCTTCTTCCCATTCCTCGGGTTCTTGGAGACTATACTGGCCTCTAGTGGTTCTGAGAGGTGGGGAGCCAAGGGGTTTGCTGGCCAGGGCAGCCATGTTTCTAGGGTGCAATATTAGGAGGACTCCATGTATGATGTTCAAGGTCAGCCTATGGCTGTCAGGGGTCTCTGGGTTCAGGCCTGGGAAGCTCAAGATTGTCCTGAGCTGAACTCACTCCTGGCCCCAGGGCTACCCTCTTATCGCATACTTGTCTCACTCAAGGACTTAGCTGGGTCACTTCCCAATCAGGACTCTGGCCTGGTAATGAGGTTTATGACCTTGAGATGGTCCCTTCCTCTTTTTTGGCCTCCATTTTTCCACATGAACAAATGAAAATGTTGAATAAAATCAGAGGTTTTTAAACTCTCAAGGACCTCTTGTCAAATGAAATGTTATGTGAAGCCCAATATATAATACGGAAAAAAAAAAAACTAAAGCTGCTTGGAATAAGATGTGTGTGTTTTGTGGGGAGAACCTGGACTTCTCTCTACCTGGCCTCCTTTACCCACAAGGTGGCCACTGAGTTCTCAGAAGACTCCCCGGGCTCTAAAGGATGCAGTGTGACAGCCACAGGGCTAGGTGGTCTTTCAAGGGCCTCCAACTTTGGTATTGTGGAATTTTGTAACCTGAAGCCACTGCAGCCCAGCCCACACAGACTCACTCTCCTGAGTCACAAGGAGGCAGCGTGGGATGGGCCATAGACTTGGGCTGCCTAGCTGACAACACTGCCACATGGTTCTCCAGATCAAGTCCATTCTCTGAGGTCCTCTGGCCAAAGGCCTGTTGCCAGTCACAGCAGAGAGAAGAAAAGTGGTATGTCCCCAGAGCCACAGGGAAGTCAGGGAGTGGGGATCTGGCCTGGTCCCCATCTTACCTGAGGGCCCTCCTCCTGCACAGGGTTTGTGTGGCAGGCAGTCAGGGGTCAGAGTCTTTGATGTTGCTATCCCTACAGATTACCCTTCCCATGCTGTGGCCTGTCCCTCATCTGAAACTATGCATTTTAGCAATTACAGTCACACAAATAAGCTCCAGAGTCCTAGCTGACTCAGATGAAGACAAATCTTCTGAGAGTTTCTTTGGCTCTAGCCTCTCTTATCTGTCCTAGGGTTTTCCTCTACGGGGTCTTCTCAGAAGTCTTGACTCTTCCTCCATATACTCATCTCTACTCCCCTCCACCCCTTCTCTAGAACCTTCTCCTTTGCCCCCAGTCACCAAGATAAGAGCTCTTTCCTGTTTAAGTATCCAGTCACCTGATCAGGGTACCTCAGTAACCTTGAACTAGAAAACCATGTGCTCTGGGCCTTCAAAATAAAACCCCAGGAGGAGCTGCTCTAGGCATGGTCCAGGAACCCTTTGTTTTGCTGAATTGAGGGCTGCTGGGCTAAAATAATGGAGGAGCTAGAACTGAGTTTTCCATCTCCACCAGGCAGGGACAGCCTGGAGCCTTCCTGCTGGTGTGTTAGCTTTCCATGTCTTTAGTGAAGACCTAACCCTTCATTCTCCTCTGCTGAGTAGAAGGCATATCTGTCTCCTTGAGCCCCAGGCGCTGGGCATGCAGCTGCCGTCATTCTGGTTTGTGGTCAGCGCAACCATCACTGCCTCCTGAGCCCTTCTTGGGCCAACCCCGCAGACCAATGAAGCAATTCTCTGGGGAGGCTTTTGGTGGGAAAGGCCACTTTATTAAAGATTCTCTGTCACAGTCCCCCATTTCTGGACCAGTCAGATTGACTTTGGGTTGAAGTTTCCGACTGTCTTTCCTTCTAGTTTCTCTCTTTGTCCATGGCTTCCTGAGATTCAGTGTCCTCAGTGGCATCTGGGGAAAGGTAGGTGACCTTGGGCTCCTGGCCCAATGTAGGGTGAGTTGGCAGCTGGCAGAGGGCCAGGGAGTGGCCAGCCCCACAGCCCACAAGGAGTCCTGACGATGACAGCAGGGCCTGCACAGGCTTCGGGGCCCAGACATTGGCTTCGGTGCCATCTCCGCACATGCCATGCTCGTTCCAGCCCCAAGAGTAACACACACCACCTGCAAAGGAGAGGGAAGATGGCTTTGAAGAGGTTTTGGATAATAGGGCTGAAACTTGCACCCTGAGGGTGCAGGTACCATCATAAACCCCAGTTATCACAGGAAGACGCTGAAGCTTAAGGACATGTGGTGGCATGCTCCCTCTCCCTACTTCCCGGCTGTCCTCCCGCCCCGAGGCATGCTTCCCATTCCCACAAAACCCATGGCTGTTCATGTTCCAAACCTGGCTTTCCTCCTCGGCCCTCCCCTACTGTCACCCCCACACATAATCCATCACCAGACCTACCGGCTCTGCCTCAAAAACATCTCAAATCTTTCCCCACATTTCTCCATCTCCTTAGTCAGCTCCAGCCTGATCCAGACCACCACTTTCTCCTACCTGGGCCCTGCCAATGGCCAACTAACAACCCAGCTGCTCACCCCATCCACCCTGATCTTCAAAGAGCATCAAGGCGATCTTCAACAACTGCAGATCTAATCACATGTCACTCTGCTGCTTAAAACCCTTCGGTGACTTTCCACCGTCCTTAAGGAGGCCTTCCCTTAGCCCGTGAGGCCAGAGTGATCTGGCTCCTGACTATCCTGGTAGCTTCACCTTGCACAACTTTTCCCTTCCCTCTTTGCATTCAGAACCCTGGCTTTCTGTTCCCTGAATACGCCCAGGAGGGCCTTCCTATCTCTCAAAGCCGTCTGTTACGGGGCTTCCAGACCTCTTCATATTTTTCATTCCAGTTGTCGCTCAGAGGCCAAGGTCCCCAGCCACCCACTCCAAATCAGATTCTCGTGACTGCCCTCATGAGGACCTGGCACTTTGTAGTAAGGGATGATTTGTGTGGTGATGTGTTTACCATCCCCTCTTCACTAGACTGCACTCTGTGGTGAGGGAAGAAGCATATATAGTTTCTTCACTGCTATATCTCTAGGACAGTGCCTGGTACACAGTGGGTGCTCAATAGGTCTTTGCTGCATAGGCATAAGAATGCACAAATTCATACAGCTATAAAGTGGCCAAGCTAGCATTCATGCCCAGGTAACTCCAACAGCCCCCCCATCATAACACATCTTCCTAGGATTTAGACATTGTCCTGTGGCTGTTTAAAAAAAATTTTCTGGACATAAAAATAATACATCTTCATAACAAAAGAAAAGAAAAGAAATGATGGACAATACAGAGGTATAAGGAAAAGCAAACTTGCAGAATCTTGCCCTTGTCCACTACTAGGTGCATTTTGGATATCTCTTTCAACCCTTTAATTTGTGAAATTTATAAATATTTGTATATATGTTTGTCCTGCTTTTTAACATTATAGCACAAATACTTCTCCATGGATTGTAAGTTATTGAAAAAGTAAATTAAAATTAGCCAGGCATGGTGGCACATGCCTATAATCCCAGCTACTCAGGAGGCTGAGACAGATAATCACTTGAACCTGGGAGGCAGAGGTTTCAGTGTGCAGAGATCATGCCATTGCACTCCAGGCTAGGGAGACAGAGCAAGAGTTTGTCTCAAAAACAAACAAACAAAGAAGTAAATTGAAAATAATTTTCTTCTCAATATGCAGAAAAGAACAGAAAATAATTTAATAGAAAGACACAGATCCCCACACAGATTAAGAACATTAGCTAACATTTTGCCATATTTGCTTCAACACTTCTCTTAAAAAGAATCGTAAAGATACAGTTTAAGCCCTACCTCCCTTGTCCCTCTATCTAACCCTCTTTCCCAGAAGTAAGCACTATTTTGAAGTTGGTATACATCATTTGCATGCTTGTTTTATATTTTTCTACATATATGTGTCCCTAAATACTGTGATCTTTTGAGTTTGTTTTAAAGACTTACAAAAATAGAATTATTCACATTTTTTTTTCTTTTGCAACTTGCTTTTTACACTCATCATTGTTTTTGAAATTTATCTGAGCTGGTAATTATAGATCTAGTTCAGTTATTTTAACTGTGCATAGTATCCCATTATGTATAAATCATATTTCACTTACTCATGTCCCTTCTGATGGATAGCTATTTAATAATATCATTGTTGCTGTTTTATTACACAATTGAAAATATATGGTATGCAAAACAATACCAATATGGTTGCTATTATAGACAGTACTGAAATGAAAGTCTTTGAACATGTCTCCTTGTACAAACTGGTATTTGTACAGGGTGATCCTTGGGAGTATATGGGTCATGGAGGTTTGTATGTTACTTTTAGTAAGTGCGGCCAAATATGTCTTCAATGACTGTAGTCATTTACATTCTCATCAACAATAGATATGAATTTGTTTCCCTATATCTTACCTTTAGACTCTTGCTATTCTCAGGAGTACAATTAGTTTGCGTTTCCCTGACTACTAGTGAGATGGAGCAGCAGCGCTTTATGTTTATTACCTGTTGAAGTTGCCTCTTCTGTGAATTGTCTATATACATTCTTTGCCTGTTTTGTTTTTTGGTTGTTTGCCTTTTCCTTATTGATTTGCAAGTATTCTTTGTGTATTATTTTGTTTCTACGATTCTTTGTTGTTATGTGCATTGGAAGTATCTTCTCCAGAAGTCTGTGGTTTGTCTCTTCATTTCGTTTATGGCGTCTTTTGTAATACAAATGTATTTATAATGGCAGGCTAATTGCCCATTATGAAGATTAAACAATTTACTTAACCTGCATTCTGTTATCAGATCCATAGGTTGTTTCTAATTTGTCATTATTTTATATAGCATTGCTATGAACATCTTTATGCATGAGTCTTTGTCTATTTCTAATTATTTTCTCAAATTAGATTCTTAGAATGGGAATTCCTGGCCAAAGAGTATAGGAATTTCTGAGACTCCTGAGTACTGTTTTGAGTACTGCCAGAATACTTTTCAGAAAGGCTACTTGCATATAACTTCAGCAATCTGTGAGAGTCTCTGTCTTACTCCAGCATTGCAGGTATTAATTAGTATTGTAATGTTGAAAGATCTTCCTAATTTGAAGACAACAAAATGGTATCTCTTGTTTTAATCTGTATTTTTTGACTACCACTGAAATAGAAAAATAATAATTCTAACATTTATCAGATATTTATATTTCCTCCTTTGAGTACTGTCTGCTTCATATCTTTTTCCTGGTTAGTACAGAAGAGTTTTAGTACTCAGGGCCAAGAGCCAGATGGACTGGGTTCAAATCTCAACTTTGCCACTTATTTGCTGTGCTGCTTCAGGCAAGTTACTTAGCTTTTCTATACCTCAGTTCTCTCATCTGTTAAATGGGGATAGTAATACCGTAATATCTTATTAGAGTTGTTTACAAGGGTTATATGAGTAAGTGTAGTATATGAAAAATACTCAGAATGGTGCCTGGAACATGGTACTACATAAATGTTTGTTATTATTGTTACCTATTAAGAGCTTTGTGTTTGAAAGACTTTGATTTTAAAAATATTAGTTCTCTCTCTGTCAGATTTAGCATTATTATTTTTTTCTCAGTTTGACTTAAAATTTTGTTTTCAGTCTTTTGATAAGTTTATGGTTCTATGCAGTAAAAACTTCTTTTTGATATTTCAGTGATTTGAATTTTTAAGTCTTTACATTTAACTCATTATCCACTAAAATTTGTTTTGCAGACCACTCTGTTGAGAGGGTGGCTAGCTGGGCCCCGGGATTGCCCTTACCTTCCCTTTCCCCTAGTAGGAAGGCAATCACTGGCCAAAACCTTGGGTTTAGGGAAACACAGATGTCTGCCTGTTTGGCTCACAGACACGGAAGCGCATACGGAGAGGATGAACCCCAGGCCACAACTCCTGCAGTTAAGCAGGGGTTCCAGCCAGGTTGCTGAGGCACAAGGTAGGGAGAGTGGAAGAGGCCTGGTACCTTTGGGCCTAGTTCAGCACCTGGTATGGGCTTTGTGCCCAGCCCTGGTGAGTGGCACCAGCTGACCATCAGCAGGAATGGGAGTGGGAGGAAGGTAAAGCTGACCTACCAGCAGGACACAGCACAGTGGGAAGCTGGCAGGTCCCTCTCCTCCAGCCAAAGGGAACACGCTCTGAGGAAGCTATGCCTGGGACTGGGGTAGCCAAGGGCCTAGAGCCAGGACTTTCATGCCCACTGGGTCGAGAAGCCTGGTAAAGGCCCAGAAATATACCCCCACCCCCCGCACTGCCCTCAGTACTTACAAAGAAAGCTTGACTTTGAGTTAGGTGCTTTGTTTACTTTATCTCATTTAATTCTAACAACCATGTGAGGCAGCCACAATTTACTGATTATTCTCATTTTAGAGAGAATGAAACAGAGGCTCTAGAACCCAGACAGGATGGCTCCAGCATCTGTGCTAAAGTCTGCATGTTATATCCCAGGGCTTGCCAAACTTACCCTATAAAGGGCAGATAGGAAATATTTCATGTTTGAGGGCCATGTTAGATCTCTGTCATGTATTCTTTTTTTACAACGCTTTAAAAACCATTCTTAGCTTGCAGCATCACACAAAAAGAGGCTACAGGTCAGATTTGGTCATAGTTTGCCAACCCCTGCCCCATACATATTATAGACTATGGCCTATGGACTATGCTGTGCTGTCCTGGGTCCCACTTTACCACATGGCTGTGCGATCATGGTACACAGGTCCCCACCTACTTCACAGGGTTGTCAGGAGGAGCAGTGCCCAGCACCATGCCTGACACAGTGACAGCTCAAATGCATATGGAAAGCAGACCATGGGAAGAGGAGGAAAAGGCAAGGAAAGCCACACCAGTGGCAAACAGCACAGAGGAGACGGAGTGGCAGCAGCAGAAAGGCTTAGAGTGGAATGACAGGAAGTTTGGGGTTTCCCAACACTTAAGCCTATAGAAAAAAAAAAAAAAAGCCAGGATGCTGAACTCAGAAAGCAAAGGATTGGTTATCCCCTTAACAGAAGGACCTGCAGCAGGACATCTTTCAGTAATAAGCTCCTCCAGCATTTTAGAATGGGTTTCATCACCCACTAACCTCACTTAGGGCCACCTTTTTGGGGGCACAGTGAAGATAGCAAGGCCCTCCAGACTCAGCAGGAGGCTACTGTGTAAGCTGCTCTCACATAGAAGTGCGAGGAAGGAAAGTGGCCTACGGAAAGCCTCTCCCTAAGCCACATGGAACGTGGAACATCCGGTTTTCAAAACAGGTAAGTTACAGGATGGTTCCTGGCTTTACAGAGGGCTCTCTGCAGTGTGCTTGGCACTTGTCAGGTCCTCAAAGATGCCAGAATCCCACCTGGTGGATGGAGATCTGCTTTACTAGTCCCAAGGCACATGGCTGAACCTTGGGTAAAGAGCCCCATATTTACAGAGGGATTCCCTAAGCCCTTGGAGTTCAGGCCCCCTGCTCACAGGGCTCAATCTAGGCTGTGACGAGTGATGGAGCTCACAGCCCACCACACTTGTGTCAGCCTAAAAGCCCTGCAGGCAACGGAGCCTCGGGACCGGCAGGGTCCCTGGCACAAGCTGGACACAATACCCAAATCTGTTCAGGCCTGTGGCACCTGCCTGGGCTTCTTGGCAACTAAGTCTGCACCGGGCCTTATGGTGCTGGGACTGCAGCCCAGCGCTAGAGAGGGGGCAGCATTTCTGCTAGAGGGCCTTACCAAGGAGGAATAAACACCTGAGCACGTGTGCTGAGCCTCCTGGTTGTCCCCTGAATCACAGAATAAAGACATTTCCCAACCTTTCTTGCAGCTAGGTGTGATCAGTGGAGGTGAAGCTGAAATGTTCTGTAATCGCTTATGGGACTTTTCTTTAAAAGACAAATGGCATACACTCTTTGCTCCTTCTTCTTTGTCCCTCCTCCATCCTGTCACTGGGAATGTAGATGCGATAGCTGGAGTCGTAGCCACTACCTCTGACCATGAGGATGAGGGTTGTGGCCCAGGGATGGTGACATTTCATAAAAATGTCACCTTAATTTCCACAGCACCCTTCGGAGGTATTACTACTTCCACTTTACAGAGGAAGAACCTGTCTCAGAGAGGTAAAATAACTTGCCTTAGTCACACAGCTATTCTAGTCAGGACTAGAATCCTGGACTCCTGAATCTCAGGCTCATTCACTAGTTCCAAACCATGTGAAAATGGTAACAGAATCATTGAATACTTGGTATATGCCAGGCCCTGTGGTAAGTACTTTGCAAGTATTCATTCACTGAATCGTCACAACAAACCTGTGAAGTGCAATCTAATATTATCCCCATTTTGCAGAGAGATGTGAACTGTGCAAGGTAACAAGAGGGAGAGCTGGATTCGAACCAAGACAGTCTGGCTCCAGGCCCTCTTCTATTTAATATTATACTGTTCTCTCTAGCAAAAACACTGTTTCCCAGGTAATTAAGAAAAGGTACAGAGTAACAGGCCACCTATGGGAACACAGGAAGTGATGGAAGGCAAGAACTCCAGCTGGCGGGAGAAAGACACTATGTAGAGGAGCAGAAATCTCCCTGAGCCCTGTGAGCACTGGGGCTGAGGCCCTGCCCCCTTCTGCATCTGCTGGGCAGTAGGAAGAGGAGGGAGAGATGAGCACAAGAAGTTAGGCAGCTAATGGTCCATGCTGTCCCCTCCTGTCCAAGAGCATGCCCAGGCCGAGACCAACAGTCAGGACTGCTCTTCTGCACTACAGGCTAACGGAGAGAAGGGGTGAGGTTTGAGTGCCCTCATAGAGAGGAGGGCTCTGGATTCTAGTACATGTCAGGATGGATGGGGCAGGCCTCGGAGCAGGGTAAGTTTGGGAAACACTTCTGCGTATTTAGCACCCAAGCTCATAGGGATCACATCCTTTTGGCAGCAATGGGCGGAATGGTCCCTAGGGTCCTGCTGTGAGCAAGGAATGGGGAGTGAGGAATCCCAGAAGTGGAGCCTCCTGCAGTATTTGGGTCTAGGTGGCAACAGCAGGATGGAAAAAGGGGATTGGGTCCTCACCACTCTTGGCCACACAATTGCAACTGCTGCTTTATCCTTTACGCGGAGGCTGCTGGCCTGGGTGGGAGAAATGAGGCAGAAACTCAGCCTGTACTAGGTCCTCCTATGGAAAATTTCCTGTCTTCACGCCACCTATGAGACCAAGTCCAGGCCCTTAGCTGGCCCTCAAGGCTCTCTGTAGTCTGTCCCTCTACCCATCATCATCCCTGTTCCCCAACTCAGTGTTCCAGCCCCACAGGCTTGCTGTCTGCTCCCTGAATTCACCCAGGCTGTTCACATTGTCATGCTCTTGCCCAATCTGAGTCCCCTTATTCCATCATGTGGGTCCCTTTTCTGGTTTAGGACTTGTGCTGCACACAGACCCAGAGAAGAAAATTCAGTTTGTGCCCTCAGGGTCCCCATCCACTGAGGAACACAGCCGTGGGAAGAGACAATTACGGGAACTCATGGCGTGTGTACACAAGGGGACATGGACGATGGCGTTTACTGTAGCACTGTTTCCAACTGCAAGAGACTGGGACGACCCCAGAATATTCATCAATAGACAATTATTTTAGAAAACCCAGGGCCCCCTTCAGACCAGGATCCTTACATATTAGAACTTTTTTTGGCTGGGTACGGTGGCTCATGCCTGTAACTGTAGCACTTTGGGAGGCCAAGGTGAGATCACAAAATCAGGAGTTTAAGACCAGCCTGACCAATATGGTGAAACCCCATCTCTACTAAAAATATAAAAATTAGCTGGGTGTGGTGGCATGCACCTGTAGTCCCAGCTACTGGGGAGACTGAGGCAGCAGAATCGCTTGAACCCAGGAGGTGGAGGTTGCAGTAAGCCAATATTGCACCACTGCATTCCAGCCTGGGAGACAGATCGAGACTCCATCTCAAACAAAAACCAAAACCAAACCAAAACCAAAACCAAAACCAAAACAAACTTTTTTAAAACATAAAATTATGTAAAGCCCCTATATATTTTTATATGTACAAATTGAAAAGAATACATCCCAAACTGAGAACAGTCTCTGAGGAAGAGAAGGAGTGGGGGAAGGGTGACCCTCATTCTCTGTTTTGTTCAAATATTTTAAAAAGCAATAACACAGATGATGACTTTAAAAATAATAGTATTTCTAAGGGACAGAGGTAGCATAGAGGGAAGGATGACCTAGGAGACACTGACCCAGGAGGCCATGCAGAGAACGGCCATGAGAATGGCTATGAGGACAATGGTCCTATTGGGCCTGGCAGAGGACACAGGCACTCTCAGTATTGGGTCCTGCTATGGTTTGAATGCATCCCCAAAAGTACATGTGTTGGAAACTAATCCCCAATGCAACAGTGTTGAGAAGTGGGACCTTTAAGAGGCAATTAGGTCATGGGGGCTCTGTCCTCATGAATGGGTGAATGCTGTAACTGTGGGAATGGGTTAACTGTCGTGGGAGTTTGGTCTCTTTTTCTCTCTGTCTTCCATGCTTGCCTGCCCTTTTGCCATGTTATGATGCAGCAAGAAGGTCTTCCCCAGATGTGGCCCCATGATCTTGGACTTCCCAGCCTCCAGAACCATTTATTGAGCTCAATAAATCTCTTTTCTTTATAAATTACCCAGTCTGTGACATTCTGTTATCACAGTAAAAAATGGACTAAGTCAGGTCCTTTCAGGAATTAGTCCATCCATCACTCTCCAGGGCCAAGGATACCCTCGAGACAGGAGCTGAGGCAACAGGAAGAAGCTATTCCAGAATCAAGAAGTGTGGCTGTTCACACACAGAATTACTTGGGGGATGTTTTGGGTTTGTGGCCCAGATTGCTTCAGGGAAAGCTGTATGTGAGACAGCAGGCTGGCTTAGGGTCCCCTTCAGACCAGGATCCACAGCACCCTAAGAATAAGGTATGAGGAGTAGATGGGGGGTGAGTGTTGAAGGCAAGGAGGCCAGCAAGGAGGCTGTGGCTGTCCACCAGGTAAGAAAAGGGGAGGGCCTGTGGAAAAAGGGTTTTGGGAAGGTAATGTGCAAAATACACCCAGGATCTGTCCACTTTTCACTGGCCCTATCACCCCTCAAGAGCTACCCAACTGGTCTCTCTGCTGCCTCTATATCCCTGCATGTTCTAGTCTCCACACAGCAACCTGAGTGATTATGTTAAAACCTGTGTCAGAGAAGGCACTGCACTGTTTAGAATCCTTCAGTGGCTTCTTCTCTTACTCAGAATAAACAACAGCTGGTCTCCAGCTCCTCCTCTGACGTCATGTTCTACCACGATCCACTCCACTAACATCACCATAATGACACTGACTTTCTTACTGTTCCTCAAACAGGACTTACCTCAGGACCTTTGCACTTGCTGTTCCTGCTATCTGGAATGCTCTTGGCCCTGATAGCCACAGGTTCATTCCTTCATGTTATTCAGATATTTGTTGATGTGTCGCCTTATTTGAGGGGCCTTCCCTGACAACTCTATATGAAATAGCACTCTACCTCTACTCCCGTCTATCTCTTCACCTGCTTTATTTTTCTTCATTCTTTTTTTTACAGTTTATTTATCTTATGATCTCTCTCTCCTAACCAAACCCAAGCTCTTTGAGAGTAGGGACTCTGCTTTGTTTGCTGCTATATCCCAGTACCTGAAACAGTGGTTGGCATATGTTAGTTCTCAATGCTGTTTTGTGAATGAAAGGGCAAATGAATGAATGGATGGCTAGTGAGGGAATGGAGCTGCTTGCTCTCTCGTAGAGGGCCAAAAGAGAACCCATGGATGTGGGAAGCAGCAGCCCTGGGCATGATGATAGGCGCTCGCTATCAGGAAGAATGCTGCAATGACTGGAAGACTGCTCTGGAACACAGCTGGTGATCTGCCAGAGGTCCTGAGCCCCCAGGGCAGCCCCACAGTGGGCAGAGGCTAGACTCAGACAAACCAAAAGTCCTTCCAACCCTGGAGAATTGTGTGGTGGTATGAATGGATATGGATGTGTATAAGAGAAAGAAGGAAGGTGGATGCGGAAGAGTAGAGTGAACAGAAACACGCTCCTCAGGCTGGCTCCTTCAAACCAGATAGAAGAAAGGCCTTGGCTCAAGTGATAAATAAAAGTGTGTTGAATTGATGGGTTCTAATCTGCAAGGCTAGGACCGATCTGGAAACTCTTCTAGAACTCCATTGCTCAAAAGGTTGTCTAGTTCTCTCTGTCAATCACTTTCCCTTTACATAGGAGGACACCAAGGCCTACGGTGGGGCAATGCCGTGCCAAAGGTCCCCACTGGCCTACCTCCCCACTGCTCTCAACCACCCCCTCACATCACTGCAGGCACCTCATCTGACAGCAGCCCAGTGAGACAGGTATTAGATCAACACTGCATGGAAAAGAAAACTGCATTTGGGTGTGGTTCAAAAACAGTCAAGCTGGGACAGGCAGAGGCCAGCCCTCCCCACCCCCAGCCCCAGGAGTAGGAGGCTGCTGAGGCTGCTGTGGACACAGTTCCTCAGTCACCTGCAGTGAGAGCGTGCTGTGGCACGTTGGCTCCAGTGGGTGACTATTCTTAGATCTAGGGAGCTAGGATGACGGATTTAGAACTTACAAGGTGGAAACATGTTGGCCTGTTTTATAAACAACTGAAATCCTCCCTACAGACTGTCTTTCTGAATCCTGTGTTCTCTCTTAGAACTGCTGGCTTTCTGGGCTTATTGGCTTCCCTGGGAGAGGGGGCAGAAAAGGAAACTAACCCTCTTGAGGGCCTACTATGATCACATATGGTGTTATGGGCTTTTGTATCACCCATCTCATTTAACAGCTCTGGGAAGAAGGTATTTTGGTCACACTCTGTGGATGAAGAAACAGTCTGGGAGAGGTCCAGAAGCAAGCACACCCTGTGATGTGGTACAACAGCGAGGCTGTGGACCAGCAGGTCTGCTGTGGAGCCTGGTGCTGCCATAAGAAAGGTGGCCCCGGCTGATGGAGCAGCAAGGGCATGCGCACAGCACCTTCAAATTTCAATCCCTTCAGGTGTTGCTCTCCTGTCCTCTAAGATTTCTTCACTCCTGGTGATACCTCCTCCCTCTGTACAACCTGGCAGCTTGTCTCCATTGCCAACCAGAGTCCCCTCAGCAGATTCCCAGTTGTCAACATCCCTCTAGAAGTATGGTACCCAGAGCTGGCTGAGGGGTCCAGAGTTGAAGAGCCTACCAAGAGGCACACATAGTCCCAGAGGCTCTATCCCTGTTAGCTTAGCCTGAGGCCACATTCACTGCTTTGGAGGCCAAGTCTGCTTCCCCTTGCTGAACCTGTGGCCTGTATATACTCCTAAACAGTTTCTGCATGACCTGTTCTCCTGTCTTGTGCCTGGCCTGGCCCATATGCTGGTGTTTCAGAGCTGGAACTTTCAGGTTGTTTCCATTATAAGTCATCTTATTAAATGAACATGGCAACCTCTGAGGGGCACTAGCAGAGGGACGGAGGAATGGATGCAACTTTGGGTCCAGGAGCAGCTGCACTGTAGCCATTCCTGAAGCCTGGCCACCACCAGAGCATCCTTACATTGTTCTCCTCAAGCCTCTTTGGGAATCACCAGTGAGCAGAAGAGGAAGCAAGGGAATTAGGGCAATAGTGGAGGTGGTATAAGAAGTCTGCTCTGGAATCCAGTGGCAGGTCCAGAAGAATCCACATGCAGGAAGATTAGGGGTACTAGAGTTCACATGGGGAAGGATGACACAAACCTGAGATAGAATTCTCTTTAGGGTTTCCAATCACCGAATAAATATTATACCTACTTAGTATATGTTCTGTGTTTGGTGCTATGCCCAACTCAGTTCAATTCATTCTGTACACATCAACTAGGCTCCCACCAAGCCCAAGTGCTGGATTAGAGAGCTGAGCGTCCATCCTATAGTGACAGTGCAGGGAGATGAGGTCCTGAAAAAATTTGCTCAGAAAGGCCAGGCAGTGGCTAATTCCTAAGATGGATCAAACCCCCAAGGAAAGACAGTCTTTCTCTTATTTATCTTTAATTTTCTAGACAGCAAAATTTTATTAAACTTCATGTCAAACATTATTATAGTTCAAAATAGAAAAAACCCAATGGGTTAATACTTTAAATATATATTAATGAATTTCTTTCCTTTTAAACAATTTTTTAAGAGAAAATGTAGGTTAATAGTAAAATTAAGCAGAAGGTGTGGACAGTTCTCATAATACCCCCTGCCTCTACTTACTTCACAGCCTTCCTAACCAACATCCCACACCATTGGCACTCAAAGTGGGTGGCTTACATTAAGGGTGATCTTGGTGTTGTACATTATATGGATTTTGACAAATGTATAATGACATGGATCTACCAAATTACAATGTCATACTGAATAGTTTACCTGCCCTAAAAATCCTCTGTGTTTTGCCTACTTACTTATCTTTTCATCTGCCAGAGTTGCAGAATAAGTGAGTGGATATATATTTATAGAGTACCTATAATATTCAAGCAGTTGGAGAGAATATAGCAGCAAACAAAACACAAGGTCCCTGTCCTTAAGGGGCTTACACTCTAATGGGGGAAACCCAAGCAAGTAGGCATACAAGTCAACAGAATGCAGCCAGTAATATGAGTTATGAACAAAACAGTGATATGATTCAGAAGGGCAGGTAGTCGGAAAGTCCTCCCCAATAATGTGGCCCCCGAGCTGTGACCTGAAGGACAAGAAGGAGCTACCCATACCTGTGGTAAGAACTTGCCAGGTAGAAGAAATGACAATACAAAGGCCGGAAGTAGGAAGGTATTTTGCCCGTTCTAGATAATAGCAAGGAGGGTGACCATGTGTGTCTGGGGCCAAGTGAGCCAAGGAAGAGGCAGGCCTTAAGACTGAAGGGGCAGCAGGGCCTTGGGATGCCAGGTGAGGAGTTAGAAGTTTGAGCATGCTGAGAAGCTAGGGAGGGTTTTAAGCAGGGAATGACAAATTCTGATTTACATTTGAAAAGGCTGCTCTCTAAAGGCTGGATTACAAAGGCAAAATGCAGGGAGCTGATTTAGGAGGCTACTGCATTGCAGAGGACCAGGCAGTGCATGAAGGTGGCTTGAAGTAGGCTGGTAGCAGTGGGGACGGAGAGAAATAGATTTATAAACTGTTTTGGAGGAAGGATTTCTAGGACCTGCTAATAGATTATACATACAGAGAGATAGGAATTAAAACTGATTCCTTGAGCAATGGGTGGATGGTAGTGCTATTTATGAAGTTGAGGAGGCCTGGAGGAGAAATAGGCTTGGGGGAGAAAATCATGAGTTCTGTTTTGGACATTTTAAGATGTAAGCTCCTATTAGACATGAATGAATGGATGTATTCCCCAAATAGAGAGCTCTGGTGAGCCTAAGAGATTATAAACCCAAGACCAGACCTGGGAAACTGTGTGAATGACAAATGGTAGGAGCTACCAGGTGAGCAGTGGGCAGCTCAAGAGGTAACACTGTGCTTATGGTTCTGTGGGGACTAATTTGGAGCCTTTACCACTCTAAATTATAGCTTCAGTTTTTGTTTTATCTTGACTGAAGTGCTTGACTGGGATACATACATACTACATGGGCTAATAAATATAAATTGCCTTTGTGAATGTCCCTACTTCATAAAAAACACGTAATGTTTGAAAGGAAAATTACCGTTTCAGATAATTATAACCACTGGCCCAAGTTCTCCTACTGGTCCCATTGGAAGCAGCATTCTTCTCTAACCCTGGTGAGCTGCCAGGACTGCTGGGCTGGGAAACCCAGGCAGAGAGCTCCTCTCCTGGGTCAGGGTGTCAGTAGGAGCAGAGGCATTTCCAAAGGATGCACTGTTTGCATGAGACCCTGCAGCCAGACTCTCCTTGGGACATCGAATTCCCAGGGAGTATGAGGTCACCCAAAAATGAGGCAGCCCTGAAAGACACTTAAGCATTGGTTCTAAGAAGAAATACAGAAATGAAGATAAGGAAGCTTGGGAAGTCCCACTGGGCTCCCTCCCTACATGACTATACATGTCCCCAGCAGGGACTACTCAGCCTCCTGTGTGCTCAGCCCCAAGTGGCAGATTCCCCTCCCAGACAAGGGGGCTAGAGACTTTAAGGCCGAGGCAAGGCACTTGTATCTCAGAGTGTGAATCCTTCAATGGCATTCTAGCTCAGAAGAAAATGAGTCTAGACCAAAGTCTAGACCTTAGCCTATAAGGTTCTATACCATCTGGTCCCAGCTAGCTCTCTGATGTCCATTGTTGCCACTCTCATCCTCACCTCTTCTCATGCGCCCCTTTTCAGCCACACTGGTCTCCTTGCTGTTCCTCCAACTGGCTAGTCATGCTTCCAGCTTTAGCCTTTGCATGGGCTGTTCCCTCTGCCTGGAACGCTCCTCCCCAGACAACCACATGGCTCCCTCCCTCCCTTCAATCGGGGCATCATTCAAATGGCACTTTCTCAGAGGGCCTTCCCTGATAACCCAATTTCATCCTTTCATCTCTTTACACTGCTTAATTTTCCTTCCAGAACATAATGCCCCATCATATACTTTTGTTTCCCCACCATAATGAAAAGCTCCATGAGAGCAAAAAATTTGGTTCATTCAACTGCTGTATTCCCAGCACTTAGAAAAGGTATGGATATATAAAAGGTGCTCAATAAATATTTCTTTTAGCAATGGAGAGCTGTCACTTGCCCCAGGAGGGGCTCATTCCCTTGAGGGGAACCCAAATCCAAGTGCTGGGCAGACCATCCACTGGAATCACCAATCTGAAGGAGCTGCTGTATTGCGTGTGCACGTGCACATATGTGGCAGGGCAGTCAGGACAGCCCATGCTGAAGGCATTTTGTAGGGCAGCTGCAGCCTCAGCCTAGAGCTCAGGTTGAACAGACCACCTCCAGCTCTAGGATCAACCCTGTCCTGGCAGGCCTAGCCTAGCCTAGTCCATCCCAGCCCTTCAAATAAGCACTCATCCATCTGTCTGTAGGCTAACCCTCTGCTTCCTGAGATGAAGGAAAGCCAGCTGGGCAGTATACATCTCAAGTCCTCACCCGGTGGGTCATAGAACTGGGAAGGAGTTGTTGCTGCTCAGTAGCTTTTGGAGCCAGACAGGCTTGGATTTGATCTGGCCTCTGTCACCTATTATATATACCTAATTCTTGGTTTCTTCATCTGCAAATGAGGACAGTCATCTTTTCCTTGCCTTCGTTTTTTTAAATGAATATGTAAAGTGCGCAGCACAGAATCCATCATGTGACACATGCTCACTGGACACTTGTTCCCTTCCCCATCTTCCCATCTGCTGCTGGGATTGCCCACATCTCCTGCTCAGGATCTACTTTGCAGCCCTCCTCCATTTGGTCTATCTTGAAGCCAGCTCTTAGTAAATCTGGGAAAATCCTCTAATACAGGGTCACATGGCAAATGGTGTCATCCCTTCTCCTTCCTCCCATTTCCATGGACCCCTTGCATGGAATAAGTAGGTAACATTTCATACATGTTCTAGCTGAGGGTTCAGATTAGTGTTTGTCTGAGGCATCCTGACAGGCACCAGCCACTAAGCATTGCTATGGAAACCATTTTGTTATTCTCGCTGTGTCATTTGTTTTCTGGCACAGTGCAGTTGTGGTACGGGGGAAGGGCAGTGGATGAGGTATCCAAGGATTAGACACCTAGTGGGGCCTATGTTCCTACCGGATTGTATGGCCAAGGCTGATTCTTCCTTCTCCCTCGGAACCACTGGACAAAATGATTTCTAGAGGCTTCCCTCAAGAGGAGTCAGCTTTCATTCAATCATTTGTTTATTCGCAAATATTTATTAGGTGCCTTCCTTCTTTATGCCAAGTATTTGTTTGCAGTCAGTAGCTCCACTATTACTTAATCTCTCTTGGGTTCAGATTTCTCCTTTGCAAAATGGAAACATAATATTTGTTTTCCGTACTTTACTGGATTCTTCTAACAATCAAAGAATCATGAGAACACCCATGAAAAAGTTGTTTGTTATCTGGAAGAGACCCTCCAAATGCCAACAACTATTATCATTACTACCATTAGTGGTATATCTGACTATTTCAGGTCCATAGAACTAAGTTAAGTCCTCAGAAGGCTCAAAGGACTGTTACTCTCCTACTCTCTGTGTTGCAGGGTTTGGAGAACCATCAGTCTAAAAGCCTCCACCTAAAAAATATCTTTTCTGAAGGCTAAGAAGTTCGCTCAATTTGTTGTCTTCTAAATAGAACATTTCTCTATTATCCCAATTTACTTCCATGATCATATATTGCTTTCATAACAAAAAATAATTAGAAAACCAAGATTGTTGAAAATACTGTCTGATGCACACAGTTCTCTGAGAAACTCTTCCTTTATCTAATGCTTTAAAATGAATTCAAGTGAGGCACTCAGAGCAAGAGCAAATGTAGAACTTTCCCTTCCTGACAGCCACATGGCTCCATGGCAGTGCAGGGCTGGGTGTCAGACCTGGGCTGTAAGTCTCGGCTCTGCCACTAACTCAACACATTGTCTTGGGCGAGTCACTACCTCTCACAGGGTCTCAGTTTCCACACCCATAAACTGAAAGCACCAGGTATGTGATCTCCAAGGGCCCTCCTGGCTCTGATGGTTTATGCTTCAGGGCAATGAAGTGTACTTTCCAATATACCCAGGCTGTAATTCTACAGCGTATCTGGCTGTGCTGGGAGTATAGCCTTGCTGAGCTCAAGGTGGCTCATGGAGACAGTGCTCCTCTCCCCAGTCACTCATGTGGAGTTTTAGGCCTTCCAAAGCTCCATCAGCTCCACCATAACCCTGAAGCAAGAATGTCAGGAAACAAGCACCTTGGGAAGAGGGGAGGCTCACTTCAGAGCTGCAAACTTGTAAGTGACAGGGCCATGATCAAAATCAAGCTATTTTGACTCCAAGCCTAGAAGTCTTTACCTCATTGGGATCACATCCTAAAAGAACTGCAGACCCCAAAAGCCTTCATGCCGTGGAAAGACCACCAGTGTTAGAGTCAGATGATGCGTGCAGAAGATACAGCCACTCCCTATGACTGAGCCTCAGTGTCTTCATCCATACATGAAGCTACTGTTCTGACAATTCCAGTCCTGTGGTGAGGCTCATGGAAGAGTGAATAGAGGCATTTTGTATGTTATAAAGTTAGATATCAGTTACCATGAATACCACTTATTGAGCCCAAAGGTAGGGAGGAATCCATCCATTTGTCCTTCAAGAAACCCAAAGCCCTGGGTAGTTTAAATTGGGCCACAGAGCGGCTGGGTATGAAACCTGAATAAGCAGTCACTTGACTGTGCAAGCTGAGCTACACAGGACAGACTTTAAACTTGGCCTGGCTCCCACCCTATGGAGACCAAACTTCCTTCTTCCCATCATTCGCATATCCAACTAGTCAACAAACAACCTTCTAATATCAATTCTAGATAAAGTGATGTTTGTGTACCTTATGTATGCAGTGTACCTTATGTATGCAATGTACCTTATGTATGCAAGGAAAGAGAAGGAGGAAGGAGCAAAGACGAATATGATGGTCCATGTATATGGAAAATAACTAACATTTAATAATGAACATTTCCTGAGCTCTTACTGTATATCAAGAACTATGCTGTACTATTTCTGTTATCTCATTTCACACTCACAATAAGCTAAGAGGGCAGGAGTGTTCTGGATCACTATTTCACCCCTGAGGAAGCTGAGGTTTAGTTGAGGCTCAGGCTCAGCTGAAAACTAAGTGGTAGAGCCAGGACTCAAACCAATGTCAGCCTGTCCAGATCCTAATTCGTAACTCCTAGTTCCTCAGCCTCTGTATTGCCGGGTGACCTTAGGCAAGCATCTTCCCATATGAAATGTAGAGGTTCAATTATTCTAATGGGCACAAGAAATATCACAACAACTGTGATCCAAAAGAGAAAGGGAGAAATGCCTACTTGAAGTGAGGTGTGGCCATCACTTCCCATTCCTCAGGAGAGGAAAGCATCAGATATAATCTGGGTGGTGTGATGACAGAGTCAGGCTTTTGCAAGACGGGGCTCAAACCAGCAGGTTTCAGAGAGGTATGGCTAACATCTGCCTACCTCCAACAACATCTGTTCTCTCACCAAACCCAACTGTGTAACCCATCTACACACTCCATTTATCACCCCACCCCTGAGCCAGGCCCTTGCTCATGCTGCCTCCACCTCCCTTTACTTCCCTGCTCCAGGAGGTCTCTTCCAATGTTGTATGTCTCCCACAATAGAAAAGCTTTAACGACCACTCAAATACTATTTCATCAAGAAGCCCCCAACTCTATGGAAGAGAATTTTCTTTGAGACCCTGGTCCTTCCCGAATGGTTCCCCTGTCTCCAAAACTTGCTCTGTTTATAATTGAGAAGAGCAGTGGTCCTTCTCTGTCTGAACCTTTCACAATAGCAGATGCCAGTAAGGTTGCCTGGAATGTCCGGACATGCAGTGCTGCCATGGTAACAGCAGACCAAGGTTTGGAATGCTTTATCCCTGATGAGCTGCCCTGGCAGTGCCATGCCAGGCTGCTCATGGAATCTTCCTCAATGAACCCCCCCCCAAAAAAAATCACCAAAAACCATACAACAACCACAACCCCATTCATGGACAAAAAACTATGAGCACAAGGTTCAGCTCCTATAGACATGCTTGTGGGCCACTTACCCGGTCCCTTAGCTGATCAGGAGGCCAGGTCCTGGCTGTCTGCACTGTGGCTCACTCAAGGGGTAATGCAGTTTTTAGCTGGCTCAGCCAATGAAGCAGGCTGTCCCTAACTACAGCCCCCAAATTACCACTTCTTTTGTTAGATGCCGCCAACTAGGGATCTGCCGGTGTAAACCCTGGCAATTAGCACAGCACCCACATTTGCTGGGGAATTAGGAGCCACTGATTAGCCTAATTCCACGTCATTTACAGGCAATGAGTGTCAGCCTGGGATTGGCCTTTCCAAATGGTGGCCTACAGGGTGATCATGGCTTGACTTTGAAATGGAAGCAAGGGCCTGGTAAGCCAGACTGTGAACCAGAAAAGGAGGCAGGACCCACATCTGAGCCTAGCTACATGGCAGCCATTGCCTCCCCAAGTCCTGCCCACTTAAGGAAAATGAAGACCAGAAGAAGGTGTTTCCAAATTGAGGACATGCCTATTTCCAAGTCAATCCTGACCCAGGAAGGGAGCCCATTTCCCTTTGATAGCCCTGCTGACCCCCCAGAATGGACAGCCACAAGATTAGTGCCCCCTAATCTGAGGGTTTCTGGAGGCTAATGTCCTGAGTCAAACTCTTACTGGCTGAGCAGGACCCTCACACTCCGCCTAGGCTCTCTTGACAGCCCAGTGATGTCAAGTTAAGGGCCTGAACTTCTTATCTGTCCTCCAAGCTGCTGCCTGGCTTGAGCCCCTTGGAATGTGAATGTCCAATGTATTAGTCCATTCTTGTGTTGCTATAAAGAAACACCTGAGGCTGGATAATTTATAAATAAAAGAGGTTGAATTGGCTCACACTTCTACAGTCTCATCATGGTGGAAGGCAAAGGGAGAGCAGGCACATCGCATGGCCAGAGCAGGAGCAAAATGGACGGGGGAAGTACCACGCTCTTTCAAACAACAAAATCACACATGAACTCAGAAAGAGAATTCACTTATAACCAAGGAGATGATACAAAACCACTCATGAGGGATCTGCCCCCACGATCCAATCACTTGCCACCAGGCCCCACCTCCAACATTGGAAATCACATTTCAACATGAGATTTGGAGGAGACAAACATCCAAGCCATATTACCCAGTGGCAATTACCTTAAGACTCTTGCTGTCAGATCCCTAGTCACAAATGGGCCCTTCAGGATAGTGACATTTCCAGGATAATATAGGCCCCTACACCTTGTATGACTGATCCCTATCTCAACCCAGCAGGGACCAACTCCTTTGCTACTGCATTTCTACCCTCTCCTGCCAGTTTGCTGTAAGAGGAGCCAACTGGCTTGTGTACACTTTACAGGGTCATGACCATGTTAAGCCAGCTAACTGAATACCTGTTCACTAGAGAACTTCTGGATCTCTCCAAAGAAATATATAGGTACTGAGGTGTGACTGGACAAGTCTAGACAACTTCCCTAATTCAAACTCTAGCTTGCCTGAAAATAGGGGGCTGACCCAGGTCTTTCCAGTCATTCATAAAATATCTATTTTGTCTTACTTGGTAGATATCATAAGGGACATAAAATGAACCATTCGTGGCACCTGCCAGCAAGGAATAAATAGTCTAAGGGATTAGAAGAGACTTCCTAGAGGAAGAAGAAAAGTTAGGGGAGAGGGAAGAAAGAGCATTCTAAGTAGAAAGAACAGGGGGAACAAAGACCTCGCTGGGGGAAGGAGGGCTTGCAGAGATAATGGTGGTAGTTCCTCTTGGTGGAAGAAGTGGTGCAAAACATAGTAGAAGAAAATAAATTTGGGATGATAAGCAGGGGACATATCGCAGATGGCTCAAGAAATATAATCCTCAAAGAGCCTGACTAAAGATTTTGGACTTTATTTTGTAGCCAGTTGGAAGCCACTGAGGCTTTTGGGCAACAGAGTAGCAGAATCAGATCTGCGCCTCAGAAGTAAAATCTGGCAGAATAACAGTCATCATTATAGTTCTTGTCATCATGACAGATCACATTTAGGATGCACTCACACGATGCCAGGCACTTTTCTAAAGACTTCAGACTGAGTGGGAAGGAGAGTCTACAGGGAGATGAGTTGGAGGTAGAGGCAAAGTCTAAGAGGAGGAGGATGAACAAAGCCTGAGTGGCCTCAGTGGCAGTGGGACGCAGAAGAGGGCAGGATGGAGAGAAAGCAAGGAGGTGGGACCAAGAGGACTTGCATCTGTGAAGCTGTGCATGTAGAGGGGCAAGAGGAGTCAGAAAGCTTCAGTCAGGAGACTGGGAGGATGGAAGTCACAACTTGGTCTAGGATATGTGACTCCTTGCTTCATAGTCCTGGTAGATGAATCTAGAATCCAATCCCAAAGATACGACCAAAATATCCCTCATCACCCTGAGCTCAGGAAAACATTTGGGGAGGAGCAGACCATGAAACCATGAAACAAAGGCAGCTGTCCCAGGAAGACTTATTCTCCCACACTGTGCCCTGGTCCTACCAACCTAGAACCTGCTGGTTGGAGTGAGAAGGAAAAGATCTGGAAAGAAGTGGCCTCTCCTTGCTTTGACCCTAGTGTCTTCTTGGTGGAGGTCTTCTGTCATGATATGCATCAGACTAGGGTCCCCATTTAGGGAGAATGCCCTGGTTTTAACCTGCCTTATTTTTTCTCTGGTCTTAGGTACCTCTGGGGTGGCCCCGAGCCTCTGGGGATTAGGGCCCTCAGATGGAAGGGAAGAGCTGCCTGCTCTGTTGTTTCTCTCACTCCTTGTATCCCACACAAACCCTGTGCTCTGGTGAGGAGGATTTCCTACATTGCTCTGCCCTCAGCCTGCTTTCTTGGGGCTAAAGACCTGAGTCAAACTCTTACTGGCTGAGCAGGACCCTCATACTCTGCCTAGGTTCCCTTGACATTCTAGGATCTATCTGTGCTTACACCTCCCCGCTGCCACCCCTCTACCCCCGCAATCAGGAATGCCCTTATCTTGGGCTAGTCCAAATCCTAGCCTAGCCTTCAAGACTCAGCTCAAGTCCCCCTTCCTCTAAAAAGTGTACAACAGTCATGTCTACACTGAGCTACAGTGAAATTTCGCAGCAGCAAGGGAACTTACAGAGCACTGGGCCAATGCTCAAAATTCTACTGAAGAGAAAACTGGGGCCTGGAGAAGACAGAAGAAGGGCTATGACTAGAACCCAAGTCCATAGCATTCCCTTGATGAGCCTCCCATTAACTGTAGTTCTTTACTTCACCTGTCCATGTCACAGATTGTGAGACTGTCTGTGAGGACGATGACTTCTGTATCTCTATATCCTTCCCAGTGCTTAGCACAGAGCCCTGGGTCACAGATGGCTCAGGAAATAGAATCCTTAATAGCCAAAGACTCAGGAAGGTAACAGGTCCTGAGGAAAAGCAGGATACAGGTGAAGTAAAAAAAAAAACCACCACCAAAAACCTCCTTCCAGCAATTCTCCACTGTTCTGGGATGCAAGCCAAGCCTAGCCACTGGACTGGGGGTGAGAACAGAGATGATGCATTCAAAGGAGACTTTTACATCCGAAAGAGATTTCTGCATCCAATATCAGAGTTCTAGCCCAGAGCCTCTTGGGAGAGCAGCTTCCAGGGGCTGGCAGAAGGGGTCATGCTGAGGTCAGCCTCCAGTCCAGGGACACTAGTAATGGCGGTGGAAGCAGCTGAGAGAAGATTTTTCTTGTGAAGTTGAATTTTCAGATTTGGGGAATTAAAAGAACCCTCCTAGATCACCTAACCCAATTCCTAAATATTTCAGATAGGGAAACTGAGGTCTTGGTAAGGAAAGAGACTTGATCAAAGTCACATAATACATTAGGGTTACAGCCAGGACACAGTTCCGTGTCTCTTGATCACAACCCAGGGTTCTCTGCAGAACAACTTTTGTCAACTGGGTCCCACATGGACAGAGCCAGGAAAGCAGTTGGTAGGATTAAACGGCCATCAAGAATTTCTACACTGTTTTTTAAATTGTCAAAACTCAATTGCTAATAGACTAGTGATGCAGGTTGAGAGAAAATGATGTGTTTAAATAAGGCTCCAAGCTAAGAAGCCACTTGCTTGAGATCATATCAAGCACAGATTTATCTAGTTTAAAAGTCCATCATTTTCCACTGGCTCGTGCTGCCAGACATGCTGCCTCTAGGCTCAGAATGGAGGAAGAAGGACAGGACAGACAGACATTCTGAGAGGTTTGACAAAGAATTTCATTAGATACTTCCTGCTCAAGTCCCTCCTTTGCCCCAGGCACTGTGCTGGGAGCTGGGGATGCAAAGAGGAAATACAATCCAGGAGTGGAGAGACTAAGTAGGTAACTTCCAGGGAGCTTCTAAATGAGCAGTTATAAAGATTGGAAGAGAAACAAATTCAGTCCAAATTCTGAAAAGAATGAGGTTGAGGAACAGTAACAGACAGGGATGTTGTAACAGAAAGGCTGGCAGGGTCCACCACAGATGTATGCGACACCAGCCAAAGTCATTTCCGTACTTGCAGAGCATAGCACAATGCCTGGCACATAAAAGACACTCAGTGTAGAGTTGTTGAGTCAATGCACAGATAAATGAAACTAGCATCCCAAAGGGAACTGAGGTGCAGTTCCAGTGCTTGCAGAGAAAGGGTCTGCCCACCAAATGTGGTCCTGCCCCCTTCCATCTGTAGAAGGGGCAGGAGGCAGCTGGTGGGTCCAGAAATGCTGACAGAGAAGGACAGAGCTTCCAGCCCCAACCCACTTCTCCATGGCAACAAGCTGACAGAAAACTGCACAGGAGACTGAGAAACCAGTTTTAAAATAAAGACACAAAACACTCTAAAATCACACATGCAAAGCAACAGCTCCTGCCTCTCAGCCCCTTAGGAGGGGTAGGCACAATCACTAAGAAAAGTACCTCCTTCCAACCTGCCCATTTCTCTGCCAAGGGCCCGTGGGCCTCCCCTCCTGCTGCATACTCTTCTAAGAGCTGCCAGGCAGAATTTCTCTTGCTTTGCAGTATATGCTTCAGGGCATTGCATCAAGTCTGACAAGCAATGTAGAAGCTCCACCAGGGTTAGATCTGGCAGGTTCTGCAGCAAACAGGCTGTCTGCTGCTGGGTTCGTGTAGAATGGCAGTTCAGAGCAGTGGTGGCTGTGGCACAGGGGCCAAGCAGGAAGAGGAGGGCAGAGATCACTTTCCTCCAGTCTCCTGCTGTTCAATCCTGCTTCATCCTTCAGGGCTCAGCTGTATTTGCCCTCATCTCTCCGGGAGAACTTAATTGTACCTTCGACTGTAAACCCAAAGCCTCTGTTTACATTTCAAATACAAAACTTACCAGTCTACTTTTCATTATACTGCTTACTTATTCTGCCCCCAGTAGAGAGCCTGGCATATGATAAAGCCTCAATAAATGTTTCCTGAATTGAATCAACAGCATGAGAAAACACATTAATTTGAGTAGCTAGAGAACAACCTCCTCTGGTTTATGGGGATCCACTCAGACTATCATTTCCCTCCAAAGCCTTGGGTGCTTGGAGAGTGTGATGGCAATGTCACCTCCTCTCTGATGTCAGATCTGTTCAGTACTTTTCTGCCAACACCACTGTGTGCTTTTCCCTGCAGTTCCATGGACATCACTGTATTCAGAAGGGTACCCTAAAACAAGCTGGATTCAGTCCCAGCCTTATCACTTCCCATCTTTGTGAATTTAGGAAAGTCATTTAATCTCTTTGAACTTTAGTGGCCTTGCTTGAAAAACAGAAGTACCGATTTCCATACCAGTATCCTGCCTACCTCATGAAGTTGGTGTGAGGACCAGAGATGGTGAACGGTGAAAGTGCCCTGAAAGCAGTCAAGTGGTGTCTGTGCAAAGATGAGATGGAGTTTTGTTTCCAGAATCTTTGAAAAGGTAGCTGAGGCCTAAGCTCATAAAGTGACTTGCTCATGATCATATGGGGAGACAGCGGCAAAGCAGGGTTCCAGTTCTAATTCTTGGTCCAGAGCTCTATTCACAACCTTATGCTGCCTTAGAGATCCCATCTAGACATTCTTCAACTTTGGCAAAAGCAATTCCACATTCCATTAAAATGAGAAGCATTTTGGATCACCTGCAGAGTATAAATCTCTGCCATGGAATGGAGTCCAGCTCTCTTACTTCCGGGCAGAATGCCACCTGAAACATTCTAGGCAGGGAGTTAACTCTTGCTCCCCAACAAAAGCTTTCCTTACGGTCTCTCAGTCACTGCTAAGTAAACCATGCCAGAAAGGTCATCTTGGTAGCTAAAATATTCTTGTTGTGGCAGAGCCCACGTCTTCTGACCAAACCTCAAAAACAAAAATAAGGAATGTAACACTGCAAATATTAGAGAAGCAGATTGAAAACAACTTAGACAGGATACAGAGGAAAATTGGTATGGCCTGGAGCACAGGCTTCAGTGGAAAACTACTAAGGCTACCCTAGGGCTTGACTCAGGAAGTAGGGCCACTCCTTCCCTGGGATGTAAAGTCAGCAGAAACAGATCTGAGAGAGACAGGAGGGACACACAGACCACACTGCTCAGGTTCTAACAGCTTCTGGGCCTACATGCCAGAGATGGCATTAAGTGAAACCTCTTCAGACCTCGGCAATTACTTTAAAAAGGAGGGAGAAAGGGAAGATGGAGGGAAAGGTCTTTGCTGAGAATCCTAACCCTTATATGGTATGATGGTTAATTTTGTGTCAACTATGGAAACCAGTTGTTTGATCAAACACTAGTGTAGATGTTTCTGTAAAGGTATTTTTTTAAATGTGACTAACATATTACAGTCAATTGACTTTAAGAAAAGCAGATTACCCTCTATAATGTGGGTGGGCCTGCCTCATTTAGTTACAGGCTCTAAGAGCAAAGACTGAAGTTTCTTGAAGAAGAAGTAATTCTATTTTCAGACTGCAACAGAGAAATTTTTCCTGAGTTTCTAACCTTTGAACTCAACTCTTACCTGAATCTTTATTCTGCAGCTTGCCCTATGGATTTTAGATTTGCTAGCCCCCACTACTGTGTGAGCAAATTCCTTTGAATCAATTGCACTCTCTATCTCTCTCTCTTTCTTTCTCTGAGATAGAGGTAGAGGGAGAGATTTAACTTATTGGGTCTGTTTCTCTGGGGAACCCTGACAAATACACATAGGATGGGATGCTTTCATTTTACCTAATTTAATCCTCCAACTGACCCTGGAAGGTAGGTTTTGATATTTCGATGCTTGTTTGCAGATAAGGAAACTAAAGCTCACTAACTATGATTCCAAAGCCCATGTATCATCATAGGTCTATGAGGAAGTGGAATTTCTCTGAAGAACTCTAGACAGAATTCCTGGCCAAAGCAAATAATGTTGCCGATTCCTCTGAGTTCTCCTTCTCCTTGGGGATGCAGTTAACACCAAAGGGAACCAGGAATATGAGTAATTTTGCTCATTCAAGCAGGATGACTTGCTTTTACAAAACGTAGTCTTTGGGATGGCCAGGTGCGCTCAGGCCTATAATCCTAGTGCTTTGGGAGGCTGAAGTGGGAGGACAGCTTGAGCCCAGGAATTTGAGACCAGCCTGGGTTACACAGCGAGACCTCGTCTCTACAAAAAGAAAAAAAAAAATTAGCCAGGCATGGTGGTGCATGCCCGTAGTTTTAGCTACTCAGGAAGCTGAGGCAGTAGGATCCCTTGAGCCCAAGAGTATAAGACTGCAGTGAGCTACCATCAGGCCACCACAATCCAGCCTGGGTGACAGAATGGGATCCATCTTTTAAGAAAACAAAAAATACAAAATACAGTCTTCAGGTTATGATCTATATTCTTACCTGGGATCTGTCTCTGGACTTAGGGTTTTGATCTATATAAATACTTTGAGGTTTCATCACTTTTAAAAACTGACCCAGCTGGGCTTGGTGGCTCACACCTGTAATCCCAGCACTTTGGGAGGCTAAGGCAGGCAGATCACCTGAGGTCAGGAGTTCCAGACCAGACTGGCCAACATGGTGAAACCCTCTCTCTACTAAAAAAAGAAAAAAGAAAAGAAAAATTAGTGGGGCATGGTGGCCATGCCTGTAGTCCAAGTTACTCCGGAGGCTGAGGAAGGAGAATCGCATGAACACAGGAGGCGGAGGTTGCAGTGAGCCAAGATTGTGCCACTGCACTCCAGCCCAGATGACAGAGTGAGACTCCATCTCAAAAAAAAAGAAACAAAGAAACAAACGAACAAACAAACAAAACCCCAAAACCAAAGCACTGACCTTTAAGTACTAGGGGAAGATAATATTTTTGCTAGGTAATGAGTGGTCTTCCTCCTTAAGACAAATCCAGGCTATAGATTGTTTCCATTGGGCTACTGCTACAAAGTGGGAAGACTGCACTCTGCTCAAATAATGAGCCCTAAAGGGGCTGCACTCAGGAAGGGCGAATGAGCAAGGAGTCCTCATTCTGCCTCTTCCAGCTCCCCTTTCCTGATCCAAAAGTCTCTCAGCACCATGGTGTCTCCTGGGAAAGGGGAAGTATTGTTTTTCTGAATAATAACTGTAGCCTAAGGATGGATGAAACCCTCTTTCCTCAGTTCTCATTAGTGCAGCTGAGACAGGGCAGTATTTGCAGGAGGAAGTTTACTAAATGCTAGGGGGCACCAAAAAGGAAATAATCACAGCAATCCAAACACATCCACAAGCAAGCAGAGCTGCCAAAATGAGGTTTGTTACTCTTTAATAACTCTTCCCTCCAAACGGCTGGAATATACATCTGCAGCTGCCTTTGCTAAGCTTCCCGCCATTTGAACTTCCAGCAGTTTCCACTTGGTCACTATCTTGCTTATTGTCTCAAAGGCATGGCCTCCCAGAACAGTATTGCCCAATGTGTTAAAGCTCACATAAAAATTGCTGATGTTGCAAAAGAAACAATCATTAGAGTGAATCGGCAACCAACAGATTGGGAAAAAATTTTTGCAGTTTACCCATCTGACAAAGGGCTGATATCCAAAATTTACAAAGAACTAAAGCAGATTTACAAGAAAAAAACTAACAAGCCCATTCAAAAGTGGGCAAAGGATATGAACAGACACTTTACAAAAGAAGACATACGTGAGGCCAACAAACATATGAAAAAATGCTCATCATCACTGGTCATAAGAGAAATGCAAATCAAAACTACATTGAGATACCAGCTCACGCCGGTAAGAATGGCAAACATTAAAAAATCTGGAGACAGCAGATGCTGGAGAGGATGTGGAGAAGTAGGAACACTTTTGCACTGTTGGTGGGAGTGTAAATTAGTTCAAACATTGTGGAAGACAGTGTGGCGATTCCTCAAGGACATAGAAATAGAAATTCCATTTGACCCAGCAATCCCATTACTGGGTATATATCCAAAGGATTACAAATCGTTCTACTATAAGGACACGTGTACACGAATGTTCATTGCAGCACTGTTTACAATAGCAAGGACCTGGAACCAACCCAAATGCCCATCGACGATAGACTGGATAGGGAAAATGTGGCACATATACACCATGGAATATTATGCAGCCATCAAAAATGATGAGTTTGGGTCCTTTGTGGGGACATGGATGAACCTGGAAATCATCATTCTCAGCAAACTGACAGAGGAGCAGAAGATCAAACACCGCATGTTCTCACTCATAGGCGGGTGTTGAACAATGAGAGCACATGGACACAGGGAGGGGAGCACTACACACTGGGGTCAGTTGGGGGGAAATAGGGGAGGGACAGTGGGGGGTGGGGGCTGGGGAGGGATAGCAGGGGGAGAAATACCAGATGTAGGTCATGGGGAGGAAGGCAGCAAATCACACTGCCAAGTGTGTTCCTATGCAACAATTTTGCATGTTCTTCACATGTACCCCAAAACCTAAAATGCAATAAAATAAATAAATGGGAAAAAAAAATTGCTGATGTTTGGCACATAGGTAAATGGAAAGGTAAGCATGCCCCTGACACCACTGGCTCCTATCAGCTCAGGCCTGGTCAGCCACGCCAAAGTGCTAAGGGGATCATTGTCTTGGTATCCTGGTTGGGAAATCCGTCCTGCAGAGCCTGTCTCACTTGTGGCCTGAGACAAGATCTGGAATCAGCTCTGGCTCTGGTCTGAGCCAACCCCTTCATTTCTGGGTTCTGGTCTGAGAGTGCTGTTTCCTCTTCAGGCAACAGGCTGGAATGTGGTGACAGACAAATGACTTCACCTTCAGATGATATCTCAACCCTCTCCATAAGAAGCAGTCTTACACGTAATATACCAAAGGGTCCTTCAAGGACCAGGAAGAGTGCTACTTGCCCTAGATCCCTGTCCAGACAGGCACATTATCTCTGTATCTGCCTAAAGACCAGGGATCTCTCCTTTCCTCTGCTGCTGATGTTACTGTATCAAAAAGAGTTGCCTGCATGTTTACACAGCTGCTTGGGTCTAGGAGAGGAAAAAGCTAGTGATAATGACAACAATAGTAACTCACACTTACTGAGAACTTACAATGTATTAGATGCTACTACTCTAAGCACTTTCTATGTATTAACTCATTATTACTCACCACAACCCTTTGAATTAAGATCTACGATTACACCCATTTTACAGACAAAAAAGCCAAGACATAAAAAGATTAAATTATTTGATCAATATAACATAGCTAGTAAGTGATACAGCTGGAATTCAAACCCAGACAGTCTGGTTCTATGTCATTTAATCGAAATAACAACTCTCAAGGTTAGTATTACTAATGCTGTTTTGGTTAAGGAAACTGAGGTTTGAGCACTCAGCTAAGATCACATAGCTAGAAAGAGGCAATTCAGGTATTCAGCTCAAAGGTCGCACCCTTTCTCAAACTCTCCTTGGCAAGGATGATGTTATAACCACTCCAGGTTAAGCTCCGGGAGACCACCTAACTTCATTTGTCCTTGGTTGGTTGAAAGGCCACAGAACCAGAAATGGATGCCCTCAGCCATCAGGAAGGCTCTTCCAGCAAGTGACTTTGGATGAGTGAGGTTTCAAAGCACTGTATGTATAATCCCATCTTTCCCTAAAATGGACAGACTTGAGGATTGGGAGAGCCAGCCTTCTGTGACCACATGCACACTTTTTTGTTAGAGTGCATGGACACTATACAGTTATGGTTTTCTGGATGTCCGCTCTGCCCCAGAAATAAGTGAACCTACTTGTAATCGTGATTGAGACACAGGAAGCATCCTCCCAGTGGAAAGGGCAAAGGCTCAGAGGAACTCAGACCTCCAAGCCACATTACCCGGGGGGATTTAAGCAAGTTTCTTAATCTCAAAGAGTTTCTATTTGCTAATCAGTAAAACAAAAAAGCAAGCAAATACATCTTTCCTTTTAGGGTGGCTAAAAGAAAAAAATGAAGTATGAAATTTTACAGAAAACATCTACTAAGTACCTATGGTGTGCCAGGCTCCATACATATGTATCTCATTTATATTCCACAAAAATCCCATGAGATAGATACATTATTATATCCATCATACAGATAAGAAAATTGAGGAACTGAGAGACTGTACAGCACCTGAGACTTTGTGCTTTAGTGCTCTGCTGTGAGTCCCACACTCCTCCTCCACAACGCCTCCTTTCCACAGGTCTCTCTAGCTCTGCTCTCCATGCTGCAAAGGCAGTGATCTTTCTAAAAGGTCAGACACTATTACTCCTCTCTCTAAACTCTGCCCTGATTTCCCCGCCGAAGGGGACCTTAAACTCTATATATGGCATTCAAGCCCTGGCCCTGACCCTGCTCCTGTTTCCTTTTCTGGCCTGTCTCCCACTCCATCTCCCACCAAAACTGAAGTCCTTGCCACCTAGACTTTTAACCTGCTGTTGCCTATACTTGCAAGGCTCTCTCTCCAAAGGAGGGAAACTCCTACTCATCTTTGAAAGCCTAACCTAAGTATCACCTCCACCTTCCCAGATTTCTTCAGGCAGCTGTCTAGCTTTCCTCTATGCTTCTGCAATAGCTCTGCAATAGCAGTGTTCACCCATCATCTTATTTGTCAGTTTATACCACTGTCTTCCATGCTATACCAGAGGTTGCCAACATACTTGAGTCTGAGGATTCCTTTTTAATATCCGAGAAATTCAGGATCTCCATATATGCCAATCGAAGCAATACTTAATGACCAAGAGTCACCATGAATTCACTAAAGCTTATAAATGCAACTGTATTTTAGTCAACACCATGCCATCTACATATATTTGAAAACAATGCTGCATGTAGGTGTATGTATTATAGACTCTGTGGACTCTATGGCTCCAGAGCCTCCAGTATGGAAACAATTGCTCTGCTCAGCAAGTGAGTTTTTTGATTAAATGAAAGTAACATTCATTGACCCTATTATATTCCAGAGGTGTGCCAGTCACTTTTCATTTTCATCTCCTTCAAAGCTCAAAAAAATCTGTATTCTTCAGATAACAAAACAGAGGCTCGAAAAGCTACAGTGCCTCATCTGAAGTCTTACAGTGAATGAGAGGCAGAGCAGGGATTTGGTTCTTGATCTTTTTCTACTCTGCCACTCTGCCTCTGGTGCAAGACCACAACAAGTTCATCTCTGAGTTTCTAGTGCTCACTCATGGCAGTGCTCAGGAGGAATGAAGAACACAAACCCAGAGAGCCCTTCTCTACAGTCTCAGGCTCTCCAGCTTGTACCCACCCCAGCCAGAGACCTTCCCAGTTGTAGGCAAACATAGGAGCCCCTCACACATCAAAGAACCAGAGGTGCTGGACAAAACTCTATGATGGCAAAGCATGGCCCACTTTCCCCCTTTTTTTTTTTTTTGAGATAGGGTCTCACTCTATTGCCCAGGCTGGAGTGCAGTGGCATTATCAAAGCTCACTGCAGCCTCAACCTCCCAGCCTCAAGCAATCCTCTCCTCAGCCTCCAGGGCAGCTGGGACTATAGGTGCATACCACCACACCTGGCTAATTTTTAAAAAAAACTTTTTGTAGAGGCTGGGTTTCACTATGTTGCCCAGGCTGCTCTCATGCTGCTGGGCTCAAGTGATCCTCCCACTTCAGCCTCCCAGAGTGCTGGGACTATAGGCATGAGCCACTGCACCTGGCCCTGCTTTTCGTTTAAGTGCTATTTCCTTCATTTGATGGATATTCCTTGTCCTGAACTCCAAGCCCCTTCTCTTCATTACCACCCTTCATCCCCACTGTCCTCCCTCTCCCAAAATTCCTGCCCATATTCACTGCAGCTCTCTATCCTCTAACAGTTCCCCCAAATTAGTTCCCACTAAGTTCATACTGCCTGGTAATAATTACATGTGGCTTCCCACAACCCCCTCAACCAGACACTTGTGTATTAAGCCAAAGGAGTGATTTCGAAAAAATTCTGATCAGTATGCCACGGGAGGAAGAGAATGTGCTTCAAAGTCAGACAAAGCCCAGTTTCAATCACTGGTTCTGCTACTTCCTTTTTGAATTACCTTGGGCAAATCACTTAATTTCTCTGAGCCTTAGCGTCTTCATCTGAAAAATGAGGATAATAAAACCTATCTCATAAGGTGAATATACAAAGACTTTACAATCTTGGACTGTATAGTGGGTTGAACAGTGGCCCTCCAAAAGATGTCAGTCAATGCCTTAACCCCCAGAACTTGGGAATGTGACCTTTTATGGAAAAAGGGTCTTTGCACATATAATTAAAGATTTTGACATAAGAAGCCTGCCCTAGATTATCTGAGTTAGCCTAAATGCCATCACAAGAGAAAAGCAGAGGGAAATGTCACACAGAGACAGAAGAGGAGGAGGCAATGTGTCCATGAGGGCAGGGACTAGAGTGATATGGCCACAGGTCAAGGAATGGCAGCAGCCACCAGAAGCTGGAAGGGGCAAAGAACAGATTCTCCCCTAGAGCCCACAGACAGAGCTCGGCAGATGTAATCAAGTTAAAGACCTTGGAATGAGCAGTCTCTTCTTTATAAGAGAAGGAAGAAAAGATGCAGTCACACAGAGAAGGCCACATGAAGACAAAGGCAGGGTTAGGATTTTTGTAGCCATAAGTCAAGGAATGCCTGAAAACACCAGAATATGGAAGAGGCAAGGAAATATTCTCTCCTAGAGCCTCCAGATGGAGCATGGTCCTGCTGACACCTTGATTTCAGACATCTGGCCCCCAAAAGTAAGACCATAAATATGAGAGAATAAATTTCTATAAGCCACACAGACTGTGGTACTTTACGATGGGAGACTAATAATTTTTAGGTCAATAATACTAGTAATTATTCATATTATGTATACTAATACACACTATCTCCTTAACTTATCACATATCATCCCTCATCTCCGGCTTTATGCCAAAGCCATACAAACTGCTTTACAAGAATGCAAGGTTTGGGAGAATGGAACCTTGTCTGACTTGGTCATTATGAAAACCCTAATGATTAGCACAGGACCAGGTAGACAGCAGGTGCTCCAACATTTTTTTAAAATAAATGAATTGCAGTTCCTCAAACATAATACGCTATGTCATGCCTCCATGTCTTTGCATATGCTGTTCCTTCCCTCAGCCTAGAATACCCTCCTCATTCCCTTACAAACTCCTATAAAATCATCCTTCAAAACTCTACTCAGATATCACCTCTTCTCTGTGTTCCTTTCCTTACCACATAATCTCTCTACATTAATAACATGCCATGTACATTGCTCTAATACAGCATGTTTTACATTGCACTCCAATCATGTGTATATGTGTTCATCTCACTAACAAGAGAAGAGCTTCTTAGAGGGCAAGAATGTCATGTGATTTACTTCTTCTAAGTCCTCAGCATCCACAACATAGGGCACAGCTACATACACGTAGAGTTTCCCCCTTCTTCCATATATTCCAGCACTGATGGGGCAACTCTCCACCAAAAGGGGCAAATCTTAACAGCCTGAGACCCAGAAATAAGCCTAGAGGATCCAAAGAGTCCATGAGCCCTTTCCAGACCTATTTCTAAACTCCCTCTAAACAGAAGCCATAGAGAGAACCCTGTGACTGCAGAATCCTAGGAATGGTATTGTTTAATTAAACAGAGACTCAAGTCACCAGCATCTGACTTGGGCTGGGCCTCTGGGACCTGAGCAAGCAACATTTCATCATTAGGAGGAAAGGAGATGACAAACTCTTTCCTGAAAGAACCCAGCAGGCAGGCAGCAGAATTACTGGATGTGGATAAATAAAACCATTATTTCCAAATACATATCCCAGGCAGCACTAAATGCATTCTCCGTATCACAGGCGATACTAAATTTAGAACTGGCAGTTTGAGTCATATGCTGATTCCTAAAGAGAAAAACTAAATTCAAGGGGGGAAAATGAAGTGAAATATGAAAATAAAAATGCAAGCTTAGTCTATAAGAGCAAGGCATCAACAGAGGTGAACGGAAAGTTACCTGTACAGAAATTCTGGCTGAAAAGGAACTCCAGATGGGGACAGGGCAGGGCTTTACTAGGTACCAGCAACAGCAGCCTCTGGGGAAACCTCTGGAGTGTCTCCCTGTGTAGAGTTTCAGGGAGGCAGGAGTGGAGTCTGCATTTGAGCAATAATGTGGGAAGCACCCAAAGCCATCCCAAGGGCCGAGGCTCACTGTTTCCAAAGTGCTGTCACACACACTGTCTCACTGAAGTTTTTTCCTATCCTGCAGTGAAGGTATGCCACCCCATTTTACACTGAAGAACCGAGCCTAGAGGGGTCAAGTGACTTGCCTAAGTCATACCGTCAATGAGGGGCACAGAGATTTAATTTAATAAACTCTTTAGAATAGCTTTAGATTTACAGAGAAGTTTTAAAGATAGTACTAAGTTCCCAAATATCCCCCCCACGCCAGTGTGCCCCATTGTCAACATCTTATATTACTGTGGTACATCTCTCACAACCAAGAGACAAGCACTGGTACATAACTATTAGCCAAACTCATATTGTATTTAGATTTGGCTAGTTTCTCCCTAATGTCCTTTCTCTGCTCCAGGATACCATATTACATTTAGTTGTCATGCCTCCTTAGTGTCCTCCGGTCTGTTACAGTTTCTCTAACTTTGTTTTTGATGAACTTGACAGTTTTGAGTACTAGCAGGTATTTTGTAGGATGTCCCTCAATTGAGTTTTTCTGATGTTTTACTCATAGTTAGACTGGGATTATGGGCTTGGAGGAGGAAGAACACAGAGGTGAATTATCCTTCTCATCACACTATATAAAAGTTATATACTATTAACATGATTTATCACCGGTGATGTTAACCCTGGCCACCTGGGAAAGGTAGTGTTTGCCAGGTTTCTCCACCGTAAGGCTATTCCTCACCTCATTCCCCTCTCCCCCCCACCGCCCCTTTCCATGCTCTACTCTTTGAAAGCAAGTTAGGTGCTCCCAGGAGGAAGAGTTTGGACAGAGCCTGAAATGATGGATAAGATATTAAAGTGTCAAAGGACATTCCAGGTAGAGGGAACTGCAATGCAAGTAAGTGCAGGCGTATTTAGAGAACAGGGTTAGGGGCAAGGTATTGGCAAACAGGGGAAGAGAAGGCTGGGAGGGTGGCTAGGCCCAAACTAGTAGTGCCCTACAACCAAGCAGGGGTCCTGGACTAATCTGAAGGTGAGAGCCATCTTCTCTCATCACCTTGCTTAGGGCACTCAGGATACTGCTCAGGTGCTGAGAAGTGGGACTGTTTTGTGAGTGGGATGCTGTCTTCCAGCTTCCTTTATTCCCCAAAGTTCTCCTGCTCTTTGAGGCACAGACTGCTGGTTACCCGTTCACAAGCCAATCTCCTCTTCTTTCCTGGTAACAGACCTCAAATTTTATTCAGGATAGCCATTTGCCCAGATAAAAGTCTCATTTCCCAGCCTTTACAACAGGTTTGGCTATGTAACTAGGCGCTGGCCAATCGGTTTTAAGTTGACACTGCTGGGTACCACTTCAGGGAAAGTGCCTTAAAAAGTTTGGCTATGTAACTAGGCGCTGGCCAATCGGTTTTAAGTTGACACTGCTGGGTACCACTTCAGGGAAAGTGCCTTAAAAAGTGCCTTTTTGTCATTTCTCCCTTCTATCTGGCTGAATATTGCTAGTAGCCATCTTGGACCTTGAGAAAATCTTGAAGATGAAGGCCTATGTTAAGGATAGTGAAACAGAGAGACAGAAATAATTAAGGCCCTTGATATCTGTGGAACTACTATACCAATCCTAGAGGGGATATCACCAGACCTCTCATACGTGAATGCATTAGTCTACTTGGACTGCCATAACAAAAAATACCACAGACTGGGTGGCTGAAACACAAAAATTAATTTTCTCACAGTTCTAGAGCCTAGAAGTCTATGATTAAGATGCCGTTTGGTTTCTAGTGAGTCTCTCCCTGGCTTGCAGATGGCTACCTTCTTGCTGAGTCCTCACACGGCCTTTCCCCTGTGTGTAGAGGGAGAGCAATTCCTAGTGTCTCTTCTGCTTCTCATAATGATACGTCATATCAGACTAGGGCCCTATCCTTATGACCCCACTTAACCTTCATTACCTCCTTAAATACCTTGTCTCCAAACACAGTCACATTGAAGGTTAGGGATTTAATCTACACATTTTTGGGAGACACGATTCAGTCCATAATACTGAGAGAAAATGAGTCTGTCTTGTTTAAGCCATTATTATATCTGGTGTCTGTTACTAGCATGTACACACACTAATGCTAGACCTCCAAAGTCCAAGGAACACCTTCTAAAGCTTCCACCTCGATGGCCTTGTTAGCTGAAAATCCAAAGGAAAGTACCGGAGATGCTACCCTTAAGTCATTCTGAATGCTGATTCATTAATAGCTCAGATCCACTCAATTGACAAACACTTACTGAGCATCTACTATATGCCAGATACTGGGTTATGTGCTAGGGACACTAAAATAAGCAAAAATGGTCCTTGACCTCTACGTGCTTATAGTCTTTATTGATTTACTTACTCTGAGCTCATCTCCTCTGAAAGGGTACTCCTATAATAAATAAAATAGAAGCAAGTTCAAAACTATGGAAAGGAGGCATATCCAAATGCCAGCACTGGGAGCTTACATGCATGTTGTAATTGAGTATCCAGGTTGGCTTTAGCTTCCTAGCAGCCATGAAAGAGCAAGAGAGAGTGACTTGGTTCTTGTTTTCTGAAAGGAATATGAATCACAATCACTCACAGAAGTCAAATGCAAGCATTTTCTTTTCTGAACAACTCTACCTAGTGTTTGTGTGTACCTTGAATGTCCTGGAAAGTATCATTTTCTGATCAAATCCCAATCAATGATTTCTCTAAATTCCATGTGCAGTTCATTAGATCTTAGATACCCATCCAGTAAAGCCAGAGAGTTCCATGGTTTACACACCTGCTTTTGGTTTCCTATTTTAGAGCTTATTGAAGACTGTAATGATCACTTCAAGATAGCACAGAGAATGGGGACTGGTAAATACAGAAAGCTCTGAAGCTTGGACATTAGGTGCATGATTTTAAGAAGAAGAAATAGCAAGATGATATGACCCTAGAAAAGGGCCAGGGTATATAGAAAGATGAAACCCCAAGATGAAGTCAGTATAACTCACCCACAGGGCTCCCTTCTTGGTATATCACAACAGCCAGCATCTTATGTGAGAAAGAGTATGGGTTTGAATCCCAGCTCTGCTACACTATAACTTGTTAGCTCTGTAATTTTGGGAGTTTTAGCAGCCCAGAGACTCGGTTTCCTCAGGTAAAATGAAAATGGCATCTACCTATCATGGGAATTAACTACCCAAACATATGTGTTATCTCTGCCATAGTGCAATAATGATAACGAAAGCCTACATATAAGGGTCTGATCTGTGCCAAGCACTGTATTACACACTTGACGTGAATTATATCATTTAATCTTCACCATAAGGTAGATGCTATTAAAGAATTCAAAAACTGTTGGTTTCTCCCCAAAGCTATGCCAAGCCATATCCTTTGATATTTCTGAAAGGAATGTATCAGTGCTTCGAAGCCTCTTGCCAGATCCATTCCATGCAAAGCAGCTATATTGACACCAATTTTATAACCATCTGCAATCCCAAAAGTTTGCTGCTACTGGTATAGACTTTTAATTCTCGGGCTCCCCAGTGGGAGTTTGAAGAACTCAAAACCCTTCCAAGAGACTTTTTTGTTTGTTTGAGATGGAGTCTCGCTTTGTCGCCCAGGCTGGAGTGCAGTGGCACGATCTCAGCTCACTGCAACCTCTGCCTCCCCGGTTCAAGTGACTCTCCCGCCTCAGCCTCCCGAGTAGCTGGGATTACAGGCACACACCAATACACCCAGCTAATTTTTGTATTTTTAGTAGAGATAGGGTTTCACCATGTTGGCCAGGATGGTCTCAATCTCCTGACCTCATGATTCACCTGCCTTCGTCTCCCAAAGTTCTGGGATTACAGGCATGAACCACTGTGCCCGGCCCCGAAAGGCTCTTTTTAACCTCCATTTGCAATGGAAAGAAAGACACTGAGGAATTTGGAGCATGTGATTCAAAATAGAGTGACTAGGCTGCAAGGATAGGGAGTGGGAGTTATTGTTTAATAGGTACAACATTTCAGTATGAGAAAATAAAAATGTTCTGGAGATGAATCGTAGTGATGGTTTTACAACAAGGTGAATGTATTTAAGGTCACTGGACTGTATGCTTAAAGTGGTTAAAATACTACATTTATGTCATACATATTTTACCACAGTAAAAATAATAATAGTAATAATAATAAATAAAATAACCAGGGCTGTGAGGAATCTAAAAGTCATATATGATAGAGAATATGTGAACAAATTCAAGTGTTCTGAAGGAAAAAGTTTGAAAGCCTCTGGTTTACAGGGTAATGGTACTACCTACTACTTATGAAGCACATCATATATGTCAGCACTTTACCTAGATTATCTTTATTCTCCAGCAGGGCCCTGCAAGGCGTTCCTTGCTTATAAGGATTGGGTGACCAGCCCAAGATCACACAGCTAGAAAGTGGTGAAGATGGGATTTGAATCCAACCAGTGTTCCTTTTTCTACACCATACTCCCTCTCATTCAAATATTGAGTATATATCCGGATTTTAAAATGCTGAAAATTTCTCTCAAGCCTGAGATTTTATTATTCTGAACTGGTATGTAGCGGGTAGAAAGGTCAGATATCCATCTTCTTGAAGCCTCCCTATACTGCCAGGGTATGTAGGTAAACCTCAGCCTATTGAATCCTGCCCTCTAGGGGCAAACATTATAAGAGGAAACTGGAGGGGCCTTGAGATCAGAACCAGAGGCAAAATCAGGTTGATGCTGCCAGGGGACTGCATCAGGGCCCATGGATCACAACCAGCTCCTCTTGCTGGGGTGGGAGCCATCAGCCAACAGAAACACAAAGTAAGCTACAAATACAGCAAGAGCTACTAAAACCATTTCTCCCCACAGTGTAGTCACCACATCCAGAAGAGGAAGAGAAAGACAATGAAACAGGAAGAATTAGAGCTGGGTGAGAAGGCTCTGAAATCTGCAGTGTCTGTTCAAATCCTGGCCTATTGTTATGTGGGTAAGACTTATAACAGTTCTGGAGCTGGAGCACAATCTCCTATCTGCCCTGGGTGCCCTCAGAAATCCCTCGGCATTGCCTCCTACTCAGTTACCTCCCTCCCACCACTGAATCTTGCCCTCCAGAAAAACAGATTTGGGAAATGATCCTCAGGTCTAACTCAGTATCACAAACTTCCAGATAACAAAGGTATTAGGCCAGAGTCAAGGGATGACTGACAAGGAAATGGGTTTTCCATAATTCTGGCTATGGATCAGAGACTCCTAGATTCTGAATCTCTATTTTTCCCCACTGGATAAAAATGTAAACTTGCTGACCATGAGTTTGCTTCAAAAAGTAGAAGAGCTTTTTGTATAAGAAATGTTTGTGAACGTTCTCTTTAAGGAAAATACAGCAACTGTAAGTTCTTCAAGAATGATGAGGCAAGCCTTGAGTGAAAAAGGCCTGTGATGCGGCAAGGAGGGGCCGATTGCTGGATGCAGCAGAACTCCATTCCGCATGGATGGTGTTACCTGCAGCTACAAGTTCCACTAGGGAACCAGGGGCTGGTGAAGGCGAGGTTGAGATAACTCGTATCTACTGTATAGAGCAAGCTTCCTGGACTCCTTGCTCTCAATGTGTCTATATCCTTGAGTGAGTAAGTCAGGAAGTTGATGTAATCTTACATGCCTGTGTGTTACAGATGAGTGTGTGTTTATGGCCTCTTTCTACCATCCATAGATTCTCATTGCATTTCCTCTAGCTTCCTTCAAGAATTTTCTCTTTAAGCTTGTAAGCTGGGACACATTCGTATGAGCTCCACAGATGGCCGGCACCGGCAGCAGAAGTCACTTTCTGGAAGAGCCTTGGAATAGTGAGTGGAGCCCTGGCTGACCAGCCCTGCCGTGTGGACCCAGCTGGAGTCAGCTGGGCTCTACTCCACACAGCGCACGGCTGTCGCCTGCTCACTTCAAGTGGAGGATCTGGCACTTATTTTAGGTCCTTATAAATAATACATTTTGTCATCTTGATTCTTCAAGGCCTTCTTTTAAGCTATTTTTTTCCTTTTTGGGAAAACCACTTTTACTCTACAAGACAGAGTTGTTCATAAATCAAGAGGAGTTCCTAGTGACCAAAGCCTAAGTTCCTGACTTCAGAAGAAGCAGGCAGCCACCCATCCTGATTAGTCAAAGCCTCATAGAAGAAGAGAATCTTATTTTAAGGATGAAAGGAAATGTCCAACATCTCTCTGATTCCTTCACCTCCGACACAGACAGTCCTAGTGCCTGAGCTTTAAATATCGCACTCAACCCTTGCTTCCCTGAGAGTCCCTACAGGCTCATGAAGGTCATCTGTAAAATGGGGACAAGGCTTCCTGTGTAGAATTGTCCAAGTGTCTGGCATAAAGTCAAGGTTCGGTCTGTGAGCTCCCCTTTAACTCTTCCAGTCCCTTGCAACTCCCAAGAAGATACATATTTATACCTTGAAAATTGTTACTTTATTCCTTCTTCACACCTGTGAATCACAGAGGAAGAGTTCTCCAATTAATATGGCACAAAACAAACCTAGCAGGACAGTGATAAAGTGCTGAACTAGAATCAGATAAACCAGGGCTTGAAGCCTGGCTCTGCTACTTGTTAGGTGACCTCAGGCAAGTTCCCTAATCTCACTGGACTTCAATGTCCTATTCAATAAATGGGACAAACCACTAGCTTTATAGAAGAGACTATAAGTATTCCCTGACAATTCTTATGCACACTAAGAAGTGCATAAGTGCAATTCTTTTTTTTTTTTTTTTTTTTTTTTTTTTTACTGGGTTTTTTTTTTTTTTTTTTTTTTTTTTTTTTTTTTGAGACGGAGTTTCGCTCTTGTTACCCAGGCTGGAGTGCAATGGCGCGATCTCGGCTCATCGCAACCTCCGCCTCCTGGGTTCAGCCTCCTGAACCTCCTGAGTAGCTGGGACTACAGGCACGCGCCACCATGCCCAGCTAATTTTTTGTAGTTTTAGTAGAGACGGGGTTTCACCATGTTGACCAGGGTGGTCTCGATCTCTTGACCTCGTGATCCACCCGCCTCAGCCTCCCAAAGTGCTGGGATTACAGGCTTGAGCCACCGCGCCCGGCTATAAGTGCAATTCTTAAGCACTTCTTAGTGTGCATAAGAATTGCCAGGGAATACTGCTAAAATGCCGATTCTGATTCAGCAGGTCTTAGGTAGTGCCTGAGGCTCTCCATTTCTCATTAGCACCTCCCTCCCTGCCTCTGGTTTGTGGATCACCTTTTGACCGGAAAAGAACATGAAGAGTCAAGACATGTTGTAAGTTGTAAAGGGCTATGTCACCTTAAAGGCTGATTCATTAACCATTATCATTTTACCTTAAAACACAAAGAAGACCATGAGTTAATCCTTGATTTTCTTATGGGTAAGCAAAACTGATTATTTATCTAGTAAAATAACAGGAGCTGGGGAAAACCGTTGTCACCAATTCTCCCAACACCACCCCAAAAAAATCCAAGAGCGACTAACTAACAAAGCATAACACCCCCGCCTCTCGCTGGCTGATGTAAAAAGTAAACATACAAATGAAATCCCTAATAGAGCTTAAAACTATTTCAGATGAAAAGTTTTGGGGGTAACAGGGTAAACCCCACTGCTCCTCAAAAGAGCATTGTTTTAAGATCAAGTGTTTATGACTAAACTGAAATGTTGGTTTTGAGTGTAAAAGCAGATTTGGGTAAATTGAAAAAGAAAAAAAAAAAAAAAAACATAAACATGGAGTTCCTGAGATTAGTTTGATGGAGGAAGAGAGGCAATTGAGGAGAGAATTTAATGCAATGGAAATGGAAGAAGGAAGTCAGAGTGACAAGGACTGTGAAAAGGGCTTTCCTTCTTGGAACAATCCTATACTCTAAGGCCACCTCCTTGGTGACACCTTTCCTGACAGCCCCAGATAGAGGAGATTCCTGCTCTTGTTGCCAAAGCACTAATACCCACCTCTCTACCCATCCTGGGGCCAGTGCTTATCACACTGTATTGAACACTCATATTGATCTCCAATCCCTTAAGGTCAAGGACCACATCCTATTTAGATTCTCAGCCTGGCATAGTGCCCTGGCACATATTAGGCACTCAGTAAATAATGCTGATTGAATTCATGAAGTAGAGGATGTTGAAGAAAAATTTAATGACCTTTCTTCATGGTTTACCTTTCCTGAGGCTATTCATTCATATATTCACTTACTTGGTGTCTTAGTACATTTTGTGCTGCCATAACAGAATAGCACAGACTGGATAATTTATAAAGAATAGACATTTATTGATTTACAGTTCTGAAGGCTGAGATGTCCAATATCAAAGTGCCATTTCTGATGAGGGCCTTCCTGATGCATCATAACATAGTGGATGGTGAGGGAGGGTGGTGGGGAGAGAGAGAGAGAGAGAGAGAGAGAGAGAGCGCGCGCACAAGTAGGGACGAACTCACTCCCTCGATAACAGCACAAGTCCATTCATAAGGGCAGACCTAAACACCTCTTATAGGTCTCACCTCTTAATGTTGTTGCAATGACTATATTGTAACATGGATTTTGGAGGGGACAAACATTCAAATCCTAGCACTTAGGAAGCATACATTTTCTAAGTGTGAGCCCTCAGACTATTTACCAGTTTTCAGTGTATTTCAGTCTGAGAAATATTTCAAATTTTCTTTATCTCAAGACTATAAACTTAGTCATATGTAATAAGTATATTGTATAAACTTTTAGCATATTTCCAAAGTACTTTTTTATTTTCACAGTAAATTGAATATATGATTTTTCTATTTTAAAATAAGGAAACTGAGGTCCAGGAAAAAATTAAATTATCTAAGGCAGGGTCTTAAACTTTAAGTAAATAAAAATCACTTGGTGCACTTGTCAAAAATACAAGTTCCTGTCACCTACCTCTAGAGATTCTGATTCAGTAGGATGAGCTGGAGCCCAGAAATCTGCATTTTAATCTTCCCCAGGTGATTCTGAGGCAAGTGGTCTACAGACCTGGGGTAAGACCCCTACGCATTAAAGTCCAGTCCAGAGCCCTCCTTCAGGCTGGGTGCCTGGCCTATTCTGGAGGTCAGCATGGGTTGCCAGTTGTCTCAGGGCTTTAGTTTCAAACCTAGAGTCATGTGATGGGAGGCAAGTCACATGTATGGCATCTTCATGGGGCCTGGTGGCAAAGCCAAAACCAGGGACACTCAGACAATGATGGCAGTTCCAAGAGCCCATGAGTAAAATCATGAAGCCAGAATGGTGGCTGGCAAATGGATCCCGTTTCTGAGGACTTAAGAGCTGGAAGGCCAGGATCTGGAAAAGAATTAGGCCTTCTAGGGAACAGGAACAACAATAACAATTACAAAGAGGCTAATTTTGGGAAATACTGGAGGTGTTTGATGTATTTCTTTTGGATCTATACCCCTTCTTTTCCACTTTGAGATAGGTTACCAAATGGAGCCCAATGTGACAATTCAGTAAAGGACAGTAACTGAAGACAGGATAAGTTTCCCTCTTGTCTATCTTCTACGTCCAAGTCCTACTGATTGGACCTCTATGTTCTCTCCCATCAGCCCCTTCCTCTTCAGCCCAATGCCAAAGCTCTAATTAAAGATCTTGTGCATTGCCTTTCATCTGAATTGTAAAAGCATCCCAAGGCTCTCCCTGACTCTCACCTTTACTTCAAACTACCTCCCCTAGAAAGCCTCATTAATCTTTTCAGGGCATAGATTTCATTATGGAGTGCAACAATTCCACTTTATTTGAAGCCAGAAGATATGGTTCTGGCCTCAGCTCCAGCACCAACATTTACAAGTTGTCTGACCTTGGTTTAATAACTTCCCCCTTTGGGATTCAGTCATTATGTGTGAGATGGTGATATGGTTTGGCTGTGTCCCCATCCAAATCTCATCTTGAATTCCCATGTGTTGTGGGAGGGTCCTGATGGGAGGAAACTGAATCATGGAGGCAAGTTATTCCCATGCTGTATCATGATAGTGAATAAGTCTCACGAGATCTGACCCTTCTAAAAAGAGGCATTCCCCTTCACAAGCTCTCTCATTTTTTGCCTGCTGCCATCCATGTAAGATGTGACTTGCTCCTCTTTGCCTTCTGCCATGATTGTGAGGCCTCCCCAGCCAAATGGAACTGTTAAGTCTAATTAAATATCTTTCTTTTATAAATTGCTCAGTTTCAGGTATTCTTTATTAGCAGTGTGAAAATGGACTAATACAGTAAATTGGTACCAGCAGATGGGTGCTGCTGAAAAGATACCTGAAAATGTGGAAGTGACTTTGGAACTGGGTAACAGGTAGAGGCTGGAACAGTTTGTAGGGCTCAGAAGACAGGAAGATGTGAGAAAGTTTGGAACTCCCTAGAGACTTGTTGGATAGCTCTGCCAAAATGCTGATAATGACATGGACAATAAAATCCAGGCTGAGGTGGTCTCAGATGGAGATAAGGAACTTGTTGGAAATTAGAGCAAAGGTGACTCTTGTTATGTTTTAACAAAAAGACTGGCACCATTTTGCCCCTGCCCTAGAGATTTGTGAAACTTTGAACTTGAGAGAGATGATTTAGGGTATCTGGTGGAAGAAATTTCTAAGCAGAAAAGCATTCAAGAGGTGACTTGGGTACTGTTAAAGACATTCAGTTTTATAAGGGAAGCAGAACATAAAAGTTTGGAAAATTTGCAGCCTGACAATGCAATAGAAAAGAAAACCCCATTTTCTAAGAAGAAATTCAAGCCAGCTACAGAAATTTGCATAAGTGATGAGAAGCCCAGTGTTAATCCCCAAGACAACAGGAAAAATGTCTCCAGGGCATGTCAGAGGTCTTCACAGCAGCCCCTTCTATCACAGACCTAGAGGGCTAGGAGGAAAATATGATTTCATGGGCCAGGCCCAGGGTCCCTGTGCTGTGTGCAGCCTAGGGACATAGTGCTCTGTGTCCCAGCCATTCCAGCTGTGGCTGAAAGGGGACACACAGAGCTTGGGCCATGGCTTCAGAGGTACAAACCTCAAACCTTGGCAGCTTCCACGTGGTGTTGAGCCTGTGAGTGCACAGACTGGGGCACTGCCTAGTGGAGCTGTGAGGATCTGGAGGCCACCGTCCTCCAGAACCCAGAATGGTAGATCCAATGACAGCTTGCACCATGCGCCTGGGAAAGCTGCAGATCCTCAATCCCAGCGCATGAAAGCAGCCAAAGGGAGAATGTACCCTGCAAAGCCAGAGGGGTGGAGCTGCCCAAGGCTATAGGAACCTACCACGTGCATCAGTGTGACCTGAATGTGAGACACAGAGTCAAAGGAGATCATTTGGAGCTTTAAGATTTGAATGTCTCACTGGATTTCAGACTTGCATGGGGCCTGTAGCCCCTTTGTTTTGGCCAATTTTTCCTATTTGGAATGGCTGTATTTACCCAATGCATGTTCCCCCATTATATCTAGGAAAGAACTAACTTGCTTTTGATTTTACAGGCTCATAGGCAGAAGGGACTTCCCTTATCTGAGATGAGACTTTGGACTGTGGACTTCTGAGTTAAGGCTGAAATGAGTTAAGACTTTGGGGGACTGTTGGGAAGGCATGATTGGTTTTGAAATGTGAGGACATGAGATTTGGGAGGGGCCAGGGGTGGAATGATATCGTTTAGCTTCGTGTCCCCATCCAAATCTCATCTTAAATTCCCACATGTTGTGAGAGGGACCTGGTGGGAGGTAATTGAATCATGGGGACAAGTCTTTCCCATGCTATTCTCTTAATAGTGAATAAGTCTCATGAGATCTGATGGTTTTAAAAAGAGGCATTACCCTACACAAGCACTTTCATTTTTTGCCTGCCCACCATCCATATAAGGTGTGAGTTGCTCCTCCCTGCCTTCTACCATGATTGTGAGGCTTCCCCAGCCACATGAAACTGTTAAGTCCAACTAAACCTCTTTCTTTTGTAAATTGCTCAGTCTTGGGTATATCTTTTTTTTTTTTTTTTTTTTTTTTTTTTTTTTTTTTTTTTTTTTTTTTTTTTTACATTTTTAAAAGTTACATTTCAAAATAGTTTGTAATTGAACACTTTTATAAGATGTAGGAAAATGCAGTTTTACTTTTTAATTAAGGACTGGTCTGTTGATAACATCTTGATTCTTAAATTTTTTTTATCTTATAGAAATGAAACAATATATTTAAAGCGTCTTCAGGTCTTCTGTTATTACCAAGTTATGCATTTTCTTAGCCCATGTTCAGGAGAGACTATATATATTCTAAATTAAGAGCTACTGNGGCACGCACCACCATGCCCAGCTAATTTTTTGTATTTTTAGTAGAGACGGGGTTTCACCATGTTGACAAGAATGGTCTCGATCTCTTGACCTAGTGATCCACCCGCCTTGGCCTCCCAAAGTGCTGGGATTACAGGCGTGAGCCACCGCGCCCGGCCTTGGATATATCTTTATCAGCAGCATGAAAATGGACTAATACAGATGGAGTACTGAACTGGGCTATCTCCAAAATCCTTTCCAACTCCAGGATTTTTCCAACTCATACCTGCTTAAAAACTTATTAAACTTATTAAGTTTTTAAGCAGGCATCTTATTGCCTATAGAATTAAATATACAAATGCCTTACCCTGGAACATATAAGGAGGAGGCCCTCTATGATGATCTGACCCCAACTTTTTTAAACCCTACTACCTTTAGCCAAACTGAAGTATTTCCAGTTTCCCAAACAAGCCTGAAGTTTTTGCTTCCTCGATGCTTCTGTCATTATTTTAGCTTAGAAATCCTATTACACCTATTTCAACGTGTATGATTCCCACCTTTTCGAGGTCCCAATCACATGGATCTCCTTTATATTTCTCACTTTGTGCCCATAGGCTAAAAACAAACTTTTTCTGCTCTGATCCCTGTAGTAGTTCTCTCAGCTGCTACTTCAGTTCCCCTGGGCCTGGTTCATACATTTTTTGTCAGCTCCTTGAGAGAAGAGCCTGTGTGTGTCTCCTACCCACTTAGGACAGGGCCTTGCACAGAGAATCTTTGACAAATAATTGTTGGATACATGTTGGAAAGTGGATGATCCCATTTCAGTTAGGTCCTGAATGTCTGTGGCAGGCAAGGCAGAGAACACACGCTGGACAAATATTATTAATAGTTTCCAGTCTTACAAAACAAGAAACACAAATTCCTGTTACAGTGAACAACTTTTTCTTGAAATCAACCCCAAGGATACAAGCCATAAAAAGATGCTACCAAGCTTGGTAGTGTAGTAGTATGTGCACACTGTTCATTAAGGCCTAAGATGATGTTTGTTACCAGTAACAATTTGGGTTGAGGTGCTCAATTTGGTGGCTGAGGATGACTGGAAGCTCCAGGCAGTTGCATGGCACAGAGCACAATCTACAGAGCACATCCTCATAGCCACAATGGCCCAGTCTAAGTTATGAGCTCTAGGGTTGTGGTAAGAGGCAGACTTCTTACATACATGGTGTACTTGAAAGGCATTTCCTCCTCTGACACTCCTAGCCCTGGATCTGGTCTGTCTCCGCTTATTCTCTGTCCACTTGGGTAACAGTCAAGCATGTATATGTTTTATCTCCCTAACTACACCATCAATTCCTGCCTGGAAGGACCTGCATCTTGTTCATTTTTCTATCTCCCTCATGCCTAGCATAAAACCTTGCTCACAGCAGATGTCAATAAATGTTCTCTGGATGGATGCTCAAATTTAGATCAAATTGACTCAAATCCCAATTAAAATCCCCAGTCAGGAAGACAAGATTTAATTCATTTTTTTCCTACTAAAAGGACAATCTTGCTGTTTAATATAACCTAATACATTTTCTTCACAACTCTGAGACAGACGCAGGTTCTGTTTTTAGAAGGCATACCCGAAATGTTGTAAAGTAGTGCTGGTTTTGATATTTGAGGCATATTAGAATTATAAATGATAACTGAGCTTGCTTCGAACTATTCATCATCCTACAATCCTAGGATAGTAGAATGTGAAAGGTCTTAGAGAACAACCAGGTGGTTGTATAGCTGAGAGAATGAAAATTCAAGAGCTGGAATCAGAACCCAGGTTGGATGGTTGACTGGTTGGGTAGAGGGTTGATTAGTTTCTTTTCCTTGTTCATTTATTCAGCAAATATCACTGAGAACATATTGTGTGCCAAGTTTTGTGCTGGATGCTAGGGATACAGAGCTGGCAAAGACAATCACAGTGAGGTCACAGACTAATGGCTACTTCCTGATTCCTTAGCCCAGCACATTTTATCTTCTTCAAAAGAGCTGGACTTTCTGTTTAAAAGAGCTTCCTGGAGAAAAGGACCAATGTCCGTTGGGCAAGAAGGCCTTGCGTTTACTGGAGCACTCCAGGTATATGGGCTAAGGGCATCCACTCAAGGTCTACTGGACTGGGCTTACTTGAAAGCCTCATACTTTCACGTCTCCTTTGTGAGAATATTTCTGAGGCTGTATCTAGACTCAGTAGAAAATGTGGATTTGATTGATTAGCATTCAACAGGACAGCTGTTTGTTTTCCATCAACTAGACTATGGCGTTAACACCTCTGTTGGTTCCTGATGCCTAAAGGATTAAGTCCAATACCCTCAACATGCCACCCACTTAGCATAGGGCCTTGCCACCCAAGGACCTTCATGGTACAATCAATAATCTAACACATCAGCACATATTTCCTAAACAAACTGTCTTGTTTTCTATTTCTTGAATATACTCCTTTCCTTAAGGATTCTGGGCCTTTTCAAGCATTATTCCTTTTTCTGGAATGCTCTCTTGCCTAATCCCCTTCTGAAGTACAGTTTCTCTACGAAACTTTCCCTTACTTCCCCTATGAAAAGTAAGTCCCCTCCTTTGAAGTTCTCACCTTCCCTGGACTCTCCTTTGCCATTATACCACTTACTGAGATTCACCTATCTACAGGTTTACATCCCCAGAGAGAAGGGGAGTCCAAAAGAACAGAGCCCTGTCTTATTCACCACCAGCAGAACACCATCCACAGATAAGGTACTGGCTAAAAGACTGCTGAATGAATGAATTCTTTAGCAATAGCTCCCCCTTTCACTTTCCCAAGCCATCTTTTAGAGGTATAAGAACTAGCCTTCATCTATAGTCCCTCAAATTTATGGAGGTACATCCTGACAGTCAGGTCTGTTATCTCTCAAGTCTACCCACTGCCAGGTAATGCCCTTCCCCTCTTCATGACCACACCTCATACCCCAACCCTCAATCAGTTTAGGAACTTAAACTAGGTATTAATTTGATCTATGCTAATTGAGTATTATAGCACTTACTGTTTTGTCTAACACAGGGTCTGGCTGAGAGTAAGTGCTAAATAAATAAATATTTATTGAAAGTCAAATGAATGAGTTCCTCTAAACCTCAGGTTGAAATTTGATCCCAATATTGGAGGTATAGGCCTGATGGATGATGTTTGGGTAAAGGGGGGTGGATTCCTAATGAATAGTTTGATGCCCTCTGCGGGGAGTGAGTTGTCACTCTATTAGTTCCTGCAAGAGCTACTTGTTAAAAAGAACCTGGCACCTCCCCTCTCTCTTGCTTCCTGTCTCACCATGTGATCTCTGCACATGCTGGCTCCCCTTTGCCTTCTGTCATGAGTGGAAGCAGCCTGAGCCCTCACCAGAAACCAAGCAGATTCCGGCGCCATGCTTCTTATACAACCTGCAGAACCATAAGCCAAGCAAACTTCTTTTCTTTATAAATTACCCAGTCTTAGGTATTCCTTGCCAGAAACACCAAATAAACGAAGAATAATAGCCTTCAGGGCACGCATGACACTAGAAGTCAGAAGAGCTGGGTGCCATATGTGGCCTCTCATGAAACACAACATAACAACATGAAAGAGTCCAGGTAAAATGTCAAAGTAAGGGAAGCAAGCTGTATTTGCTTTAGAGAAAGTCAGGAAAGTGGGGAGCCCTGTGGCTAGAGAGGCCAGGGTAGGCTTTAGCAGTCCAGAACATAGCCCTGGGGCAAATGTCAGGGGTGTGGTGCAGCATGCCAGGGAAGGATGATGTTTCCTGAACTGGCATAAAATTAAACGGGCGGTATCTAACAGAGAGACTTGAAGTGGCCTCTGAGCAACAGCGGTGAGTGTGATGGGGAGAGCTATGGGGAGGACTTAAGCATGATCTCAGCTTCCAAATGTATTTAGTGGGATGCAGTCGAAGGACCACTAGATTAGAAGTCAGAGGAACTAGGGAAAGGAAACAAGCATTGACTAAGCACTTCCTTTATTCCAGGCTCTGTGCTGGGCAGTTTATATACATTATCTCATTCAACCTCACTTCATCACCCTCCCAGGGAGATATTAATAATCTTATTTTATGGAGAAACTGGGACTCAGACAGGGAAAGCTACTTTAGCACTCTGAATTTCAGGATGCTTATCTGTAAAATGGATAATAAAACCCCTCTCACAGGTCTAGTGTGAGAATGAAAATGAGATACTACCATGCCAGGTGCTTTGTAAAGTCTACTGTAATTATTAATATCAATAACCACTTATAATAACTAGCTTGCACAAAGTCACACAGCTCATGAATGCCTTCGGTGGGATATAAATGGTGGATGGTGTTTTTATTTTGTCAGGGTGCCCCTTAGAAGACCAGGATTTGAAAAACAGCTCTGCCAGTAATTAGTTGGGTGACCTCAGACAAACTATTGCGCCTTGCAGAGCCATGTTCTCTTAATCTGAATAAAGGGGCCAAGAACCCTGCCCTACAGAGCCCACAGGGAGGCTAGGCAGATAAAATAACTGGTAAACACAGAGCTTTATTATGTGTACAGATGGAACTGTGACAGCTATGATGGATACCCTGAACAGGGACAAATGTCTTCAAGTTGGGATGATTCAGGTACACTAGATGATGACATATGAAGCCAGAGTTTTGCCTGGGGTGTCAATGATTTTGCAGGCAGCAAGTAGCCTCTAGTTTACAGTGACTATGCCTGCCCCGGCAACAGCCTAGTCTACATCTTCTTAATGCTCCCATGAAAATAAAAACATTGTGAATCTCCTAAGACACCATCAGAGACACGCTTTAGGATTTTATCCAACACATTAGGAAAATAACTTCTCATAAAATCAGCTTTAGGAAAGAGTTGGCATGGGAAAGGGACATAGTCAGAATTCTTCCAGGGGTCAGATTACAAGAAACATGCCACTCTCAGCACCTGAAAGGATTTCTCTGTAACGAAGACTGAGTTCTTTGGGGAAATTTAAGCTGGGTGGGCTGTTTGCTGAGTGGGTGTCAGTCCTCAGGCAGAAACAGGACAGTGTGTCCCAGCCTACCCCAGCCTGCCAGTAAGCTGACACATGCCCTGAATTTGTGCTCTGTGTAGCAATGAAAGTTCTCCCTGTGCAGAGCATGCAAACTCAAGCCATGCACACACCATCCACGCGCACCCACCACAGGGCTGTCAGCTGATCAGAGGCCCCACAGGCCTCTCCCCTCCTCACATCCTGGGGTGTTGGCTACCGGACTTAACTCATTTGACCCTTATGTACACAAAACTCTGCAAGGTATTATGAACCTAATTTTATAGACTAGAAGAAGGGGATTCAGAGAGCCACCTGCCTAATTTACATAGCTAGAAGAGGTGGAGCTGAGATTTAGCCTAGGTCCTTCTGACTTCAAGGACACATCTGTCCTTGGCAGATTTGCCTAAGGCAGACTTACTTTTCAAGACTGAAAGCAAAGCCAAGAATCAGAGACTCTTAGAGCTGTGATTCTCAGTCCACCATGGGAAGCAGTCCCTCTGTCCCACCTGACACATGGTTGTCCGGCCTCTGCAGGAACACCTGCCCTGACAGGGGCTCACCATCTGCTCCAGTTATAAGAATTTCTTTGTTCCACTGACAGAGAATGCCAGCTTCCACTGAGTGCCTAAATCAGCATAAATATTTCGTCCCTCACTGCATTGCATGTTAGACACACTAGAGGATTTTTTAAAGGATGCCATGCTCTCTTTTGTGATGGTAATTGCTTTTCCAAATTCATGTGGCTTATGAGTTTAGATTTTCACAAGGCAAATGTTCTTAAAGCATGTATCTATTTCACATGGGTATTCACAGATCCTATCACATGGTGCCAGGGCTGGATGAGTCACACCTCTGCCCACCACCCCCCTTCCTGCCCGCCAGTCCAGCTCTCCTCTGCCATTCTACAGAAGGACACAAAGCCTACTCTGACATTTCTCTCACCCTCGCCTGCTCACCTGGACACAAAGAGTTGCTTCCAGGCAGGCAACAAACCAGAACACATAGCAGTGGTAAGATGGGGCAGCTCAGAGTGCCCAACTGAGCTCTGTTCCAAGTGGATAACTGGCATCGATGTAGTTACTGTCTAGGGAGACTGCAAAAGAGAGGCCCCCAGAGACAGAATGAGGAGTTGCAGCTGTAGAGGAAGCCCCTGACAAACCAACCCTCTGAACTCAAGGACAGGTTCCCTGGACGAAAAGTCAGCAGCTCAGTATCCTAGAGATTTAGTATTCAGAGAAAAGGCAAGATGCTGCCTGATTTCTCTAAGATCATAAGAACAGCAAAGCCAGATGGGTTCTGGGGGTGTCACTTCCAAAGTACCATGGGTCCTTTCTGACTTGACATTGTGTCTACCACATAGTAGCTATATATTAATAGCAAACATTTTAATAAGTAAAAGCCCACATGTCAAACACAAATATCTCACTCACAGAATTGGAAAAAACATCTCAAACAACATGCACAAACAACAATCTAAATTGTTTCCCCTAAAGCAGCAAAGTCTCTCCCCAGACTGTTCCTATTCCTTCTTAGGCTCTCCCATGGCATCCCTTTTCAGGATATTCTGGTAAGGAAACAGAACTGCAAGGGTGGGAAGCAAACCATGAGTCCTTAGATCAGCTACGAAACAAGCTGACCCCCAGAGAGGCTGGATCGGGGTCAGATTGCTTAGGGCATTCTAAGGCCATTGTGGCTTACCCTTGGTGGCTGTGGGCATGGAATATCTATACCCAGATGTCTAAAAGGTGCCTCCAGTGCAGTGTGTTCAAATTCAGATCAGATCTGCCTATATAAACCTGGTCACCTTCTACTTTTTTTTAATTCCTAGGTTAGTGAATGGCAGGGCCATTCCCATTCATGCACCCAGAAACCTGGGGCTTGTGCTTCACATTTTCCCTTTCCTCACAGCTACATTGAATCCATCATCAAGGCCTATTAATTTTACCTCCTAATATCTTAAACCATGGTGTCCTTCTTATCTCCACTGTTACTTCTCTGGCTCTATCCAGCATGATTTCTTACTAAGACCACTGCAAAACCCTCCTTAACTTGTTCCCCCTCCCCTACTTTTGCACCCTCCATCCATTCACAAGCCATTGTTGGAAACAGCTCTTATAAATGTCACATTGAGCATAGTGCCCTCCCTATGTGTAACATACACACAACCCCCCATGCTTCAAATCCTTCTATGATTCCTGTGAGCTTAGAATAAAGAGAAAAAAATTCTTCACATGACCTACAAGGCCCTAATTCCTCCCTCCAGCCTTTTCTCTGTACTCAAGTCATATGGACCTTCTCAGTTCTTTGAAAGTGCTAAGCTGCCTCTCACCATAGGGGCCATATTTGTCCATATGCCTAGAAAGCTTTCTCCCTACCCTACCCACTCCTTTCATCTAATAATAACTCCTACTGATCCTTCAGATCTCAGCTCAGATGTCAATTCCTCAGCAAAGCTATCCTTGATCATGTGAAGTAGGTGAGGACCACTATTATACATTCTCAGAATACCATGTCTGTTTCTTTCGTAGCATTTACTCTAGTTTGTAATTTTACACGACTGGTACAATTTTTTTTTTACAGTGTCTGAGTCCTTCCATAAAACTGTAAGCTCCTTGAGGGCAAGGGATCGTGTCTGTTTTATCATCAGAGTACCTCCAGCTTTTAGCAAAAGGCCTGAAATATAGTAGGCAGTCAATAAAAATCTGCTGAATGAATAATAAACTGCAGCTATTCACTAAGCTTATTCCAAGCAATCATACCAGGTCCCTTTCTAATACTATTTCTGAGGTTCTCTTGAGTCTGGCTTAAATTAACAGAAACTGTTGATATTTTTGTCACCTCTCCTCATCTCTCTGGTATCCACTATAGTGAACTATCTTTTATAGATGAAGAGAACACAGAATTGCCATCATTACACAGTTACATTTACTGAGGATTTACTTACCATGCATTAGGTGTGGTACTGAATACCATACATGCGTTATTCAGTTAATCCTTTCAGTACTATGAGATATGCATTACTAGCCACTTTTTGCTGGTAAGAAACAGAAACCCAGAGAGGATTTGCTAAAATATGGTGGGGCCAGGATTTGAACCTTGGTCAAACTTTAAAGTCTACAGTCTTAATCATAACCTACTGCCCTATAAAATGAGCTAATAATAACCACTGCTAGTGATGTCAAAAGACTCAAGCACGGTAGGCACTCAGTAAAGGGTGGCTGTTATTTTTGTGGTTTTGGAGGCATTGTGGGGAGTGATAAGCATTTACCATTTTGCCCAGAAGAGAACAAATCTGGCTGCCTTCTAGGACTGAAACAGCTGGACTTGGTTTGAAAGAGAGACTTTTATGAAAAGCAGCATGCTGTGGCAGTTCCAACACAGTGTGTGGAGAGAGGATTGATATGCTAACAAAACCAATACACAGATATTTAACCCTGATAACAAACCATTTGAAATGAACTTGAGTTTCTCACAGCAAGCCTAGACATCAGGCCTGCATAAGGATCCCCAACCTACAATAGTTCCTTGAATTTTTTTTTGTTGTTATTTATCTTTCTACCTCCTGTAGTTCACAGTAATAGAGAGAACATGCCACACTTAAAGTCAGGAGATTCTATGTCTGAATTCTGATGTGCCCAGGGTTGAGCAAGTGGGGATCCAACCAAGATGCCTGAGCCTCAATCAGAACCTCAGTGTCCCAGGAAGCCAGGAAATGACAATGAACCATATTGTCATCCTCTGTGGCCTGGCTTGGGTTGATCTATTCTTCTGAATCTTCCTCCCTCCTTTTACCATCACTCACCACTGAGCATGTAAAGGAAGAAAAGAAGCTGAGATACTTGAGTTCCTACTATATGTCAAGCACTCTACATCCATATTTTCATGTAGTAAGTCAATCCTAACCACAATCTCAAGCAACAGCTGCCATTGTCCTTATTTTACAATCAAAGAAACTGTAGTTTAAAAAGATTACATGACTTGGGAGAAAACACTACACAGTAAGACAAAGACTTGAGATTCAAATTCAGTTTTCTTAGATTCCAAAGTCTGTGCTCTTTCCATTTACCGTTCTGAAGAAATTTATGACCAAGGCTGCTGGAAAAATTAAGGGCATTCGTTGGATGTGTACAGGTAGTATACAGCCATGAGAGCTCATTTATTCCCTTCTTCCCTTCATTGCTCCCACTGCTGACTGAGCTCTACCAATGTGTCAGACACTGCGCTGGACGACAGGGATAAAGAGATGGGTAAGATACAGCCCCTCCTCCTCAGACGTTCACAGTCTAATTAGAGGAGCACTCTAGGGAAAAAGGGAAAAGAGAACGACAGGAAAATGAGCAAGAGAGAAAGAAGGCAAACGATCCTAAAACATCAGAATGAGAGTCAAGGAAGACAACTACTCAAAACCTGGCTACATCACCAGGAAGATTATCAGAACTAAAGCCTTCTAAGCACCCAATTCTGTTGATCTGGAAGTGGGTCCAGGGATGTATACGTTTAACAATTATCCCAAGTTGATTTGATAGAATAGGCCAGGTGACTAAAACCACTGATCTAGACCTTTCACTTTGTGGGTATGAGAGCAGAGGGGCAGAAAGGGGAAGTGACGAGCTCAAGGACACACAGGAATCAATGCTTCAGACTCAGGCATCCAGCTCACAGTTAAATGACCTTTAGTAATTTTTTAAAAATTAGAATAATTTTATTTTAGACATTATATATACATTTATACTCACATGACATTTTATGTACATGGATTAGGTAGCTCTTGACAATGTTATATGTTTACTGAAAAATGACTTTTTATAAAAATAAAGCATAGAAAATAACAAATCAATTTAGAAGATTAAAATTATCCACGGATACACAGAATGGATATAGGTTTTCATAATCAATAACAGTATTGTTCACCTTGTCGTACCTCTGACCACCTCTTTCCTAGGCAGTCAGTATAGGGCAGAAAATTATAAATTAATCAAGGATAATGCTTCAAGGTACTGGTTCCTAGACTGTGACAGACATAAAAAAAGAGCAATAGATAAATAAGCATTTTAGTATTTGCTAAAGCCTTCCTCCACCCAGAATAGAGATGTCCTGGCCACTGAAAAAATGATGGGCCTCCTGTTGCCAACTTCTCTGCAATGATCTCAATCCCTTTACCTCACAAGAGCATCAGAAAGGTTCCCTGCCCTTTCAGCTTTAGATTCTTTTCATTGGCTACATGCAGAAGACACACATGGACCAGAGGTATAGAGAGGCTTTATGTCAAAGGTGTCCAATCTTTTGGCTTCCCTGAGCCATACTAGATGAAGAATTGGGCCACACATAAAGTACACTTAATGGCTGATGAGCTAAAAAAAAAATCACAAAAAAGTCTCATGTTTTAAGCAAGTTTACAAAGTTGTGTTGGGCTGCATTCAAAGCTGTTCTGGGCCACATGCAGCTTGCTGCCGGCAGGTTAGACAAGCTTGCTCTAAGTCAATGAGTAGAGGCCGGCTCTTCTATAGGTCCTGTGAGTTCACAGAGCAACTTCTCTGCAGCCGTGTCCAAGGGGTCCCCTCCTTTTGTTGTTTCACTGCGGTTTGCCTCTATAACTGCTTGTTCGAGAACTCTGTCGGCAAACTCTACATGTTCTTCTTCAACTTCTTCATTTTCAGGTTTTTTGGCAGTCTTGGCATAACAAAACTAAATTTTATTTACCTTCTGGGGCTCGGCTATCAAGGCCTACTCCCTCCTCTTCTACTCTCAGGCCATGGGCCCTGGGGCTGATAAGGAAGCCCAGAAGCAGTGGTTAGAGGTGTGAGTAGACGACTCGGTAGAGCTCACTGTTAGAAAAGCTAAGTGCAGAAAGGGTTCCAAAGAGGGGCATAGCAGTGGTGCTGAGTAGAGGCAGCCTTAACAAGACTGGGGTGTCTCAAGACTTGGGCTCAGCTGACCGGCCACTCCATCCTGGCTCTGCTCACTGATATACTAGGCAAGACACACCCTTCTTTTACCTCATTTTCCCCATTTGTAAGTGAAAAAATTGAATTAGCTTGTGTCCATGGTTCTCATCCAGATTCTAAAATTTGGGATTTCCATTTTTTTTCCTTTGGCATTGGATACAAATGACTAAGATTGATACTGTGACTCAATGTTTATAATCCATAACCACAGATTCTGAAATTTTAGAGCTAAAAGAAATTGACCAATATAATTCTCTCTTTTCTACTCACTTGATGATAAAGAAACTAAGGTCCAGAGAGGGCCCACTTCCAGCTCTATAAAATTGAGTGTTTAGAAATTTTTAATTCTGATAGCTGCCAGGTGATGCCACATGATTCCAGGTGACGTTAAATTCTGGGAGGGCAGAAACTATCTGTCTTGTCCTCCATTGTATGCCTGGCCAGACTTTGTTAAATGCTTATTGAGTGAATAAATGAACAAATAATTTCCCTCCAACGTCATGCAGCCTGGGACCAGGGGAAGTATCCTTACTCCTCACCTGGAGGTAGGGGCAGATAAGACTGAAGCCACAGACTGCTTCTGGCCCCTAAAGGGATGATGCTCTCCAGCTGGAGAGCCAGAACAGAGCCAGGAACACGCTCAAGGCTGATGGTGCCAGCAATGCTTGGCCACAAAGTGGGCTTCTACCAGAGTCCTCCGTGCTGTGCATAATGAATCACAATATATCAATTACCGCATTCTGTTAACAAGCTCATGTCCACCTGTGCATCACCAATGAGTGCCCTGCAATTTGCCACAGCTCTGCAGTTAATACATGGCAGAACAAGTGGGCCAGAGGATTCTGAAACACTCAGGCCCAGGGAAATCAGGTGGTTGGTTTGTTTTTGGCAACTACTGGGCTTCATGATTGGGCAGCAGTATGTGGAGATATATTCACTCCTCTCTGGGGAAAGGGTCTGTGTCCTGGGTAGTCTTTCCTGTCCTGACTCAGATAAGTTCAGATGGAGAAAGCCATCTTCGTATTTTTTTTCTCTGAAGTATTGAACAACATAGGGCAGAGGCAGAATGGTAGTTTAAAAATCACCTCCGGCATGGTTTGATGGTCTGGTCTTCTGGTCATCAGCACTGAAGTCTCACACAGGATTCAAAATATGGCTCCACCACACATAAACAGTGTGATCTTGAGTGTAACTCTTAATTTCTCTGCAACTCCATTTCTACATCAGCAAAACTGGAATAACACTTACCTCACAGAGATACTGCAAAGATCAAATGAGAGAATGCATATCAAACCCAGAATGGTGGCTGGCATGTAGCAGGTGTACAATAGATAAGCCTCCTACCATGTTAGAGGTGTTTTCTGAAGGGATTCTAATCTCCTAAGGAAGATTAGGGCCAAGAACTTAAGCAAACCCAGACAAGAGCCTCTAGATGTGTGTGTGTATTCCCCCCTAGTGGCTCCACAGTAATGATTACAACTGCAGTCATGTGAGGATGTCAGATCAGCCTTCCTCACCTCCACACTGGCTGAGTGAGAAGCGAGCAAGCCTCTTGGTGAGAGGGGAGGCTGTTCCTTTCTCAGGCAGCACCGCTGCAGCCCCTGACCTACTTTCTTACTAAAAATAGCTCTTCTTAGGTCACTGCTGCAAATTGAATTCCACTGCTTCACTGCACCCTGTAAGCAGGTGGGTGGGCGCCAGAGCACATTTGGTGAGCTGCAAGTTTCTGCTTATGTGGTTCTTGCTACCCACCAAGGATGCTAATTCCACATGCCTCAGCAGAGCATGTCCGCACTCAGCAGGGCTGTATGTGACCCTGCTGGGGTTCCTTTATTTGGTGGGACATGAGCAGGGAGGGGCAGTGAGGGAAATTCTAGATTCAGTTTTGAAGTCTGTCAGACTGAATTGAAATATGGGATCCATGCTTTCTTATTTGACCTTGGGAAAGTCACGACTTTTCTTTGCTTCTGTTTTCTCATCTGTAAAATGGAGATAATAAAACTGACTTTACAGCATGATCGTACAGGTATTTAAAAATGCTACTTATAAAGTAGTCCTTGGCACAGAACAGGAGCCCAATTATGAAGCTAGTACAGGTATTCTTCATTGGCCCATTGCTCCACATGCCCTGTAGCTGAAGCCTCTCATAGCAGGAGTAGCAAGGGACAGGAGGCCAATCCAAGAACTAGAAAGATTTTACGCTAAAGGGCTTTCGGGGTACTGAGGTCAATGGTTCTCAGACATGGCTGAGCATCTCAATAACTATGGTAGCTTGTTAATAATACCGATTCCAGGTCCTTACCCTGGAGACTGGGACTGAGGAAGTCTGTCTAGGGGCTAGCGAATCTGCATTTTAATAAGCTCTCCAGGTGATTCTGATGCACTGACAGGTTTGAGAACCTCTGAGCTAGGCCACTCACCTCATTAAGGTAAATAGGTAAACGAATTACTATTATTTATCTTCCATTATAAGCATAATGCATAGTCATTATAAAATATGCAGAAAACATGGAAAAGCAAAAAATAAAAGTAAAAACTAAAAGTTCAATCATATATTGAGTGCTTTTTAAATGCCAGGCCCTTTTGCTGAGTCCTGGAGATTTGTTGATAATGCAATTCTGACCCTCAAGGAAAGCCTGGTCTGTGTGCAGAGATAGAAACAGACAAGACTATAACACAACAATGCATTAGTGTCAAGTTACAAATTTTATAGAGAGAAGGATGAAGGACCAACTGATTCTACCTAGGAGTCAGGGAAATCTGCAGAGTTGGACTAGAAAAAGAGCAGACATTCATGGCTAGACAAGGGAGGAAAGGGCATTTCAGGAGGAAAGAACCAGACATACAGAAGCATGTCTGTATACAAAAGCATACAGGGGTAAAAGGTGTCTGTTAGGAAAATGTCCTAAGGTCACTATAGTGAGGTCACCATATACAGTAAATAGTGGTGGCACAAAGACAGCTGGGGTGAACATCTGGGTCTGGATCACGAAGGGTATGGATAACATTAAAATGCTTCCTCACTGGGAAGTATATTACTCAGTATATTTTTCATATATGGCTTTTTGTTTTCATTTTTACATCCAATGCTGTAATTCTTACTTAATAAACACTACAAATTAGTCAAGCAGATACGTCATCTTTTATCCGGTCCCAAATGTTAGTAAAATTAGGTAGCTCCTAATTTTACTAAATTAGAAAAATACTATGATGAACATCTTTAACCATAAAGCTTTTCCCATATTTAAGATCCTTCCTCAGAGGAGAATTCCAGCATATGAATTAACAAATAAAAGTGAATGGATATCTTCAAGGCTCTTGATAGTATGCCAAAGGATTTTCCAAAAGTGGCCCAAATGTTTTTATAAATGAGGAGACAAGGCCCAGAGAGGCTCCATGTCTTGTCCAGATCATATGGTTGAATAGGGGTGGTACCAAGAGCAACATCTGGGTCTCCCAGCTCCCAGTCTAGCTCTCTTTCTTCTGACCACATTGCTTTCCTACAAATCAAAGAGAGATGAAATAATATCTATTCAGCCAATGCTTCTAATCAATTTCTAAGTATTTTAGATTAGCAATGTACATGTATAGGAAAAGAGAGTAACATGTGCGTGCTTACATGCACACATGAAGCTCTATACATGAGTCATTTTTCCATCCTTATCATGTATGCTCCCCTACCAATGACAATTTTTGTTCTAGCCAAGCTGAGCAAATCTGATGTTGTCTTACCTCCACACCTTTGATTTGATCCTACATGAAATATATCTCTTGTTCTCCTAGTCAAATTCTATGCATATTTTTTAAATCCAGAAAGCATTCCCAGACTGTAGGCACTTATCAACAACAGTCATGTGTGATATTTATTTTATTGCTTTGCAGCAGCTCTTGTATTAACATAAAATTATTTAAGTTTTACCTATAGAATAAAAGCTGTCTCAGGCTTCTGTTAATAGAAAGGGAAAAAACAACCCCCTAATCCCACACTTGAAGCTAATGGGAATACTTCCAGAGTTTGATGGGCTGAAGAAAGGTCAGTCCAATCCCTTGTACCTTCTATATCTTCAGTAGTAGACATCTTGGTAGACTGGGAAGGGCATGGGACTAGGAGACATAATAATAGCTTCCATATGCTGAGGACCTACTCTGACCAGGCACAATGCTAGATGCTTTATATACATTACTTAGAATTCTTAAAATTACTCCCAGCAAGGGAAATATCATTAGATCCATTTTACAGATGAGGAAACTTAGGACCTGAGAGATTAATTTATTCAAGGTCAAAATCATCAGTAAGTGGCAAAATCAGGATTTAAACTCAAGTATGTCTGACTCAAAAATCTATGTTTTTTCTCCTTTACTATATTATGTCTCAGCAAATGCCATTTCAGTTCTAGTTCTATTACCTTCAAGATACATGATCTTCTCCTGGTGTTGTTGTTGTTGTTGTTGTTGTTGTTGCCATAACAGAATACCACAGGCTGGATAATTTATAAAGAAGTTGATTTGGCTCATAGTTCTGGAAGGTGGGAAGTCCAAGAGCATGGTGGAGGTATCTAGTGAGGGTCATCCCAGGGTGGACAGGTGGAGGGAGAAGAGAGCACATGCGAGAAAGAGCTTGTATTTTTAACAAAGCCACTCCTGCAATAACCTACTCCCGCAATAATGACATGAATCCATTCATAAGATTGGAGCCGCCATGAACCAATCACCTTCCAAAGGCCCCACCTCCCAGGATTGTTACACTCGGGATCAAGTTTCTAACACATGCACTTTTGAGAAGCATATTTAAATCATAGCAGATGCCCAACATGACATTCATGCTCTCCAAATCCTGCCTCCTCCCTAATAAGAGGAGGATAATCATCTTCCCATCCTGCCCTTTACTCCCAACACACACATGCACATATGTTATAATGGGTGTAAAAGACCAAGACAGACATATGGGTTGTTATTAGAGTCCTGAACATCGCAACTGATCATTCTGGTGATAAATGGACATCCTGCCAAGATCCTCTGTCACCTTAAAGAGAATTTAATTATGCTCACTATACAGCTCCTTCTAGCATCGAGTGAATAGTTGCAATGCCTTTTGTAATGACTTTCAATAAGGCCTGAAACCAAGAGGTTAATACTCAGAAAAATCCATTAACCAAAATACTGCATTCTTGGAGTACTCTGGTAATCGTGGTTCCCTGGGATATTTTCCCACTCAATCACATATATGTATGCATTTCTATACACACTTGTACACATCTTTCACTGGCAGCCTGTTTCTAGAAAGCAGATTCAGCAGAGGGGAAGCTGGGCTTGGATTCCACCACCAGGGTGGAAATTGTATATGGGCTGGCGGGGGGGCATTTATTCCAGTTTTCCAGAGGCTTCTGGTGAAATGTCAGGAGATCTGGCTGAGGTGTCAGGAGACCTGGGTTGTAGTTTACATTCTGCTGCTTACTTACTGTATAACATTGGACAACATGCTTGACTCTCAGCCTTGATGTCCTTCTACATAAAATAGGGATGATACTACCTTAAATAAATTAGCTAACTTTCCTAGGGCAACATTTTCTCTCCTGAGAAACTGTCACAATTACTATGTATATATCCATACTGTGTGCTGGCCCTGTGCTGAGGGCTTTCTACACATTCTGTCACTCCTCCTTACAGTCCTGTGAGATGGGTACTATTATCTCCAGTTGATAGAAGAAGAAACCTATGCTCAGAGGAGTTCAATAATTTGTCCCAGGTCACACAGCTGTTAAGTTACAGAGTTAGGATTCAAACCTTGGTCTCCCTAATTTGAAATCCAGTGCCCTAAACCATGAAACCATATTCCTACTTACCAGAGAGCTGCTGCAAGGAAGAAATGAACACACACTAATTATTATGTGTCTCCTGTGTATCTAGCAGTTTGCATCCCTCTTCTGTAAGACACATGAGTACAAGGATGCTGTATGGAGCCCATGCACATGAGGCTGCTCTGTGACTATCCCTGTGTAGGGATATGTGCATCTTGAGAAGGGAAGGAAGAGACAGGACTTGATAGAAAAGTATTTACTGCTGTGCTCCCCAAATTCATGAAGTCAGCCATACTAGAAACATGGGCGAGGGGTTATGGATGAAATTTCTCCAAAGTTTTAGAAGTTGGAGAGTTGAAGCCTGGAGTAGCAGTGACAGAATCTTGCTGAAGACAAGAGTAAAACACTTGCATTTACGCATTATCACAGATTTTTAAGTTGATGTATCCAAGGTGACTGTGTTGGACACTAATAAGGAAAAAGATATGACTGAAATGGCAGAAATACTCGCCTCAGAGAAGGTGGACAACCCCACCCCCACCACTGCTTACACAGAAAGGATAAAGGGACACGAGGAAGAACCCACATTTTGAAACTTTAGGCTGGATTGAACTAAAAATAGAGCTGTGATTCAAATGTCTATTACTGAGTTCTCTGCCTGTGCACTCTGGAAACCAGGTTGTTTCACTCCCCATCAAATCTACCTCCCCAAGGCGCTCATTCCCACAGCTTGGAGACACAGCAAAGTAAAAACTGTTGAGAGTCTAATGAGCGTGTGGTACCATGCTGGGCCCTTTATACCCATGATCTCATCTGAGCTGCACAACAACCTTGGGAAGCATCTACAGAGGAGGAAACTGAGGCCCAGTTAGGTGAGATGACTTGTCTAAGGTCATTCAGTTACTAAGTGGCAATACTGGGAATTGAATGAACTCAGGTCAGTCTGAGTTCAGAACCCATGCTCTTTCAAACAGAAATCCTTGCTACATTTCAAAGAGACTGAGCTTCATTTTAAGCTTAGTGAGTGATAAAAGCAACACTGCTCCCTAATTTACCTTCTGGCTCTGGGAAGGACCCAGCAAGGCAGCCATTTGAATGATTCATTCCTGTGACTGACAAGGAAACTTCTCTTGGTTATAGCTTCAGCAGCTGCTAAATCTGCTACACGCCACCCCACCCCACCCCCTCCATTTGGCTCAGGTAGGTGGAATTATTTATGTAAGAATTTCAGTGGCCTCCTGCCTTAAGCATGATTATCATAGACTTTTAAGTGATAAAAATGTCACAAATCATAATAAAGGACAAAAGGAGTCAGGGTCAAGGAAGGTAATAGGAAAGAAGATATTCTGAAAAGCAAAGTACTAATTATAGATGCAACAGGGTAACTTTCAACATTTACAAAAAAACACTTTCCTAGCAATTTATTCATCTGATCCTCATAACACCCTGGTAGATGTTACTATCTCCATTTTACAGATGAAGAATGTGAGGGTCAGATCTGAGGTTCAAGGTCAGACCGAGGGTGAAATAAGAACTTAGGTCTCCTAATTCTCGCTCAGTGCTTCCCACAACCCACTCACCCAATAAAGCGAAGACAGAAATCTATGAGAACTATCAGAGAAAGAACCCTGTAGTCTTGCTGCCCTGCATGACAGGACCAGGGAAGGGAAAGTGGCTGTGACAGTATCAGAGAGAAGTAGCATGGAGTCTGGAACTGTGGGCTTAGAAACATTTTTCAAGTCCCACCTTAGATATATTAAATAATTGTGTGACCCTAGGAAAATCACTTAATCTCTCTGCCCTGATTTCCTAACTTGTAAAACAAGGCAAACAATAGTACCCACTTCACACGGTTGTTGTGATGATTAAATAGAAAAACAAAGCACCATACATGAATAGTGCTTGGCACCAAGGCAAACAATCAGTAAGTGTTAGCTGTCACTGCTTTCATCATTATCATCATGAAATGGCACATGGGAAATGTTAAGTGTATGTTCATTTCCTCTCCTTCCCCCTGCTCCTGTATCTCCCAAGGCACCACACCCCCATCTGTTATCTATAGACCTGCTGAGAGGAGGTCTAGGGTCAAGGAAGAGCACACAGTGCTTCTTCCCAGGCAACCTGACTGAGCTGGCCTTGTTTACTGGGGCAGTAAGCTGCTACACAAAGTCATTAATCACACTTGGTGCTATGTGCTTTCAGGTCACTCCACAGAAATTAATGACTCCATCTGGCTTTTCCTCAGAGAGACAGAGCCTTCCTATGTATTCATGTATGGGGTGTCTACTGAGGATTCAACCTTTGCAATAGCTTATTGGAATCTGGAAAGTCGACCAAGATGAGTTGGTCCCTGCAAAGAGGGACCAGGAAGCCAGGCGTAGTGGCTCATGACTGTAATTCCAGCACTTTGGGAGGCCGAAGCAGGTGGATCACCTGAGGTCAGGAATTTGAGACCAGCCTGGCCAACATGGTAAAATCCATCCCTACTTAAAAAATATATATATATATACAAAATTTAGCTGATCACAGTGGCACACACCTGTAGTCCCAGCTACTGGGGAGGCTGAGGCAGGAGAATCACTTGAGCCGAGATTATACCACTGCATTCCAGCCTGGATGACAGAGTGAGACTCCATCTCAAAAAAAAAAAAAAAGAAAAGAAAAGAAAAAGGACCAGGAAAGCAGTCTTTGCCCTGGGCTAAATTATTGCAGCAGCAAGAATAATCCCAGAATAGTGACATTTATATAACATTATTAAAGCCATCACAACACCATACCCTATAGAAGGGCCACTTAGCAGAAACGCTATGTACATATACATAAAGAAAAAACTGTAATTAAGTAGCTCTGCTTCACGAAGCTTTCTCTACAGAACCAACTCCCTGAATTCTCTATAGAGCTGAAAGTTTTCATTCCAATCTTCTACCAAGTAGTCCTATTTGGATGTTCCACAGGCATCTTACACTTAGTTATGCTAAAAAGTAAATTCATTACCTTGCCTAAAGCCTATTCTTTCCTCCCTCCAGGCATCTCTCTTCTCAATGATGACGTATCTCCCCAGTCTACCAAGCAGAAAAGGGTACCACATCCTTGATCCTGCCCATTCTTGCCCTTCCCTTCTCAATACTTTTCATATTAGACCACTTAATTCCTGACAAGCACTGGCTTTCAAATCTCTTCCCTGCCTCCTACTTCTGCTGCCACTGCCTGTTCTTCCTGACAGTTTGCCCTATGGATTTCAAGGTTGCTAGCCAGTCTCCACAGTTACGCAAGCCAATTCCTCACCTTAAATATCTTAATTTGCATCTCCTTCTGGGTCTGTTTCTTTAGTTGAACCTGGACCGATACCCTCTATCTTTGAAACTAAATTCTTATTTTGGTAGAATAACATTTTGAGTCTCACCTTTGATTGGTAAAAATTGATAACTGAATCATGCTGAGTTCTGGCAAGGATGTGGAGTCTAGAAATCTGCATTTACTGCTTCTGTCAAGCATCAGGCACTAAGCTCAATCCTTTACATATATTATCCCATCTAACTGTCACCGTTGCTCTGAGCATTTTCATTCTCTAGCTACACAAGGAGCTTATAATTCACTCGAAGTTGCATGGCTAGGAAGGAGGAGAGCTGACTTTCTTTCATGGACTTAGTGTCCCCCTCAAAATCACATCGACTTCATATGAAAATTATAATGAAACAACATTTATTAAAACGATAATATTCTATCTGACTTTTGTACAAAATTATTACCTTTCTTTTCCAACCATGCTTATATTTGTTACCACCTCAGAAAGTCTGCATAACATAAAGTGGGGGAGGAGAGAGCCAGCATATTTTCTTTATTTTATGGATGTGCAATTGGAACCCTTGGAGGGAAAGTAAATTACTTAAGGTAATTTATATTTAATTTTAATATTGAAGATTATCAAAGGTATCTGAACAGTTTAAGGAGCCAGATTAAAAAGACATCTTCACTAGGGAATAGTCAGTCCTGGATTTGGAAACTGTCACAGTTTCAAATACAGTAGTGCCCCCTTATCTTCAGAGGACATGTTCCAAGACCCCCAAGGGATGCCTAAAATAGTACCAAACTATATATATTTGCTGTTTTTTCCTACATAGTAACAGGCAGATAGTATATACATTATGGACACACTGGACAAAGGGATGATTCATCTTCTGGGTGGGATGGAGTGACATGGCATGAGATTTCTTCACACTACTCAGCATGTGAAACTTCTGCATTGTTTATTTCGGGAATTTTCTATTGAGTATTTTTGGGCTGTGGCTGACCGCAGGTAACAGAAATTGTACAAAGCAAAACTGCAAACCTTTGAGACATGATTTGAAGCAAAGGGACCTGGGCTGAGTGGTGGGAGATCTGCTTTCTTAGTCTGCCTGGGCATGTCCTCCGGCTGGCCCACAACTGAAACATATCACTGTCCCTTCTAAGATTTGGATATTTCACTTATAGATGAAGATTGGGAACAGTTGGCTTCTGAGATCCTTTCCAGCTCCAGCCCACTTTAACTCTATCAACCCAACATTCCCAAGTATACCATGGAAATCTGTACTTTGCAGGCTCTCTCTGGAATGGACAAAGGTTATTCTGCAGTGTGGGCACAGATGTGGTCCTGTAACGCAAGATATTGAAAACCACATCCCCACCCCTAACCCACAAATTTCCTCTCTAGGCCTCTTTTACAGGACCGTGTTCAGACTACCCCACCACCTATCCCACTGACAGTTTAAAGGCAATATAACTAACAACCTAATCCTCCCCTCTCTGTTAACATCTCTGCTTCCACGGCTGGCTCCCCGTCCTCTGGCCTCCCTAGTGCAAGCTGACTCAGTCAATACCTAAGATTTACCATTTCTACCACTGTTATATTTATTCCCAATTACACATTACTTTGTTGACTCTGTTCACATTCCCACCCTTGTTTAGATCCTGATTTCATCATCTTTTGTGTATATAAATTCCCAGTTTCCAGAAAAAGTGAAATGTTCCCTTTATATGCCTTCTTGGAGACAGGCTGCAGCTGGAGCCTTTTGGCAGCCAAAAGAGACCCCTTCGCAGCTCTTAACAATCTATTACTGAAAAATTTAAGAGAATATTACTAATTATTAACCTGTGTCTTTAGATACCCAACTCCTTAAGCTACAGAGTACCCAGGACAAGGTTCTCCACCTTGAGCAACTTACTTACTTTCCCTGCCTTAGTTTCCCCATCTGTGAAACAGGTATAATCATAGTACCTACCTTACTGTTGATGTAAACAATCAGTTAATAATGTACGTAAAATGTGTAAAACCACACACAGACCAATACTGTCAGCTATTATTGTTATTACGGTTCAATCAATATTGAGAGTTGATCATACAGTGTATTGGCTTCCTGGACTCTTCTTTCCCCTTAACTTTCCTAAAAAGTCAAGCTATTGAAGTCATTATCTTTTTTGTTTCCTAAACCACATTTGAATTCACATGGAGAGCCTTGGTGGAGCCCCCAAAAATAATGAAACAAAAAGAAACATCTACACAGGTCTACAATTTGGCACAGCACTGGTTCGTTCCAAACCTATGCAGCATAGGGAAACGGAGAATATAACATCTCCAGTGAGGGTGAGTAGCAGAAATTACCCAGAAATAAGCCAAGTCAAGGGATCCTGAGGCCATGGGCTTCTAGGTCACAGTGACAAGGGTGGGGCCTTTGGAGCTCACCTCTAAAGTTGCTGATGTTCTATCTCCAGAGGGGTGTAATGTGCCAGCTGAAGTTAGGACTCGTGGTGGCAGCTCTGGGCATAGCCTATACCTTGCTGTGTACCTTTGGGCAAATCATTTCCAAACTTAGACCTTAATTTGCTCTTCTGTAAAGATCAGGCTGTTTCTGAAGTCTGTGGTTCTATGAAAGTCTGTGGTTCTATGACCCCAGGGCTCTTCTTACATTAAGATCAGCTAAGATTTTGCTTCTTCCCCTTCCAAAAGGCAGTCCCTCCCACAGCAGAAGCCTATAAATCTTCTTTGGCTACCTTCCTCATTTGGCAAAATTAAAATTTCAAAAGGCATCTGTCTAAGAGCTCCCCATATTTTTCTCCCTTCTTGCTATGTAATGCCATTTGGCAAAAACTTCTTCAAGTCAGTTCTCAACTGATCTTAGTAAATTCCCTTCATATGAAGAATTCATCTCAGAAATGCTGCCCGAATAAAATGAACAGACTCATAAAACTCACAAACACCAAGGCCACAGTGCCAAAGCTTCAGCTTTGAGTGGCTTCCCTTCTGTCACACTGTGCAGTCACACAACTTCCAGCCTGCCTCACACTCTCTGGGCCGCTGTCACTTCCTCTATCCTTTATAGCTGTGGCCTACAAAGAGTAGTAGGAACTTCCATGAGCTGGGATAGATTGAGCCCATACGTTTATCTCTACTTCCTTCCAAAACCCTCTTAAACCAACTGCAAAGGAATAAAGAAAGTATGAATCCACCAAGAAAAGAGGAATAGAAGGAGAAACAAGATAGCTCAACATATTTCAGATGAATAACACTGATGAAGGAGGTAACTGACTATACAGAGTAGAGGAGGCTGAAACCCTGTACCTGCTGAAGGGAACAGTGAGAAGGAAACACATTTTTCTTCCAAGACACTGAAAAGCCTCAGGACTGAGAGGTACCAAGTGTCTTTGAAAGTCAAGTAAGGATAGGGCTGAAATCAGAGGGATTTCCTGAAAGTATATTTATAGGGGGTAGATGCCCAGATTCTCCCCAACACACATAACGAGGCAACCTATCTCTCACTATAAGGAACAGCACACATTTATTATCTGACGAAACAGAGCAAGGGCGGCCCTGGGCCTGGAAAAAGAGTCATTGAAGGGTGGGAGTGAGGATATGAATTAAACAAATGGGTTAAGTGACTGACAGTCTACATAAGGGATGATGGGACTCCTCCCAACCCCCTTCCCCCCATCCTGCTCCAGAAAGTCAACAACTAAGCATATACACTCCAGGACAGAAGATTAGGGGGAAAATCCATAAATATTGATCTCTGGAAGTTTACCAATGAAAAAGCTCCCCCAACTCCTCAGTCCAAACATCTACAAGGAAGTCAGGGGCCAATGCACCCTCTCCATGCACATAGTCTCATGTACTATCTCTTTTCACTATAAAGAGCCAGCTAAACATCATCAGATCTTTAGAGAAGACAACTTCCATATCATTTAGAGGCTCAGCAGAAGACTGCATCAAACTGGATAGCAGGAGAGAGTTTAATAAAGGAACCATTTACAGAGGTATGGACAATGTTTAGTATTCTAGGACCACTAGATTAAACTAGAGCTCTACCACTGCTAAGCCTGAAGAAGTAAGGAAAAGGAGTGGTTGCCAGAATTAGAGAGGGTGAAGTTAAAGAGCAGGACACCAGACTGGAATCCCTGATAGAGGGATGCAGCTATGGCAGGTAAGCAGGGAGAAACTAGGAGAATAAATACCCTGGCCTCACTGTTTTTCAGTCCTTAGATCTGCTGTTCCTCTCATTAACTGAAACCAACCAGAAGACAGAGGGCCAGCTGATGCAGGACACATCATCCTCCCTAGGGGTACATGGAGTGTGAAAAAAGGTGGAGAGTGCATCTACAGGGCAAACAAAAAACATCCAGCACAGTCTCCAACATGAAAGACAGAACTCAAAACAAAGAAATAGAAAATAAAAATAGAAAAAAATAGAGTCAAGGCAGAGAACAAAAGAAAACATTTTAAAAATTATTCTACAATTAATATCCATAGAAAAATGGTAGATGATATGGTAATATGAACAAGAACAGAAAACTATTTTAAAGGATTAAAAAATAAGAAAGAGCCTTAGAAATTAAAAATAATACCTAAATGAAAGTTCCACTAGAAAAGTTGGAAGATGGAGTCAGGAAGTTTTCTCAGAAAGTGATAAGAAAATTAAAAACATGCCCACGAGGAAAGAAAAGATAAGAAAATTAGGAGTACAGGAAATTTATTACACATCCAATAGAAGTCTCAGAAAGATAGAACAAAGAAAAATAGGGGAAAAAATTGTAAAACAATTTCAAGAATGATTTCACAGAATTGACAGACCTAAGCCTGTGGACTGAGAAGGCTCAATAAATACCAGAACAATGAATAAAGAAGATACATAGCAAGGCATGTCATCACAAAATTTCAAAACACTGAAGTAAAGAAAAGTTCCTAAAAGTTTCAAAGAAAAAAAAAATGGCATGTACAAAGGAACAGGAATTAGAAAAAGCAGGAGAGTTCTCAATAGTAACAGTAGATGTTAGAGGACAATGGGAAATGCATGTCAAAGTCAGAATGAAAAAAATTGCCAACCTAGATTTCTACAAACAGTGAAAGTGTCAATCAAGTGTGAAAACAGAGTAAGTATATTTTCAGAATTTCAAAGAATCAAAAAATTTATCTTCAACTCCTCTTTTCCAGAAGGTACTGAATCCTGTGCCCCACCAAAATGAGACTAATCTAAATGAGAAGGAAGATAGAGAACAGAGATTTAACACAGGAAAATGGTATAGAGAAGTCATCAGGTAACCACTGTGCAGGCCGAAAGTAACCATTTCAGGGTGTAATGGAAAGGGAGAACCTCAGAGTGGCATGTGGTGAAAGTGGGATGGGGAGACTGGTGAAAGAGTTGACATCTTTGATCATATTGCAAAGTGTGTAAGAGGTGTTTTACAGATGCTTTGGAGGCAAAATATCTGATAATTGGTACACACAAAGTCAGTCAAAGGAAGGGAAAAATAAACAAGCAATTTTAACTCCAGGAAAAGTATAGCATAGGAACCATATCATGATATATTGCTTGGCTCAGCAGTGAGAACAGTATTTACACTACTCATACTAATGAACTAATGACTTAACTACAGGTGAAGATGGGGGGAAGGGAAATAAAGGTGGTGGTATAAGATAATTACATTTTTGTTTATAAGAAAGCAACAGATAAAATTTACCTTAAAATTTATATCTTAAGTATTTGATTTAGAAATATACAGACACCCAAAAATAATTCAAAATGGTTGGCTCCAGGAATTGGACAAGGGAGTGGGAAAAGATGAGGCAGAAATTGCGATTATTAAGCCTTTTAGTATTAAAAAAAATTTCAAACTATGTACATACACTGTTTTGTAATCAGCAAAAAGTAATCTAATTTAAAAGTGCATGCATCAGAGTCAGATAACCTGGCCCAAATCCTGGTCTCATCAAATAGGAGTTTAAGATCTTAACATGTTTAGCTTTTCTGAGCCTCATTTTCCTCATCTGTAAAACAGGGTTACATGTTAAGAATACAGAAGTATATGTAAGATACACATGCAGTGGATGGAAGAGTGTGTGTAAGAGCTTAGTGAGACACTGTAAGAACTGAGCCTGGCTCTTGCCATACAGTAAGTTCCCTGAGGAGGGTGCAGGGATCATCACGATCACCTCAGGTTTGTTCCAAGAGTGAAGGCTAAACCCCTCACACCCTAACACACACAATAATCAGGTAGCAAGCAGCGAGGCCAAAGGCCATTTCCTATGTCCTCTCACTTCATCCACAAGGCTTAGCTTCATACTGTGTACTCAGGAAGAACATTTCCAGTAACACATGTCTGTGGCATTGACTTAAGAATGGAGGAGCAAGAGAGATGACAAAGAGGGCCATATGGGAAGCAAGGCGAAACACCAGAAAGAGCACTGAAGTGAGTCAGAGGAAACAGAAACAGACATTCTGAGCACCTACTGTGTGCCAAAAGCGTTGCCATAAACCACATAATTTGCTCCAATGACATGCACATACAGAAACTGTTATTATCTTAGTCTTTAAGGACGAGAAACCCACAGTTTAGAGAGGGTAGCAATTTTGCCCATGGTCAGATACTAAGATATTAAGTAGCAGAGCTGGAAATGGAACCCATGACTTCCCAACTCCAAGGCCTCATGCCCCTTACACTATATTATGCTGCTTGAGGCAAATCATGCAACCCTTCTGAGATTCCATTTCCCCACTGTACAATAGGAATTGTACTTTCTCTGAGAACTTCAGAGTTACCATGAGAATGAAAGGTGATAAGTCAAAGTACCTGATACACTATGAAGTAGTGAGAACACATGAGGACCTACTGATATATGCATGCATGCCACACGAGGACTACACTGTGGAGCTTCCTAAGTCAGCTGTTTGGCTTGGTTGTCATGGGAAGAGGAAAGGGCGGGCTTTGGCCTAGGCCTGGATTGCAACTAGAATGGGGCAGAACCTGGGTCAAGGAGTCTGCTGGGGATTCTAGAGCCACAATCAGACTGTAAATCATGGCATTCCCCACTCAATAGGTCAGCAGCATCTTGCCTCAGCTAAAAATCACAAACTTACCAAGTTAATATCTTATAAAGCCAAAATATCAAACCCACTGCCATTTCTCCCAGGTTTCTCCATTGCACAGTACTAGTTTCTAAAAATAGATCACATCAAGTCATTTCTCTGCTTTAAAACCTTTCCTGCACCTTCACCCCACAGGATGAAGTTCCAGCTCGTTAGCCTGACATTGAAGCCTTTATGATCTGGCCGTAGCCATCACTATGGCCTTGTCTCCCACTGCTCTGCTTCTCTCCAGGTGCCCTCAATTACCCCAGTTTCCCATGCCTTCTCCATACTTTTGTTTATGTTGATCTCATTTCCTGGAATACCTTTCTTTTTCTCCTACTCATCCTTTAAGACCCACTTCAAGCATCATCTCTTCTAAGAAGCATTCCCTAACCCCATGTTAGGATGAAGGTGTGAATTTATGGCTGAACAAAACAGTCTCAAAGCGAGAGAAATAGTAAAGACCTCAGAGATTATCTTACATAATTCTCCTATTTTAGCCATAAAGAAAAGAAGGCCTATAGAAGGAAAGTGGCCTGCTCAAGGTGTCAGCAGCTTGTCTAGTATTCACATATCTTGTCCCAGTACTCTACTGCATGGTACAGCTTCTTAATGAATGAATTCATGAATGGACAAATAGGCAAACAGAATGTTGCTAAAGCACTGCCCAGGGACAGCACGGTGAATGAATAGTCACAGCTGTTCTACATTTAAGGGCTTTACATACATCCAGAAGGAACAGAGGATTCCAGAGGCAAGAGGCAGCAGGAACAGCAGTCATAGGACAGGTGATACAGAGGGATACCAGCATAAACAGAGGGCTGTGGATGCTGAGAGGCAATACTATGAGTCTGGGTTTTGCAGATACAATAGTGCTGCCCAGGTTCAGGAAGCTAATGTCTGTGTAAGGAAGGACAGAGTAGGCTCATGGGCTGGACTGCTTAGCCACTGTCAAAGCTGCCCAATGCCACACATGGTCATCCCCTAGGTGCCATGTTCTGGCAGACAGACAAAAGGATGGAGGCTGACCTCTGCCCCTACAAACAAGTACCGTCAGTAATGCTAGCTCTGCTGTTGCTTTTTCTTGTCTTCCAAAGCCACATGCATATTAAAAATTCAGTTTATGCTGCTTGATATGCTAATTAACCTAAGTCAAATCTCTACAGGGAGCAGCACAAGGAGTGGCAAGTTCAGACCTTGCAGTGAGCAGACCTAAGTTTGAATTCTGGGCTCCACTTCTTGAAGTCTCCATTTTCCCGTCTGAAAAACGGGGGCAATTTCTATTTACTTTCTACCCTGCATGGTGATAACTCAATGAGGTGATATATGCAAAATGCTCAGAATAGTGTCGGCATTTTGTACTTAACTCCTGTTACTTCAGTTTTACATTATAAAAAGGTATTATCCTTTCAAGAAAAAAAGTTTTATCTTCTGCTAAAATTGTGAACTTCAGAAGAATCTTCCTAAATAACCCATGATAGTTCTACACTGCCTAAATAATAAAGTCAATGCCCTTCAGCATACTATTAGAGACTTGGCCCTAAGCTGTTTTTCTGGCTGACCACTTGTCCCTCAACCATGATTCACACTTCAAAGCCTTCCTTCCCTTTGCTCATGCTGATCCCTCAGCACAGAGTGCTGCTCTTTACCCTTCCTCCACTCAGGAGTCACCTCTTCCACAAGGATTTCCAAAATTAATCATTCCTACCTCTTTATTCTTCCTCCTAGTTCTTATCATGGTCTGCTTTGTATTCACTCATTCATTCATTCAGTATTTAAGTGCAAACTATGTGCCAGATTTAATTCCCATAGCTCTCTTTCCCACTAAGGAGTTCCATGAATGTGAATACATGAATGTGAGTTCCATGAATGTTGTATTCCTCCACAGCATCCATAATAGTACATGGCACATCACCAGCCACTAGTAAGCTGAAGAGAGAGAATGAGAAAAATATTTACATAATGTTCATTCAGTATTTAACAAATATGTGAAGCACCTATTAATGCCAGGCAGGTATAGATGGTCTATGAAGATGTTCAATACAGTTTGAGGGCATGAAGACAGACTTTGAGAGTTGCAGAAGACTTTAGAAACTGTCCAGTCTAGCTTCCACATTTTCCAGATGGGGATTCTAAAGCCCAGAGAAGCAGAGTAACTGCCTAGGATAACACAGAGACTTAGCACCATAACTAGTTATGGTGCACTGCAGACGGCTGTCTCTAACTTGCTGTAATTCTTTGTATCTTTCACTTTGAGTTCACGTTAGTTAGATTTACTTTCGCAAGGCCTCAAGCCTCTGGAGTAACTGCAAACAAGTGCAGTGGATCACAAATGCAGTTTCTGCTACGGTAAGCAACCCTAAAAAGGATCAGAGCATTGTGCTAAACAAATGGTCAATATTGTGCCTAAAATGACCAGCATGAAAGAGCAATTTAGCTAGTATGGGAGCCTCCTCAACAGCCTGGCACCCTCACCTGTGATGTCATATAGAATGACTCCTGTGGAGTGATATAAATGTTGCTATTTAGGAACAGTGAAAAATCCACCTTAATTGAGAGGTAAAAAGTTACATTTGGGATGTGAAGATACGCCTTGAAAATATATGACTTAACAGAAATGTGACTTGAGCAATAAGCAAGATTCTGTAAAATATCTATTTATTGTGAAACATCTTTCTTTTTCTTTTATTTTTTGAGGCAAAATCTTGCTCTGTTGCCCTGGCTGGAGTGCGGTGATGCAATCTTGGCTCACTGCAACCTCTGCCTCCCGGGTTCAAGTGATTCTCCTGCCTCAGCCTCCTGAGTAGCTGGGACTACAGACACTTGCCACCACGCCTGGCTAATTTTTGTATTTTTAGTAGAGACAGAGTTTCACCATATTGGTCAGGCTAGTCTCGAACTCCCAACCTTGTGACCTACCCACCTCAGCCTCCCAAAGTGCTGGGATTACAGACATGAACCACAGCACCCTGCCAAAACATCTTTCTTGAATGTAAGAGGTTTATCATGTTTCTGGCCTGTTGGCAAGGAAAATATGGTGCCCCAAGCAGCCAGGTGTGGTAGTGGCAATGAATATATCAGCTCCAGAGCTGAGAAAGGCAAGACCTGGGACAGAGCACTGGAAACCAAGAGAACTAAAAAACTGTTGCCCTGCCTCAGCTCTTTTCTCCCTGTCTGGCAAACAGCTCAAACAACCACTTGAGAAATCTCCTTGATAACCAGGTACCATCTTCTTCTGAATAGCACAAGCTAGACTTCAGTGTCGGTCCCAGCACTGCTACTGACTAGCTGTGCAATTTTGGGTAATGCCTTAGGGCTGCTCTGGTAGCAACAGGACCCAGGAAGGCAGCCAAATAATTCAATAAATAGTTTTGAGATAGCTGATCAGCCATTTAAAAAATTATGAAGCTGAATGCACACCTGACTTATACCAGGACAAATTCCAAATGGATCAAAGATTTAATGTAAAAAATAAAACCATAAAAATGTAGCCATGCACCGCGTCACCATGTTTCAGTCAACAATGCACCATATATACAATGGTAGTCCCATAAGATTATAATGGAGCTGAAAAAATTCCTGTTGCCTACCGCCATAGTAGCTGTGATAATGTTGTAACACAACACATTACTCATTTGTGATGATGCTGATGTAAATAAGCCTACTGTGCTTCTAGTCATATAAAAGTCTAGCACATACAGTTATGTACAGCATGTAATACTTGATAAATTAATTACTATGTTACTGGTTTATGTATTTACTATACTATAATTTTTATTGTTATTTTAGAGTGTATTCCTTCTTATTTTTTTTTCAAGTTTACTGTAAAAAATCCTTCTAAAAGGCAGGTCCTTCAGGAGATACTCCAGAAGAAGGCATTGTTATCACTGGAGATGGTGGCTCCATACATGTTACTGCCTCTGAAGACCTTCCAGTGAGACAAAATATGGAGGTGAAAGACAGTGATATGGATGATTCTGACCCCGTGTAGGCCTGAGCTAATGTGTGTGCTTGTGTTTTAAACAAAAAAGTTTAAAAAGCAAAAATAAAAATAAAAACTAGAAAAAAAATTATACAATTAATATATTTAAAAACATTTTTGTACTGCGTACAATGTTTGTGTTTTAGGCTGTGTTATTAAAAGAGTAAAAAAGTAAAAAAGTTTTTTAAAGTTTATAAAGTAAAATGTCAATAGTAAGCTGTGGTTAATTTATGTTTGAAGAGAGAGAATTTTGTGTGTAATTAACTGTAGCCTAAGTGTACAGTACTTACAGCCTAAGTGTATAACGTTTATAAAGGCTACAGCAGTGTATAATAATGTCCTGGGCCTTCATAATCACTCATCACTCATCACTCACTCACTTAAACACCCACAACAACTTCCAGTCCTGAAAGCTCCATTCATAGTAAGTGCCATATACAGATGTATAATTTTTAATCTTTTGTACCATATTTTTACTGTTTAGATACACAAATACTTACCATTGTATTACAATTGCCTATAGTATTCAATACAGTAACATGCTATCCAGGTTTACAGCCTAGGAGCAACAGGCTAAGCCACATAGCCTAGGTGTGTACTAGGCTATACCATTTAGGTTTGTTAAGTACACTCTATAATGTTTGCACAATGACAAAATAGTCTAATGACACATATCTCAGAACATATCCCCTCTTTTTGAAAGGGAGGGAGTCTTGCTCTGTCACCCAGGCTGGAGTACAGTGACAGGATCTTGGCTCGCTACAACCTCTGCCTCCCTGGTTCAAGGAATTCTTAGGCCTCAGCCTCTTGAGTAGCTGAGATTACACACATGTGCCACTAAGCCCAGCTAATTTTTTTGTATTTTTAGTAGAGACGGGTTTTGCCATTGTATTGGTCTGTTTTCACACTGTTAATAAAGACATACCTGAGACTGGGTAATTTATAAAAGAAAGAGGTTTAATGGACTTACAGTTCCACATGGCTGGGAGGCCTCACGATCATGGCAGAAGACGAGGAGCAAGTCACATTTGACATGGATGGTGGCAGGTGAAGAGAGAGCTTGTACAGAGAAACTCCCTTTTTTAAAACTGTCAGATCTCATGAGACTTATTCCCTATCACACGAACAGCACAGAAAAAGACCTGCCCTTGTGATTCCATTACCTCCCACTCGGTCTTTCCCACAACTTGTGGGAATTTAAGATAAGATTTGGGTAGGGACAAAACTGATCCATATCATTCCACCCCTGGTCCCTCCTAAATCTCATGTCCTCACATTTCAAAACCAATCATGTTTTCTTAACACTCTCCTAAAGTCTTAACTCATTTTAGCATTAACTCAAAAGTCCACAGTCCAAAGTCTTGTACAAGACTAGGCAAGACCCTTCTGCCTATGAGCCTGTAAAATCAAAAGTTAGTTAGTTACTTCTTAGATCCAACGGGGGTACAGGTATTGGGTAAACACAGCCATTCAAAATGAGAGAAATTGGCCAAAACAAAAAGGTCACAGGCCCTATGCAAATCCAAAATCCAGCAGAGTAGCCAAATCTTAAAGCTCCAAAATGATCTCCTTTGCCTCCATGTCTCACAGCCACGTCACACTAAAGTAAGAGGTGGGTTCCCACGGTCTTGGGCAGCTCCGCCCCTGTGGCTTTGTAGGGTACAGCCTCCTTCCTGGCTGCTTTCATGGGTTGGCGCTGAGTGTCTATGGCTTTTCCAGGCACACAGTGTAAGATGTCAGTGGATCGACCACTCTGGAGCCTAGAGGACAGTAGCCCTCTTCCCACAGCTCCACTAGGCGGTGCCCCATAGGGAGTCTGTGTGAGGGCTCTAACCCCACATTTCCCTTCTATACTGCTCTAGCAGAAGTTCTCCATGAGGGCCCCACCCCTGTAGCAAAATTCTGTCTGGGTATCCAGGCATTTCCATACATCTTCTGAAATCTAGGTAAAGGTTTCTAAACCCCAATTCTTGACTTCTGTGTACTTGCAGACTCAACACCATGTGGAAGCTGCCAAAGCTTGGGGCTTCTACCCACTGAAGCCATGGCTAGAGCTCTACATTGGCCCCTTTCAACTACAACTGGAGTGACTGGGATGCAGGGCACCAAATTCCTAGGCTGTATACAGTAGGGGACCCTGGACCCTGCCCAGGAAACCATCTTTTCTTCCTAGCCCTCTGGGTCTGTGATGAGAGGGGCTGCCATGAAGATCTCTGACATGCTCTGGAGACATTTTCCCTATTGTCTTGGGGATTGACATCTGGCCAGCTCCTCATTACTTGTACAAATTTCTGCAGCTGGCTTGAATTTCTCCTTAGAAAATGGGATTTTCTTTTCTATCACATCAACAGGCTACAAATTTTCTGAACCTTTATGCTCTGTTTCCCTTTTAAAACTAAATGCCTTTAACAGTACCCAAGTCACCTCTTGAATGCTTTGTTGCTTAGAAATTTCTCCCACCAGATACCCTAAATCATTTCTCTCAAGTTAACAGTTCCACAAATCTCTAGGGCAGGGGCAAAATGCCACCAGTCTCTTTGTTAAAACATAACAAGAATCACCTTTACTCCAGTTCCCCATAAGTTACTCATCTCCATCTTAGACCATCTCAGTCTAGATTTCATTGTCCATATCATTATCAGCATTTTGATCAAAGCTACTCAACAAGTCTCCAGGGAGTTCCAAACTTTCCCACATTTTCCTGTCTTCTTCTGATCCCTCCAGGCTGTTCCAACCTCTGTCTGTTACCCAGTTCCAAAGTCACATCCACATTTTTGGATATGTTTTCAGCAGTACACCACTCCTGGTACCAATTTACTGTAATAGTCCATTTTCATGCTGCTAATAAAGATATACCTGAGACTGGGCAATTTACAAAAATAAAGAGGTTTAATGAACTTACAGTTCCATGTGGCTGGGGAGGCCTCACAATCATGGCAGAAAGCAAAAACTTGCAAGTCACACATGGATGGTAGCAGGCAAAGAGAGAGCGTGTACAGGGAAACTTCCCTTTTTAAAACCATCAGCTCTTGTGAGACTTATTCACTATCATGAGACCAACACAGGAAAGACCTACCCCCATGATTCAATTACCTCCTACAAGGTCTCTCCCCACAACATGTGGAAATTCAGTGTGAGATTCCCTTTGAAATTTGGACACAGCCAAACTATATCAGCCATATTGGCCAGGCTAGTCTTGAACTCCTGGCCTTAAGTGATCCACTTGCCTCGGCTTCCCAAAGTGCTGGGGTTAAAGGTGTGAGCCACTGACCCTGGCCACGTATCCCCATTTTTAGGCAATGCATGACCATACTAGAATAAAATATGAAGAAAGACAATTATACTCTGGAGTAGAGAAGGATTGCCTGACTCAAAATCCAAAAGCCATACAGGAAAAGACTGATACTGATACATTTAATCTATAGCAAAATAAAAGGCTGCATGACAAAATATTAAGGACAAAATAAACAAAAATCTTCAAAACAAAACAAAACACAAAAAGCTGGGAAAATGCATTTGCAATTCAAATCATGCCTAATCTGCCTAATATGTAATGAACACCTAGACATTTATTTAAAAAAGACTAACAATCCAATTGCTAAATTTAAAAAGAAATGCTGTTTTACTCCTTCTAGGCTGCTATAACAAAATACCTTAGACTGGAAAATTTACAAATAATAGAAGTTCTGGAGGTTGAGAAGTCCAAGATCAAGGTACCAGCTTATCTGATGGTACATAGTCAGGGCCTGTTCCTTTTAGATGGTACCTTTTAAATGTCCTCACATGGCAAAAGGGGTGAACAAGCTCCCTTGGACCTCTTTTTTACGGGTACTAATCCCATTCATGAGGGTAGAGCCCTCATGACCTACATTTCTTAATGCTATCACATTAGGGAATAAATCTCAACATAAATTTTTTTGAAAGATGTAAACATTCAGACTCTATAGCAAAGGCAAATGTTACTGTGGTAGAAAAAATAACAGCCTCCTAAAGATGTTCATGTCCTCATTCCTAGAGCCTATGAATATGTTATGTTATATAGCAAAGGAGAACTGAATTGTCAGATGAAATTAAGGTTGCTAATCAACTGACGTTAAGATAGGGAGTGATATGGTTTGGCCATGTTCCCACCTAAAATCTCATCTTGAATTGTAATACTCATAATCCCCACATGTCAAGGGAGAGACCAGGTGGAGGTAACTGAATAATGGGGGCAGTTTCCCCCATGCTGTTCTTGTGATAGTAAGTTTTCATGAGATCTGGGGGCTCTTCCTCGCTTTACTCAGCACTTCTCCTTCCTGCCGCCTTGTGAAGAAGGTGCCTTGCTTCCCCTTCATCTTCCGCTATGATTATAAGTTTCTAGCCACGCCAAACTGTGAGTCAATTAAACCTCTTTATTTTATAAATTACCCAGTCTTAAGACAGTTCTTTACAGCATTATGAAAAATGGACTGATACAGGGAGATTATGCTAGATTATCCAGGCAGGGCCAATGTAATCAGAAGGGTCCTTAAATGTAGAAAAGTGAACAGAAAAGTCAGTGCCAGAGTGATGCAGTAGGAGAAAAACTTGAAAAGTCATGGCTGGCTTTGAAGATGGAAGGTGTCACAAGTCAAGGAGCATAGGTAGCCTTTCGAAGCTAGAAAAGGTAAGAACATGAATTCTCTCTGGAACCTCCAGAAAAGAATGAAGGCTGCTGACAGCTTGATTTTAGCCAAGTGAGACCCACCTTAGATTTCTGACCTCAAACTCGAAGATAATACATTTGTGTTGTTTTAAGCCATTTAATTTATGATAATTTGTTATAGCCACAACAAAAAACTAATATGGGTGTGAAAAACTCTTCATAAAAGAAAAAATACAAATGGTTTTTGAACATATAAAAAGATGCTCAACCTTCATTTATGACTAAAATTAGATAGATTAAAAAGGCCACAATAATCTTTAAAAAAAAAAACAAAGTAAGAAGGCTTATAATTCCATTTATCAAGATTTATTATAAAGCTACAACAATCAAGCTGGTGTGTACTAGTATACAAACAGAAAAACTAATGAAAAAGAGAGAACCTAAAAGCACATTCACACATAAATGCAGCCTCTTGATTTATAACAAAGGTGCCTTCACAATTCAATGGTAAATGTTTAAAAAAATGAATTTGAGATGGATTTTAGGCCTAAATATGAAAGGCAAAATAATAAAGCTTCACAAAGAAATCATAAAAGAATACTTTCATGATATTGGAATGGGTAAAAATGTCTTAAATAGGGCTCAAATACCTCAAACCATTAAAGAAACAGTCAATAAACTGGACTTCATTTAAAAAAAAATTCATCAAAAGACACAATTAAGAGAGTAAAAGAATAAGCCGCTGGGTTGGAGAAGATGCTTGCAAAACACATACCCAGCAAAGGACTGGAATCCACAAGATACAAAGGATGCCTAAAAATCACTAAGAAAAATACAGACAAACCCAACTTAAAATGATGGGCAAAGACTTAAAGTCTTCAGACTTAAGTCTTTGGATTTGACAAAAGAAGCCATCCAAATGGCCTATAAGCATATAAAAAGGTACTCCATATCATTAGTTATGAGAGAAATGCAAATTAAACTCAGTGAGATTACATACTCCACACTCATCAGAATTGCCTAAATCTTTAAGATTGAAAATATCTGGCCAGAATATAGCACAAATGGAACTCTCTTTGCTGCTGGGGGTGTAAATTGGTGCCACTACTTTAAAAACTGTTGCAGAGTATTTACTAATACTAAACATGAACTAGAATTCCTAGTCTTAATCATGGATCCAAGAGAAATAAATGTATATGTCTACCACAAGGCATGTATAAGAATGTACATAGCATCCCCAAATTGGAACAACCCAAATGTTCAACAGTTAAATGGATAAATAAGTTGCAGTATATTTATACAGTAGAATATTACTGAGCATGAAAACATTACTGCTATACAAAACGTAAATGATTCTTATAGACACAATGTGTTGAACAAAAGAAGCCAAACACCATTTATATGAAGTTTGAACACAGGCATCTTTGTAGATAGAAGTCAGAAGAACGGTTATCTCTGGGGGTGGGTTACAGATTGAGATGGAGCATCAGCTAGTCTTCCAGGGTGCTGGAAATGTTCTCTATCTTGCTCTGGGTGGTGTTTTCTTAAGTATATGCATATGTAAAAATTCATCAGTCTGAATCCTTAAGATTTGTGCACTTTAGTAGACAATATGTGTTATACTTCAACTTGAAAACATAAACAAAAACTACCCTGAGTAGTTGCTCACCTATCAGACTGGCAAAAATCCAAAAGTTTCTTAACATATCCTATTAGTGAGGCTGCAAGAAATAAGCACCCTTATGCATTGCTAATGGGAGTGAAAAATGGTATAGCCCCTATGGAGGCCAATTTTGCAGTATATTGCAAAATTACAAATACGTTTACTCTTTGACACAGTAATTTTACTTCTAGGAATTTATCCTACAATTGTACTCTCCTACACATGAAATAAAATATATAGAAGGTCATTCACTATAGCATTGCTTATAATAACAAAAGACTAGAAATTACATAAATGTCCAAGAATAGGGTACTAGTCAGATAAATCAAGGTACATAGGAACATTGGAATATTATGTAACTGTATAAAAAAGAACTAGGACAGCTTTTATACTGATACAGAAAGATCTCCCAGAAAAAATTGTTGGGAAAACTCAGACACTGAGAAATGTGTATAGTATGCTACCATTTATGTAAAAACAAGGATAAAAATCTATCTTAGTATTCACTTACATATGCAAAAGAACACTAGAAGGATACAGAAGAAACTAATAACAGCCATTAGCTGCACGTGTGGTAGAAGGATTTTGGAGGACTGGACAGAAGGAGATAGCATGGAAGGGAGTTTTTATTTTAAAACAAAAAGATGAAATACTCCTATCTGGTGGCTTTAAAAACAGGCCAGACTGTCACCAGTTTACAGGAAGGCAGCATTGGGTAGTAGTTCACAGCCTCTGAAATTAGAGGCGTGGGTAAAAAACCTGACACAAATTCTTCCTATTCTTGTGACCTGGGTGGGGTAAATTGTTCACCCTTGGCTTAATTTTCCCTTACCTAGACAATGGGATTAACCAGAGTACCAGCTCATCAATTTGCTGTGAGGATTAAATGGGATGAGATTGGTAATGCATTTACATTCTGCCTATCACGTTGTGCATAGAAACATAGAAGTTTATATCTGCCTCTAAGCTCTTTTCAAGATCCTAGGGTTTGGCAATATCACTGCTCAGTAGAATACCCAGTGCCAAAAAAGAGTTATTTCTCTATTTTTCTATTAAATTATTACATGAAATTGCTTGATGGGTTTCATGCCAAGGTCGGATGTTCTGCCATACATATTATAAAGGTAGAATGGTTCAACAATTGGAAATTATCTGCGAAATGAAAAAAAAAAATCTGTGCATAGATTATAGCTCCAATTTAGTAAAAGAACTGGCTCTGCTTGGAGAAGGAGGAGGCATCACACTTTCCTGCCAATAACCAACCCGTTAACAATGCCTGTCTGGCAAGCCTGAGTGCTCCAGGAAAAGGCCACCAATAAAATCCTTCCAAGGGTCTGTGTGGAACAGGGAGAGAGGAAACGCAGTCAGCTCTTTTTTCTCTGCAGGAAGGGAAGACAAAACAACTGCACATCAGGGGAGAAAGCAAACAAATTGCCCATTCAAGCCAAAATAACCTGCTCCTGGTGGAAGCACAACAGCTGGAGCCAATTCATCCAGACACAGAGGTGAGGGGCCTGAAAACAGAGCTGGATCTGGGGACCCCGACTCTGAAAGGCAGGGATCTTCTCAGTAAGTGATGGCCACATGCCCTCAATTCACCTCAGCCTATGCCCACAAATGGGAGTTGGTGAGTGAGCTTTGTGAGATGTGGCAAGAAATCCTGGGTGGAAAGGAAGAAAGCGAACTAGTGAAGCAGCCAAGTAGACAAGCACCTGCTGAGCACCTATGACATGGCAGGTACTGAGCATGCACTTGACATACCTATGCCATTGGGAAGAACAACATCTGGGAGTGGGTATCATGATGTCGATTTTACAGATGAGGAATCAGGCTCAGTGAGGCAGAGTGATTGTACAAAGCACATAGGTTGAGAGTGGCCAAGCCAGCTATGGTCAATGGCCTTGTCTCTCTCTTTTCTGATTGTCACCTGAGTCTCTCTATGCTCAGCTCCAACAGTTCTTCCTTAGTCTAAAGCAGGAACTCATACCACCTCACCACCATGTCTAGCCATGAGGGTACCTGGTAGCAAAGACAAAACATGTCAAGAGAAAGTTAATTGGAAAACTAAGGAAATAACTAAACCAAATTTCAAAAGAAGGGGAACAAAGAAAACCAGAATCACCAGAGTAGAATTTCCATCTTCATGGAAGAAACTGAACTGTGGCTTCCATGGGGCTTGCTTCAGGCTGGAACATGCAGTACCTGAGTCCCTGTCTGCGACAATGAATAGCAGAATCCTGTCCTTGAACAAACCTGGGCCAGCACTGTTTCCAGGGCTGCTTGGATGTCCAGAATCCCCAATGAGGGGAACCCCAGGCTCCAGCTTACAATCCATCCTGCAGCTATGCTGAGATCCTGCTGTGGACCCTGATATCCTGGCTGGGAAAGACACTTACTTCTCTAGCTCCTGAGATTCCTACCCTTGCCTCAGGCTTTCATGTAGTCATCTTATAATTATTTCCTTCCTTGATGTCTTAATTTAGAATAATAATAATAGCATATAACATTTGCTGAGTCTTTACTTTTGTGTTAGGCATTGTTCTTAGCACTTTACCTAATAACCCTATGAGGGCAATAATATGATATCCCAGTTGAAGTGATCAAGACACAAAGAAGTTAAACCACTTACACAGGTTACACAACTCATAAGTGTAGGAGGCAGAATCTGGTTCCAGGCAATCTGACCCCAATGCCTGAGCTCTTCTTAACTGCTACCCATACTACCCATATTGCTTCAGGCCATAGGAAATGATAGACTGGAAGGAGCATTTTGGAAGTCAGGCTGCCAGCTCTACTATTTACTGCTGTAACCGTAGGACCAGCTCAAACCAATTAACCACGATTAAGTTATGGGTAATGCAGAGCCAGAGTTACCCGGCATGCTCAGGAGAAAAGCTTTAGCAACCTAATTGTTACCACCACCAGCCTGGCTGACCTGCTTCACTGGCATCACCTGGGATTAGTTTTAAATGCCATAAAAGCTTGACCCACTCCCAGACTGGGGAGATGGATCCAGTGTTGCCTCCCTGTCTCCTTGTCAGTTGACTCACAATAAAGCTTTTTCTTTTCTCAAAGCCAGTGTCACAGCATTCGCTTCTAATATACACTGGACAGTGAGCCCATTGTTCAGGTAGCACTGCAACTTATCTCTGCAACCTGTTTAACCCATTTAATCCCACACAACAAATATATTTCAATGAGTTGCGTCCATTAACCTAAGACAGTAGGTTCTCAATTGCGTCCTTTCACCATTCTGTTTCACCTCCATTTCCAAGTTGATTCATCTCTCACACATTCATTAGACATTAAGGTTGCTTCTATGCTTGGGCAAAGTTTGGCTGCTTTATATTCTCTTCTAGTCTATTCTATAACTATTTTGTGCATTTTACATGTGGGACATAGCACCAGGCACTGAAGGGCTAGAGTTCAGGGAATGAGACTGAAGGCAGGGAAATCTCTCTAAAGCAGGCCAGGGTAGTAGGGTTGAGGGAGGAGCTCAACCCCGTGGAGAAACATGGCTTTAAGCTAGTAGGAACTCTTCTCCACCTGCAACTTGTCTCTTGCTGGCCTCCTGCCAGGGCTAACAGGTAGCTTCTTGTAGCTTCCTGTCACAAAGCTTGCACCCTGCAGGGCACCCACTAAGAACCTCATTCCTCCAGTGATGGAGAGCCTCTTGCTCCCAGCTGGCAGGCAGGTACGTATGTGCAGAGCCCGGTGACTACACTCACCTTTCCTGACTCTGAAACCATTCATTCAGCAGTCTATAAGCCAGGTCCCAGGCACTGGGGATAAAATGGAAAATAACAGGTCTGCCCTCAAGTGCTCACCAGCATGCCCTGTTCTCCCACTGCCTCTGATAGCCTATCACAGGTAACACTGAACCCATCTTTCCAGAATGTCATTGTTTCTCTCCCAACAAAGAAATATTTCACTAGAACAGTTACACTAACAAATATTCCTCCCTTCCCCCTACCTGACCAAGAGAAAAGAGAAACCAAAGGAATTTTTATCTGCCAGATATTTCACATAAATTATCTCACCTCATCGCAATAATCTTGAAAGGTGGAATGATTATCCCCATTACAAAGATGAGGGGAAAAATGATGCTCACACAGAGATGGAGCCGGTTTGAACCAAGGCTGTCTGCCTGCAGTCTTGCTCCTTCTACAGCCCCAGGCTGCCTACATCAGCTCAACCTGCTGCTTTGCTAGCTCTCACCCATTCCTTCATCTGGACTTTGTGCTTTCACAAATTTAGATTCCCTGCAATCTTCTTGTTTGTGATGGTTCCAGAAGAACCCAACCTCTCCCAGTCCAATGATAGCAGTAGCAGCAATGTCCTAGGAACCGCCTTTGACTCTTCGATTAGCTTGTCTTAATTACACCCAGGCTGAAGCAGTTTCAGTAAAAAGTATCTGGTACTACTGCAAAGTATGCAGGTTTGCTGTTACATTTTCTAGCTCCTTCTCTAACTCCAGCCCCAGTGACTCCCCACCTTCTCTGCTGTCCTTGGTTCTGCCTCTTTATACATCATGTTTGGGCCTGCAAAGTAGTGCTTCAAATTGCTGCCACCCCAGGCAGCTGAGCCAGTCTAGCTCAATCCAGAAAAGAATGTGTGAGTCTCTGCTAAGAGCCACAAACTGCTTTAGGTGCTGTGAATAGGCAAGAAATGAGGAAAACACAAGGGCCTTGCCTGATAGAAGTTCAAAGTTAGAAGCTAGGAGACAGGAGTGACCAGGAGCAGAAATTATTGACACAAATCAGTCAGTGGTGGGGTTGTAACAAGAGTCCTAAAATATCAGGGCTGGACAGAAACCTAGTTTTCTGTTTTAACTTCTCCATTTTACAGATGGGGCAACTAAAGCCCACAGGAGGGCAATTACTTGAACATATAATATCAGGTAATAATAACAAACATTACCAAAGCCCCTACTAGAAGTTAAGTGCCATTCTATGTGCTTTACATATCTTAACTCATTTATCCCTCCAACAACACTACAAGGTAGGCACTACTGTCCTCCCTATTTTAAAGATGAGCATAGAGAAGTAAAATACCTTGTCCAAGTTCACATGGCTAGTAAGCAGAAGCCTGTACTGAACTTAGGCAATCTGGCCCTACACTGTAGTCTCTTTAATGTACTGTGAGATGGAAACTGAGTCTATCTGTGGAAGTAATGAGAAGGCTTTTTGGATGAAGTACTCATAGATCTAATTATAAAAACACTAAACTGTGATTCTCCAGGGCCAACTAAAAGGAAGCCTTTATTAACCAAATGTTTGAGTCCAACTGAGAGTTTCTGAATGCCACTAAATACAAGGCAGTGAGGGCAGTGAGCAGAGCCGCATATTTACAAAGAAAGAGCCAAACCGATAGGAAAGAACTTAGAATGGGGGTTTATTCAAAAAAACAGAAGCAGTCTAATCATCCTTCCTTTTTATGTCTGGCTTTCTACACATGATGACCCCCAGCCTGTAAGTTCTTTAATATGCTCAAATGCCACTTCCCCGGCAGGGAAGCCAGCTAAGACACCTTAAAATGATGCTCAATAATATGAATTGAAATATTCAGGAAAAGAGCTTCTAGTAAACCCTTGGTCAACCAAAGACTTCCATTTCCCCCAGTCTCCCCTAACACTCATGCATGCCGGCATGCACTGTGGCTTTTGGTTAACCAAAGTCTTCAATTCTGCCACATAATTTTCAGAAGAAACAGTTATCAGTATAAAAATTACTTACCAATTACTGCCAAATTATGCTCTGAGCCACAAGAGACCTGTAAAAAAAGAAAAAAAAAAAAACACTTATATTAGACAAAGAAAATGGATAGATATTTCAGCTAGTGTATTTTATAATCAGAGTTCTTTTCTAATGACACTAACCTCCATTTTTGGCAAATTTTAGGAAGGAAATAGAAAGGAGCATCATACACAAAGGTTGAGACTATAATTACAACACATTCACAGCCACATAAAAAGAGAAAGTAAAAACAACATTGAATGGAAATTCATCAGGTATTAAAGTTGTCTTTAGCTAGTGAGACCATGAGTAATTTTTTAAATCCTTTCTTCCTTTTACTTTTTGTATTTTTCAAACTTTCTATAATGAGCATATGTTACTGTAAAAATGGAAAAATAAGGCAATAAAGATAACAGTTTTTGAAAACTGAACTAAAAAGACCATTACTCTCATGTGGACTGATAAAATGAGCAAAGAATTCAGTGGAAACAGACTGGTCCATTGAGAAATGTTTGACTTTTTCTCATCTGTCCACTCTCCTTTTCACCTACCAGCCACACAAACTATCTGCAGTTCTTTTAACATGTCATGTTCTCTCACACCTCTTGCCCTTTGCACATGTTTGTTCCTCCACCCAGAATGTCCTCTCCTCTACTGTGTACCTAAAAAAATTCTACTTATCCTTTAAAATCTCAAAGTATCTACTAAGACCCCTTTGCTGTTGCTTGTAGGCAGGCTCAGATGCACCTGTCCTATGCCCTTAAATGTACCCCCACCGTAGCAACCATCTTGTTGCCTCTTATCATTGTTTCCTGTCTCTTTATGAGACTACATCTATTTTAGTCTCCTTCACCTCTGTATTGCACAGATGGATTGGAAAAGGCCTGGGACTCAGTTAACATCTGCTAAAAGAGGGAATGAATGAAAGAACAAAGTACATAAAAAAAAAAAATACCTAACGCACAAAACACAATTTTTGATGTTCTGAATCCAGGGTTTCCAACCAGTGAGAGACACTTGCCCTTCAGTCTCCATATGTCCCAACTGCTAGCGAAGGAAGGACTGGAAATACAAAAGCATAAATGGTTCCCCAGGACTAATTAAGAGTAGCTCTGGACTTTGGAGAATTATCCTATGACCTTTATCAGGATACTCTCTTTAGCTCCTGACAAGAGGAACGTTTCAAGTACTCTGGAATGTTAATGTTGGAAGAGCCCTGGAGATCACCTACTTTATAAGGAGAAGACAGAAGCCTGGGAGGGAGAAGTAACTTACCTCAGGTCCCAGGGCACGTCTGTGACAAAACTAAGACGAGAGCCACCACTCTATCCTCTACTTCAATGAAATCAACTTTTTAAATCCACATATGAATGATTCCTTACTGAACGAGATCATGTGTTATTTGTCTTTCTGTGTCTGACTTATTTTACTTAACATAATATCTTCCAGGTTCTTCCATGTTATTATATACGACTATAGTCAATATATTAAATTCTTGAAAAATGCTAAAAGTAGATTTTGTTTCCTCACCACGAAAATGACAACTATGAGATGTAATATGTTAATTAGCCAGTTTAGCCATTCCACAATGCATGTGTATTTCCAAACATCATGTTATATACAGTAAATGTATACAATTTTATGTCAATTAAAAAAAATTAAAAACTATTACTAGAGCCACTCTGATTCTCTTAATTCTCCCACAAGTTCCTTTGGTGGTATTTTTCACTCTTTCCTAGTGAAAACCACTTGGAAGTAATATTCAACAGTTCTTAGTTAATATTCAATGGTTCTTAGCTCAGGCTCCTGACAAGCGTAGCTCAAAAGGCATTTGAGCATTAGAAGCCAACCTGCATATTCACAGGTGAGAAGGAGCAGCAAGGCTTCCCAGGCTTTTTCCTGTGTAGAAGCTATGCTTCCCAGATCCCAGTTTCCACAGGAAAAAGGGTTACCCACACTTAAGTGGAACCCCTGACAGTGCTTATTTGCCAGTAAGTATTTCCAGGTTGTTTAGTCTCTGAGCTCCTTTAAGGCTGGCTCTGTGTCTGATTGACCTGAGGTCTCCCACTGTGCCTCACTCAGGACCATATATACAGTACAAGTTCATTATATGCTTCCTGGCTGTAATGAGGCTGGTTCCCTAGGTCGACTACAGGAAGCTATTTAGACTGAAGAACTGGAAAAAGCTCAGATGTCTAACAATCAGGGAATGCTTATGTAAATTATGGTAGAGCCATCTGCTGGACTTATGCAGCCTTGGAAAATGATGCTTATAATAACAGGAAAATATTCATAATATTAAAAATTACATAAATATTGTATATGTACTATGATCTCAAACTCTATAACAAAGCATGAATAGGAATGACTGGAAGGAGATAACATCAAAATATTAACAATGAGTATGATTATTCTTTTTTTTCTATACTCTGAATTTTATGCACAATTTTTATAATCAGAAAAAAATCTTAAAAGTTAGACAAAATAAGTGTAATGCAGATACCACCACAAAGAAAAAAAAAGCCCATATGGGTATAAAATATATATACTATAAAATCAGGAATGTTTAGAAGTGGTGAGGGAAAAGGATTTGAAGGAAATTAAAATTATAAGGGTAGCTGTATCATGGTGGTAAGATTGTAAGATATTTTTTCTACTATTCTCTATTTTCCAAATATTCTTTAACTGTGGTGGCAGTAGTAGTGGTGGCTGTGGCAGCAGTAACTGCAGGAATTAAAGCCAGCATATTGAGGATTCATACGTGCCAGGTGTCATGCCAAGGTACTTTATAAACATTCTCACATTTTAGCCATCACAACAATCTTTTCAGGTAAGTTTCACTTTGCTTATTTTAGACATAGGAGACCAAGACGCATACATATTAAATAACCTTCACAGCTAGACAAGTGGCCGCAGCAGAACTAAAACCCAGGTCTGCCTGATCGCCAAGCTAGTGTTCTTTACTGCCACATCATATTACCTTTGTTGTTGTTTTAAAATTATTTTATTTTACAAAATGCAGAGGGAGAAAAGCCCTGCCTCTGACTGCTGGGGTTCACCCTCGGGCTGTGGACTGTAGAGCCGACCAGCCTCGAGGACCATGGGCTTCCAGAAACAAGTCACTGACAAACATCAGTATCAGACAGCACATTAATGAGTGAGACAGTGATGAATGGATTTTGTCAAACCAATGTAGAGCTTGAGGCTCAAAGTTCCCCACTGCTTCTTGCTCTCTGTGCGCTGGCACAAGAGATCAAGAGGTCAAGAGACTGAACACCAAAAGGACGCAAAATCCCAGTGTTATACTTCCTCAGTGAAATTGTATCAATGGCCATTTGCTTCAGAACGTTCCTGCCAGCATCTACCCAATGCTCAGCTGCAAGCAGCTTTCTGGAAGACTCTCTTAACAATGGCAATGCACCCAGGAGAAAGACATTCAGGGCCAGGAAGCCAGGTGAGTCCCAGGTCCTCTCTTTTCTGGCTCTGAGACCTAAGGGGCAAGGTATTTGATTTAACCTCTTGGGTCTCAGTGTTCTCAGGTGTAAAAAGCAAATAACAGTGTCTTCCCTGCCTGTCTTACAGAATTGCTAGAGGACAAATGAGACAATCTACCCCTTACAACCATGCATCCCACCTTCCTGATGCACAAATCTGACCATGTCATGCCGCTGTATAAAACCTTCACAGGATCTCAGCGTTGGTAGGGTAAAGCCTAAAACATCCTACGAGGCCCTCATGAATAGGTCCCTGTTTACCTCTCTGGCCTCATTTCCTCCCTCTGCTACTCATGAGCCCTCAACCCAAATAACATAATCCTTTTGTTTTAGTCACATAACATTACTTTTTCTCTAAGAACATCATGGAATTTCAGCTCTTTATGCATGCTATGCTTCTTGCCTGAAATACACTTTCTCCCACTGTCTACCAAGGTAAATACTTTAATAGTGTTCGGCCGGGTGTGGTGGCTCATGCCTGTCATCCTAGTACTTTGGGAGGCTGAGGCAGGTGGATCACTTGAGGTCAGCAGTTCGAGACCAGCCTGGCCAACATGGTGAAACCCTGTCTCTACTTAAAATACAAAAAGAAAATTGGCAGGGCATGGTGGCGGGTGCCTGTGATCCCAACTGCTCAGGAGGCTAAGCCAGGAGAATCCCTTGAACCCGGGAGGTGGAGGTTGCAGTGAGCCGAAATCACACCACCACTGCATTTCAGCCTGGGCAACAGAGCAAGACTCCAAAAAAAAAAAAAAAAGACTCAAAAACATCACCTATCACCTCCTGGTAAAGCCTTCCCTGACTTCTTTAGGCAGAGCCAGCGGCCCCAGACTGGCTATTCCCACAACACTATGTATCATGGTTCTTATCACACATATGATATCTGATGACTGTGCATGTGTTAGATCCTCTCTCAGACATCCAGAAGAGTGCCTGCTCAGTAGTGGTTCTGCCACACAATCTAAGTGCAGGGCATGGGGGTGAGGGGGTGGCAGTGCAAGCAAGTATGAGCAGCAGTATGGCCAATCCATTCCAATTGGAGACAGAGCCTGACATGCACAATGGGGGCAAGAAGGAGACAGCATTAGAAGGATACAGCATGAAAGTGCTGGGAGCATTGAAAACAGAATAGGGTTGTTCTGGCAACTCCAGCACAGCAAAGCACAGAAAGAGCAGGTTCCGGCTTGCTGACTGGGACTTTCTGGAGAAGAGGGACACAACTCCCCAAGCGTAAGGGGTGAGAAGCAAAGGTGGTTGTGGAAAGCTATTATGTCTTAGTGCTTCCCAGACATGAGAGAGGTCTGCTTTGTTCAGGGACCTCAGTCTATGAAGTTAGAGCTGCAAAAAAACACATTTTGAACCCCCACTGCCAGTAGAATAAGATCTTATATCCAACCCACCAGACTAGACTTCATCAGTTCTTGCAAGGCCAGTTAAAACTCTCCTGGGGGTGGGTCTTCGAAAATACAGCTGGACCAGGGCAAGAGCTAACTGATAATATGCTCAGTAAACACATGCTGAATGCATTAATGAGTTAAACAAATGAATAATTTAATAAATGAGCAAAAATTGGATGAATATGAAAATGTTTGCCAACTGTTGGATGTGAGTACTTTGGTTCTTAGCAGTACAGCTGTATCTGTTTGTAAAAACAGCTGACTGGCTCCTATAGAATACTTATAAGCCAGGCACCTGGCTAACTGCTTTACCTGTATTATCTCATATAGACTTATACGAAGCCTAAGAGATTCTTTTGTTACAACCATTTTACAAATGAAGCTGCTGGGGTTCAGAGAAGCAAGGTAACTTGCCCAGTGTCTCACAGGTAGTGGAGGTGCAGGATTCTGTGATCCTTCAGGTTCAAGCTTTTTTCCTCGAACCCTTGGTATGAACCCTTCCTTTTCTCATATAAGATGGAAATAAACCAGCCATCCAATTCCCTTACATGTGGCAAGCCCAGTGCCAGGGAGGTAGGCTGGAAGAGCCCTAGATTTACAGGGCCCAAACAACATCCTGCCTGGGGCTAGAAGTGCCCACCTCTGGAATGATCAAGAAGTTGTTTCCAGTGATATTAGGGGAATGACTGCAAAATGAGAACAAAGTTCTGTCGCCTGCCCTCCTTATGGAAGCTATGCCTTGGCGAGAGAACACCGCCAGATTGTTCAATTCTGAACTTTCTAAACGGGAAATCGGGGCGCGGAAGAGGGGTGGGAAATGAACACGGGTTGCGGACCAGAACTCAGGGTCAAGTATGCCAAGGAAAGGAAGTGGGGCGAGGCCAGCCCCAGGCCACCAGCCAGGGACCGCCCTTCTCTACTGGAAAGCGGTAGCCAGCCGCAGCCCAAAGGCCACCCAGGCTGCTAGGTGGCCAGCGAGGCCTGCTGAGTCTGAGTCCCGGTGCCTGCAGGTGCTATGGCAACTGGGCGCACGTGCGGAAATACGTGATGGCCAGGGTGGAAGGAGAGTCACGCGGCTTAGGCCGGTGTGGCACTGCGCTACACTCTGTGCCGCACTGCGAGCCCTTGGCGGGCACGCTGCCAGGGTAGGAGAAGCATGCCGGAAGCAGCTCCAGAATGGCAGCCCCAGCTGGCTGGGCTGCCTGCGCTGCCTGGGTTAATAGGGCAAGGGAACGGGCATCTCAGTGCAGCCTTTGCTAGAGCTCTGCCCAAACCAAGTTTCCATCTGCGTATCTCTGGGTGACAATGAGAATTTCCAAACTATTAGAAACGCAGTGCTTGGAAGCTGGGCACGTTTTACAGGCACACGGCAATCCAGTGAGCCACCAGAGTTCCACCCTTAAGCTCAGAAATAGTCCCAAGGGGGAGGCCATGACGACACCAGAGAGGCAGTAGAGTTGCTTGCTTCTGGAAGCACCTAGCCTTACAAAGATATCTTTAACTCTCTCTGTGGGCTTAAATTTGTATTTTATTTCATATATATGTATATAACATTACTAGATATTATGATATATTATACTTTATATTATTTATATAATATATATTAATATATATATAATTTTTTAAAGAGATGTAGTTCTTGCTATGTTGCCCAGGGTGGCTCCAACTCCTGGGCTCCAGTGATCCTCTCGCCTCAGCCTCCCAAGTAGCTGGGACTACAGGCACAAGCCACCACACCAGGCTCCTTGAATGTTTGATTAAAGCTTAGATATCAAAGGATGCCAAAAAAAAAAAAAAAAGGTAGGGGATCTGGAGACCGGCCCAGAGGCTCCATCTGTCCTCTACTTCAGAGTACAAGGTGGAAGAGCCTATTCTCTCTGAAAAGCCAGTTCCTTTTTGTTTAATTATTATTATTTTTTAAAAAGAGCATATTGTATGTATGCCTATGAAAAAAATGACGCTTGAACTGGGTTCTGCTATCTTCCAGAGAAGTTGGGGTGAGGAGGAGGAGAGCTAAAGTTTGGTTAAGCGCCTGGATACCAAGCATGTGACATTATAGAATTTCACTTTACCTGCAATACCTCCCACCCTCACATCCACTCTGAGAAGTGGGAATCTGTCTCCCTACACAGCAGCCAGCAAACCCTCTCAGAGGAGTTAAGTCACTGGTCCCAGGTCTGCTTTGCTCCAAAGCCTGTAAGCTAACCCACTACACATACTGCCTCCTCCTCTTCTGATGCTGGTACCAGAGTGTCCCAGTCACAAAGGCTCAAACTCTCAGGTGACAGTTCTCTTTTCTATGTCTCTCTCCTCCCCTTATATTTAGGCCGTCTCCAGATCCTGTTCATCCTGCCTTCTCAACGTTCTTAAATCTGATGTGTTTCCAGCTGCTATCATCTTAGTTTAGTCCTTTTCACCTCAGCCTGGAATCTTAACAACCAATGACTTCAAGTTTTCTTCTCACCATAATATCATGATGTGATCTGGTTTTGTTTTTGTTTTTAGAGACAGATCTCACTCTACCACTCAGGCTAGAGTGCAGGGGTATAAACCTCGCTCACTATAACCTTGGATTCCTGGCTTAAGCGACCCTTCTGCCTTAGCTTCCTGAGTAGCTAGGACTACAGGCACACACCACTAAGCCTAGCCAATTTTTTTTTACTTCTTTTAGAGACAGGATCTCATCATGTTGTCCAGACTGCTTGAACTCCTGGACTCAAGCGATCCTCCTACCCCGGCCTCCCAAAGCTCTGGGATAAAAGGCATGACCCACTGTGCGTGCATGGCTATGATCTGATTTTTTAAAAATCAAAGTTGTCACAGCTATCAAGCTCTCATTACTTTTTACCACACATTTTACCACTCCTTTCCTATATAAACCCTCTAACCCAGCAATACGAGTCTCTTTTCTGTCTCTGGAAAATCTCGTTTCCTCACTTTTGTATCTTCATTTGCACCATTCTCCCTTCTCTACACCATTCTAAATCCAACCAACTCTACAAGGCCTAGTTCAAAACCTTGAGGCAGTCCCCCAGGTCACCTCAGCCTTTAGGAGATCTGCCTCCTCTCAATTCTCACCACTTGCCTTGGCTATAGTTTGCTTTTATCAAATCTCCTTTGTGCTTTTATTAGTCTGGACATGAGTATGGGGCATGTCAGTGTCAGGTAATGGACAGAGTTCTGGATATGGAACCAGAAAACCTGGATTTAATTCCTGACGCCCCCTGCCTCTGCCCCCCATTTCCTAGCCATGTGACTTTGGGAAAATCTCATTGCCTCTCTGGCCCTCAGTTTCCTCATCTGTAAAATGGAATTAAAACAACCAGGTATACCTCACACATCCTAACCTCCGCTGTCTACAAAATAAAATTCACTTTGGGCTCGACCCTGTTCTACAGATATATTTTAGGACTTATATATTATTTGAGAACATATAAAAGGAGACTATAAGCATTAGGAAAGTGGCATAATGTGGTATAATGTGACATTACAGAATTTATATATACCATTTCTACCAAAAGGCATGTATAGGAATGTTCATAGCAGTTTTATTCATAAAAAAGTATGAAATAACACAAATATTCATCATCAGAATAATGGATACAGTATAATTCATTCAGAATACATTACAGCAGGGGTCCTCAACCCCCAGCCTGCAGACTGGTAATAGTCCATGGCCTGTTAGCAACCAGTCTACAGGGATAGGTTCACCATGAAGAGTTCTTCAGGCTGGGTGCAGTGGCTCACACCTGTAATCCCAGCACTTGGGGAGGCAGAGGCAAGTGGATAGCTTGAGCTCATGAGTTCAAGACCAGCCTGGGCAGCATGGTGAAACTGTCTCTACAAAAAAATTAGGTGGGCATGGCAGAGTGTGCCTATAGGCCAAGCTAGTTTGGAGACTGAGGTGGGAAGATCATTTGACCTGGGAGATGGAGGTTGCAGTGAGCTGAGATCATACCACTGCACTCCAGCCTAGGTGACAGAATGAGACTGTCTCAAAAAAAAAAGTTCTTCAGTATAAACAGTTCATTTTCTTTTCCAAGAGTTTACTGACAGATAAGGAGAGGGCTTGAGAAATGTCTACTGAATTAGAATATAATATACACAGTAATTAGACTATAATATATACAATTAAACTAGCCAGGTACTCAGACTGCTTGCTTTTCCCATAGTGCCCTTCTAAGGGAATGTCTTCATCGTAAATAGCCATGTTGATACCACATGGTCCTGCTTACTGGAGCCATACCTAACTGGACTATGGATGGACACTTGTCTCAATGTGGATTAACGCATAGATTGACCACAGCCTGTGAAATGGCTTAGTGAAAATTCTACCTTGAAATAGTTGTCGGGAGTGACTCCTCTAGTTGGTAGCTGGGGCAGTAGCTAGAAGAAATAGACACAAGGAAAGTTAATATGAAGAGGAGGTATAAGCAGAGGAGTCAGAGCAGCAGGAACAGTAAAGTGAAGCTAAGTTACCAGGATGTGACAGCTCTAAAGGAAGAAGCAATAGATCCGACTGCTGAGGGCTCAAGAAGGTTTAGGCTTTTGAGCTACCTTGGGTTCTAAGCGACTTTCCCATTGTTCTCTTAAAAGGTATTTGCTTCACCTGTTTTCCTTACTTAAGCTAAAGTACAATACAGTCTTCACAATAATAATCTGCAAATATCTCTGGTCCTTGCTGACTAAAAAAAGTCTCACACAAAAATATATGTGGATTTCAGTAAAGGCATGCCACTAAGTTACTTAAATTACTCAGTACTTGTACTGAGAACAAAATGGAACCATGGGAGTTGGACAATCAAACTAAAAGGCAATTAATAGATTCAGGCCAGGGAAACATCCTATGGCATGCTTCTCAAAAAACTTTAACCCTTTCTCTAGTAGCCATGATAGGTTAAAATTAAAAAGACTGCCAACACCAAGAAGTATTAATGATGTAAAATAACTGGAACTCTGTTACATTGCTGACAGAGTGTAAATTCAACAACTGCTTGGAAAAACTGTCTGGCAGTATCTACTAAGGCTAAACATATATATGGAGACCCAAGTACCTAAAATAAATTATTGCTTACTTCTACCAAAAGGCATGTACAAGAATGTTCACAGCAGTTTTATTCAAAATGAAAACAAGAACACAAATATTCATCAGCAGTATAATAGATACAGTATATATAGCTCATTCAGAATACTTTACAGCAGGCGTCCCCAACCCCCAGGCTGCAGACAGGTAATAGTCCATGGCCTGTTAGGAACCAGGCCACCCAACAGGAGGTGAGCAGCAGGCAAGCCAGCAAAGCTTCATCTGTATTTACAGCTGCTTCCCATTGCTCACATTACCAACTGAGCTCCGCCTCCTGTCAGATCAGTGGTGGCACTAGACTCTCATATGAGCACAAACCCTGTTGTGAACTGTGCGCGGGAGGGACCTAGGCTGTGTGATCCTTATGAGACTGTAATGCCTGATGATCTGAGGTGAAACAGCTTCATTCCGAAACCATCCCATCCCCACCCGCCCTCTCCGTCCATGAAAAAATTGTCTTCTGTGAAACCAGCCCCTGGTGTCAAAAAGGTTGGAGAATAGGTGGGGCGTGGAGGCTCATGCCTGTAATCCTAGCACTTTGGGAGGCCAAGATGGGTGGATCACTAGGTCAGGAGTTCAAGACCAGCCTGGCCAATATGATGAAACCCCATCTTTACTAAAAATACAAAAATTAGCTAGGCGCGGTGGCGGGCGCCTGTAATCCTATATACTCCAGAGGCTGAGGCAGAATTGCTTGAACCTGTGAGATGGAGGTTGCAGTAAGCTGAGATTGTGCCACTGCACTCCAGCTTGGGTGACAGCAAGACTCCATCTCAAAAAAAAAAAAGGTTGCAGACTGCTACTTTACAGCAATGGGGAAAAAATGGATATTTGCAACATAAATAAATCTTTTTTTTTTCCGTTCATTTTTTTTTTTATTGCATTTTAGGTTTTGGAGTACATGTGAAGAACATGCAAGATTGTTGCATAGGTACACACATGGCAGTGTGATGTGCTGCCTTCCTCCACATCACCTATATCTGGCATTTCTCCCCATGCTATCTCTCCCCAACTCCCCACCCCGCACTGTCCCTCCCCTATTTCCCACCAACAGACCAAAGTGTGTGATGTTCCCCTCTCTGTGTCAATGTGTTCTCATTGTTCAACACCCACCTATGAGTGAGAACATGTGGTGTTTGATTTTCTGTTCTTGTGTCAGTTTGCTGAGAATGATGGTTTCCAGGTTCATCCATGTCCCTACAAAGGACACGAACTCATCGTTTT
>NW_016107354.1:7718067-7721790 GCF_001604975.1 Cebus imitator
GTTTTTATGGTGTTAGGTCTTATGTTTAAGTCTTTAATCCATCTGGAGATAATTTTAGTGTAAGGTGTCAGGAAGGGGTCCAGTTTCTGCTTTCTGCACATGGCTAGCCAGTTTTCTCAACACCATTTATTAAACAGGGACTCCTTTCCCCATTGCTTGTTTTTGTCAGGTTTGTCAAAGATCAGATGGTTGTAGATGTGTGGTGTTGCCTCCAAGGTCTCTGTTCTGCTCCATTGGTCTATATCTCTGTTTTGGTGCCAGTACCATGCTGTTTTGATTACTGTAGCCTTGTAGTATAGTTTGAAATCTGGTAGTGTGATGCCTCCTGCTTTTTTTGTTTGTTTGTTTGTTTTGTTTTGGTTTTTTGCTTAGAATTGACTTGGCTATGCTGGCTCTCTTTTGGTTCCATATGAAGTTTAAGGTGTTTTTTTCCAGTTGTGTGAAGAAAGTCATTGATAGCCTGATGAGGATAGCATTGAATCTGTAAATTACTTTGGGCAGTATGGCCATTTTCACGATATCGATTCTTCCTAACCATGAACATGGAATGTTTCTCCATCTGTTTGTGTTCTCTCTTATTTTGTTAAGCAGTGGTTTGTAGTTCTCCTTGAAGAGGTCCTTTACATCATTTGTTAGTTGTATTCCCAGGTATTTTATTCTCTATGTTGCAATTTTGAATGGCAGTTCGTTCTTGATTTGGCTCTCTTTAAGTCTGTTATTGGTGTACTGGAATGCTTGTGATTTTTGCACATTGATTTTGTATCCTGAGACTTTGCTGAAGTTGCTTATCAGTTTCAGGAGATTTTGGGCTGAGATGATGGGGTCTTCTAGATATACAATCATGTTGTCTGCAAACAGAGACAATTTAACTTCCTCCTTTCATTGGAATACCCTTTATTTCTTTTTCTTGCCTGATTGCTCTGGCTAGAACTTCCAATCCTATATTGAATAGGAGTGGTGAGAGAGGGCATCATTGTCTAGTACCAGATTTCAAAGGAAATGCTCCCAGTTTTTGCCCATTCAGTATGATATTGGCTGTTGGTTTGTCGTAAATAGCTTTTATTATTTTGAGATATGTTCCATCAATACCTAGTTTATTGAGAGTTTTTAGCATAAAGGGCTACTGAATTTTGTCAAAGGCCTTCTCTGCATCAACTGAGATAATCATGTGGTGTTTGTCTTTGGTTCTGTTTATGTGGTGAATTATGTTTATAGACTTGCGTATGTTGAACCAGCCTTGCATCCCTGGGATGAAGCTAACTTGATCATGGTGGATAAGCTTTTTGATGTGCTGTTGCAATCAGTTTGTCAGTATTTTATTGAAGATTTTTGCATCTATGTTCATCATGGATATTGGCCTGAAGTTTTCTTTTCTTGTTGAGTCTCTGCTGGGTTTTGGTATCAGGATGATGTTGGTCTCATAAAATGATTTGGGAAGGATTCCGTCTTTTTGGATTGTTTGGAATAGTTTCAAAAGGAATGGTACCAGCTCCTCGTTGTATGTCTGGTAGAATTCGGCTGTGAACCCATCTGGACCTGGGCTTTTTTTGGGTGGTAGGCTCTTAATTGCTGCCTCAACTTCAGACCTTGTTATTGGCCTATTCAGGATTCAGGGTTTCGGCTTCTTCCTGGTTTAGGCTTGGGAGGATGCAAGTGTCCAGGAATTTATCCATTTCTTCCAGGTTTACTAGTTTATGTGCATAGAGATGTTTGTAATAATCTCTGATGATGATTTGTATTTCTGTGGAATCTGTGGTGATATCCCCTTTATCGTTTTTTATTGCATCTGTTTGATTATTCTTTTCTTTTTTATTAATCTGGCTAGTGGTCTGTCTATTTTGTTGATCTTTTCAAAAAACCAGCTCCTGGATTTATTGATTTTTTGAAGGATTTTTGTGTCTCTATCTTCTTCAGTTCTGCTCTGATCTTGGTTATTTCTTGTCTTCTGCTAGGTTTTGAGGTTTTTTTTGGTCTTACTCCTCTAGCTCTTTCAATTTTGATGATAGGGTGTCGATTTTAGATCTTTCCTTACTTCTCATGTGGGCATTTATTGCTATATGTCTTCCTCTAGATACTGCTTTAAATGTGTCCCAGAGATTCTGGTATGTTGTGTCTTCATTCTCGTTGGTTTCAAAGAACATCTTTGTTTCTGCCTTCATTTCATTGTTTATCCAGTCAACATTCAAGAGCCAGTTGTTCAGTTTCCATGAAGCTATGTGGTTCTGAGTTAGTTTCTGAATTCTGAATTCTAACTTGATTGCACTGTGGTCTGAGAGACTGTTTGTTTGATTTCCATTCTTTTGCATTTGCTGAGGGGTCATTTACTTTCAATTATGTGGTCAATTTTAGAGTAGGTGTGATGTGGTGTTGAGAAGAATGTATATTCTGTGGATTTGGGGTGGAAGGTTCTGTAAATGTCTGTTAGGTTTGCTTGGTCGAGGTCTGAGTTCAAGTCCTGGATATCCTCATTAATTTTCTGTCTCATTGATCTGTCTATTTTGTTGATCTATTTTGTTGATCTGTCTAATATTGACAATGGGGTGTTAAAGTCTCCCACTATTATTGTGTGGGAGTCTAAGTCTCTTTGTAAATCATTAAGAACTTGCTTTATGTATCTGGGTGCTCCTGTATTGGGTGCATATATATTTAGGATCGTTAGCTTTTCTTGTTGCATCGATCCTTTTACCATTATATAATGTCCTTCTTTGTGTCTTTTGATCTTTGTTGGTTTAAAGTCTATTTTATCTGAGATGATAATTGCAACTCCTGCTTTTTTTGCTCTCCATTTGCTTGGTAAATCTTCCTCCATCCATTTATTTTGAGCCTTTGTGTATCCTTGCATGTGAGATGGGTTTGCTGGATACAGCACACTGATGGGTTTTGGCTTCTTATCTAATTTTCCAGTCTGTGTCTTTTGATTAGGGCATTTATCCCATTTACATTAGGGTTAATATTGTTATGTGTGAATTTGATCCTGCCATTTTGTTGCTAGCTGGCTGTTTTGCCCGTTAGTTGATGCAGTTTCTTCATTGTGTTGATGCTCTTTACCATTTGGTATGTTTTTGGAGTGGCTGGTACTGGTGGTTCCTTTCTATGGTTAGAGTCTCTTTCAGGAGTTCTTGTAAAGCAGGACTGGTGGTGGTGATGAAATCTCTGAGTATTTGCTTGTTCACAAAGGATTTTATTTTTCCTTCACTTATGAAGCTTAGTTTGGCTGGATATGAAATTCTGGGTTGAAAGTTCTTTTCTTTAAGGATATTGAATATTGGCTCCCACTCTCTTCTGGTTTGTAGGGTTTCTGCTGAGAGATCTGCTGTGAGTCTGCTGGGCTTCCCTTTGTGGGTAACCCAACCTTTCTCTCTGGCTGCACTTAGCATTTTCTCCATTTCAACCCTGGTGAATCTGATGATTATGTGCCTTGAGGTTGCTCTTCTTGAGGAATATCCTTGTGGTGTTCTCTGTATTTCCTGGACTTGAATATTGGCCTGCCTTGCCAGGTTGGGGAAGCTTTCCTGGATAATATCCTGAAGAGTATTTTCCAGGTTGGATTGATTCTCTCCATCACATTCAGGTACACCTATCAAATGTAGATTAGGTCTTTTCACATAGTCCCATATTTCTTGGAGACTTTGTTCATTCCTTTTTACTCTTTTTTTCTCTAATCTTGCCTTATTGTTTTATTTCATTGAGTTGATCTTCGACCTCTGATATCCTTTCTTCTGC
>NW_016107354.1:7722045-7728578 GCF_001604975.1 Cebus imitator
TTCTCCACCCAGCCTTGTTCCCTTGCTGGTGAGGAGTTGTGATCCCTTGCAGGAGGAGAGGTGTTCTGATTTTGGGTGTTTTCATCCTTTTTGTGCTGGTTTCTTCCCATCTTTGTGTATTTATCCACCTGTCATCGTTGTAGTTGTTGACTTTCAGATTGGGTCTCTGAGTAGACATCCAGTTTGTTGATGATGAATTTATTTCTTTCTGTTTCTTAGTTTTCCTTTTACCAGTCAGGCCCCTCTGCTGTATGACTGCTGAGGTCCACTCCAGGCCCTGCTTGCCTGAGGATCACCTGCAGCAGCTGCAGAACAGTAAGGGTTGCTGCCAGTTTCTTCTGCTATCTTTGTCCCTGAAGGATACCCGCCTGATGTCGGTCCGAGCTCTCCTTTATGAGGTGACTCTTTGGATATACAGGGGTCAGGGAGCTGCTTGAGGAGACAGTCTGTCCTTTATAGGAGCTCAAGTGCTGAGCTGTGAGCTCCGTTGTTCATTCAGAGTTGCTGGGCAGGTACGTTTAAGTCTGCTGCAGCTAAACTTATAAACCCCTTTTTTTTTCCCAGGTGCTCTGTCCCAGGAAGTTAGGGCTTTATTTATGAGTTTCTGTTGTACTGCTGGCTTTTTTCAGAGCTGCACTGCCCAGTGAGGAGGCAGCCTAGTCACTGTCTGCCTGTAGAGGCTTTGCTGAGCTGCTGTGGGCTCCACCCAGCTGCCATGTGAACTTCGCTGCTGTCCTGTTTATATGGGTGTAGTCAGAACTGCCTCGGCAATGGCAGCCCAACTCTGTAATGGCGGACTCTCTCTGTAATGGTGGGCTGCCTAAGCAACGGCGGGCTGCCTCAGCAATGGTGGACTACCTCTATAGTGGTGGAGTGCCTCGGTAATGGCGGACGCCCCTCCCTCACAGAGCTGGACAGTCCCAGGTTCAGCTGTGCTTGCAGTGAAACTCTCAATCCAGAGCATTTCAGATTGCTGTTTTTTTGTGGGGGTGGGACCAGCCAAGCCTGACCACCTGGCTCCCTGCCTCAGAGCCTTTTTTTTTTTGTCTCCCAGGTGTTCCAGTCAACTGTTGAAAAGGCACCGGGATCTGTGTGATTTCCTGTGTGGCGACCCACTGCGCTGGCTGAAACAGCTGCACTGAGATTCGTGGCGCTTTTTTGCCTGGGAATCTCCTGGCCTGGCTCCCTGTTTCAGTCCCCTTTCCTATCAGTTGAATGGGCAAATCTGTCTTCCCAGAGCTCCAATTGCCAGCTAAAACGGTGCCCAGACCCATGTATTTTGTATGGAGAACCGCTGCACTGGGGCGCCAGCCAAAACAGCCACGCTGGCAGAAACAGCCATGCTGGCAACCTGTGGGGCTCCCCCACCTGGGAATCTCCTGGTCTGTGGGCAATAAAAATCTCTCTGGAAATATGGTGTCCACTCACCCTCCATGCTTTCGCTGGGAGCTGCAATCCTGAGCTGCTCCTAATCGGCCATCTTGGATCTGTCTCCATAAATAAATCTTTAAGAATAATATTGAACAAATGAAGACAGACATAGAAGAGTAAATATTATATGACTCTTTTTACATGAAACTCAAAAGTAGATTGCATGCATGTATCAATTCTGAAAGTACTTTGTATATATCATGGGACCATGCAAATAAGGAAATATATTAATGTTGCTGGGAGCTGGAATGCTCACTGTAGTTGAAGGAAATACAAATATAGAATGAGAGAAGGAAAGAGAAACCCTGGGGATATCAGATTAGAATTAGAGGTATTGGTATAAACTCACAAACTTTACACACACACACACACACACACACACACACACACACACACACGTTGAGTTAAACCAACATGAAATTGCCTAGCAGCACTGACACCCCAGTAGCAATAAGTTCACGTGGTGTACAGACCTTGGCTTTGAAATACTATTCAACTGAGAGGGATCAGAGTTCCTTGGAGAAAAGGCTGATTCTAGGATTGGGAGGAGGAAAGAACAATTTGAGTCTGGAACATGTATTCGTACCAGGAAGTAAGGAAGTGATAAAAGAATAATGGAGACATGTCAAAAGGAAACTAGCCAGCCTGAAACAGCTCCTACTAGCTACATCAGGGAGAACTTGAGCTCCAAAATGAATAATGACAGATTATAACCCATTGAATAAAATAAAAATCCATGAGTATATACTGAGTAATAAATAAACAGGGAAGCAGAGAAAGCTCTTTCTTATGGTAGGATACCAAAAATAATAAATGTAAAAAGAATAATTGGGCTAAAAATAATTTTGCAATCAATTCAGACAAGAGTCATCAATGCACATTAAAACTACTGGGCAGGTATGAAGAGGAAAAGGATATTTACATAGTCTCACAGTATCTCTTCACAGACTACTTCTTAATTACAAAGGATAAATGGTAGCCTTATAGCAGAGAAAGAAGGCAAGCACCACCTTACACAAGTGATATAGGTTAGCATGACTAATAATGGGCTAAACTGACATCAGGTGCCTCCACATATGATGCATTAAAGACAGACACAACATCACTTATTTAGTAATCTTGCCAAAAGTGCCTACGTGAAATCTAATCACTAGGAAAAATCAGATAAAACCAATTGAGGGACATTATACAAAACAACTTTCCTGTACTCTTAAAAAAGTCAATGTCATAAGAGATAAAGAAAAGCTATTCTAGAATAAAGGAGTCAAGGAGACATGACAACTAAATGCAATGTATGATCCTGAACTGGATCCTAGATCAAAGTGAAAAATTGCCATAAAAGATATCATTCAGACAAGTGGAAAAATATACAGACACTCTGTAGATTAGATCAGAGTATTCTATCAATGTTAAATTTTTTAAAAAGACAAAGAAGACACGTGGCAAAATGTTAATACATTCTGTGTATGTGTGAAGGGATTTGGGGAATCCTTTATATTGCAACTCTCCCATGAGTTTGAAATCATTTCAAAAGAAAAAATTAAGCAAAATTAATCTGTGGTGAAAGTTTAGAATAGTGGTGATTTTGGGATGGGTATATCTGAGAGGCTTACTAAAGTGCCTAATTTGGATGATTACATGTGTATATACAAATACAAAAGGTCACAGAGTTAAACATTTAAGATTTGTGTTTTTACTGTATGTAAGTTACATTTCAACAACAACAACAAAAAAGGATAGCTTCCTTCTTAAGCCTACGTGAGGAAAGTGGCCAAGCATCAGAGCGTTCACAAGAAAAGTGGCTAAGAAGGGGGCAGCAGGGGTCCAGTGGAGGTTCAGAGCCTGGCTGAACAGCTATGGCTTGGTGGGAAATCAACCTGTGCAAGAAAGGTAGTCAGCAGGACTGTGGTGCAATGGGTTGGTTTCATAAAGGGGATCTGAGCAAATAAGTAAATGTATTGAAGATGATGGAAGCCAGGTTTCTCATTGTCAGGGAAGTGGATTACAACTGAAAGAGCGAGACACAGAAGGAACTCCTTAGTGTTGCATTACAACTAAAGACATTGGTGTAACTCATTGTTTTCAAGGTAGACATAGAAATAGAAATAAACAGATAGAGAAACATAGGGCTTCATGTGTTTTTTTTTTAAATTTTTCATGGTCTTTTATTGTATTTTAAGTTTTGGGGAACAGGTGCAGATCTTGCAGAATTGTTGCATAGGTACACACATGCCATGGTGGTTTGCTGTCTCCATCCCCCTGTCACCTACATCAGCCATTTCTCCCAGTGTTATCCCTTCCCAACTTCCCTGCCTCCCACTGTCCCTCCCCAGCCCCCATCCCCTAACATACTCCTGTGTGTTATTACCCTCCCTGTGTCCATATGTTCTCATTGTTCAACTCCCGCCTATGAGTAAGAACACGGGGTGTTTGGTTTTCTGTTCTTGTGTCAGTTTGCTGAGAATGACGGTTTCCAGATTCATCCATGTCCCTACAAAGGACACTAACTCATCATTTTTTATGGCTGCATAGTATTCCATGGTGTATATGTGCCACATTTTCCCTGTCCAGTCTATCATCGGTGGGCATTTGGGTTGGTTCCAGGTCTTTGCTATTGTAAACACTGCCACAATGAACATATGTGTGCATGTGTCTTATAACAGAACGATTTATAGTCCTTTGGGTATATACCCAGTAATGAGATTGCTAGGTCAAATGGAATCTCTATTTCTAGGTCCTTGAGGAATTGCCACACTGTATTCCACAATGGTTGAACTAATTTACACTCCCATTAAGAGTGTAAAAGTGTTTCTATTTCTCCACATCCTCTCCAGCATCTGTTGTCTCCAGATTTTTTAATGATCGCCGTTCTAACTGGCATGAGATGGTATCTCAATGTGGTTTTGATTGGCATTTCTCTAATGACCACTTATGATGAGCATTTTTTCATGTTTTTTGGTCTCATAAATGTCTTCTTTTGAAAAGTGTCTGTTCATATCCTTCATCCAGTTTTGAATGGGTTTGTTTTTTTCTTGTAAATCTGCTTTAGTTCATTGTAGATTCTGGATATTAGCCCTTTGTCAGATGGATAGATTGCAATGTATGATTCCCATTCTGTTGGTTGCTCTAATGGTTGGTTCACTCTAATGGTTGGTTCTTTTGCTGTGCAGAAGCTCTTAAGTTTAATTAGATCCCATTTGTCTATTTTGGCTTTCATTGCCATTGCTTTTGGTGTTTTAGTCATGAAGTCCTTGCCTATGCCTATGCCATGAATGGTATTGCCTAGGTTTTCTTCTAGGGTTTTTTATGGTGTTAGGTCTTATGTCTAAGTCTTTAATCCACTTGGAGTTAATTTTAGTGTAAGGTGTCAGGAAGGGGTCCAGTTTCAGCTTTCTGCACATGGCTAGTTTTCCCAACATCATTTATTAAACAGGGAATCCTTTCCCCATTGCTTGTTTTTGTCAGGTTTGTCAAAGATCAGATGGTTGTAGATGTGTGGCGTTGCCTCTGAGGCCTCTGTTCTGTTCCATTGGTCTATAACTCTGTTTTGGTACCAATACCATGCTGTTTTGATTACTGTAGACTTGTAGTATAGTTTGAAGTCGGGTAGCATGATGCCTCCAGCTTTGTTCCTTTTGCTTAGGATTGTCTTGGCTATGCTGGCTCTCTTTTGGTTCCATATGAAGTTTAAGGTGTTTATTTCCAGTTTTGTGAAGAAGGTCAATGGTAGCTTGATGGAGATAGCATTGAATCTATAAATTACTTTGGGCAGTATGGCCATTTTCATGATGTTTATCCTTCCTAACCATGAGCATGGAATGTTTTTCCATCTGTTTGTGTCCTCCCTTATTTCCTTGAGAAGTGCTTTGTAGTTCTCCTTGAAGAGGTCCCTTACATCCTTTGTTAGTTGTATTCCTAGGTATTTTATTCTCTTTGTAACAATTGTGAATGGGAGTTTGCACAAAATTTGGCTCTTTGTCCGTTATTGATGTATAGGAATGCTTGTGATTTCTGCAGGTTGATTTTGTATCCTAAGACTTTGCTGAAGTTGCTCATCAGCTTAAGGAGATTTGAGGCTGAGACAATGGGGTCTTCTAAATATACAACCATGTTGTCTGCAAACAGAGACAATTTGTCTTCCTCTTTTCCTAATTGAATACCGTTTATTTTGTTTTCTTGCCTGATTGCTCTGGCTAGAACTTCCAGTACCATATTGAGTAGGAGTGGTGAAAGAGGGCATCCTTGTCTAGTGCCAGATTTCAAAGGGAATGCTTCAAGTTTTTGTCCGTTCAGTATGATATTGGCTGTGGGTTTGTCGTAAATAGCTTTTATTATTTTGAAATACATTCCATTGATATCTAGTCTATTGAGGGGTTTTAGCATAAAGCGCTGTTGAATTTTGTTGAAGGCCTTCTCTGCATCTATTGAGATAATCACGTGGTTTTTGTCTTTGGTTCCATTTATGTGGTGGATTACATTTATAGATTTGCATATGTTGAACTGGCCTTGCATCCCTAGGATGAAGCCTACTTGATTATGATGGATAAGCTTTTGGATGTGCTATTGCATTCAGTTTGCCAGCATTTTATTGAAGATTTTTGCATTGATGTTCATCATAAATATTGGCCTGAAGTTTTCTTTTTCAGTTATGTCTCTGCCAGATTTTGGTATCAAAACCTATCAACGCTTTATGATGTTGGTCTCATAAAATGAGTTAGGGAGGATTCCCTCTTCTTGCATTGTTTGGAATAGTTTCAGAAGGAATGGTACCAGCTCCTCTTTGTATCTCTGGTAGAATTTGGCTGTGAACCATCTAGACCCAGACTTTTTTTGGTTGGTAGGCCATTAATTGCTGCCTCAACTTCAGCCCTTGTTATTGGTCTATTTAGGATTTCAACTTCTTCCTAGTTTAGTCTTGGGAGGGTACAAGTGTCCAGGAATTTATCCATTTCTGCCAGATTTACTGATTTATGTGCATACAGTTGTTTGTAGTAATCTCTGATGGTTGTTTGTATTTCTATGGAATTGGTGGTGATATCCCCTTTATCATTTTTTATTGCATCTATTCAATTCTTCTCTCTTTTCTTATTAGTCTGGCTAGC
>NW_016107354.1:7729507-7860080 GCF_001604975.1 Cebus imitator
TTCCTCTCTCAATTTGCTTGGAAATCTTCTTCCATCCCTTTATTTTGAGTCTATATGTGTCTTTGCACGTGGGATGGGTCTCCTGGATACAGCACACTGTTGGGTCTCCAGTTTGCCAGTCTGTGTCTTTTGATTGGGGCATTTAGGCTGTTTACATTTAACATTAATATTGTTATGTGCGAATTTGATCCTGCCATTTTGTTACTGGCTTGTTGTTTTGCCTGTTAGTTGATGCTATTTCTTCATTGCATCATTGGTCTTTATCATTTGGCAAGTTTTTGAAATGGCTGGTACTGTTGTTCCCTTCCATGTTTAGTGCTTCGTTCAGGAGCTCTTATAAGGCTGGTCTGGTGGCAATGAAATCTCTCAGCATTTGCTTGTCCGTAAAGGATTTTATTTCTCCTTCACTTATGAAATTCACGTTTTTCACATGTTTTCTCTCATGTGTTTTCTCAGCTTTGTCCACTGAGAAAGCCTGGAAGCAGCAATGTCCAATGCTATAAGCACACCCAAACCTGACCTGAGATTGACTGATTGATTTTTTTGTAGAGACAGGGTCTTATTATGTTGCCCAGGCTGGTCTCAAACCTCTGGGCTCAAGCAATCCTCTCACCTCCCAGCCTCCCAAAGTGTTGGGATTACAGGCATGAGCCACTGCACCCAGCTGATTTTTATTTCTGAAAATCAATCTCCACTAAAAAATTCTCATTGCAGAAATGGCTGATTCTAGGACTGAGGCAGGCAAAGTACAAGATGAATCTGTAGCATCTTGTGTCAGAGAGCAAACAAAGTGCTCAAAGAATGATGGGGGCATGTCAAATGACACAGAAGCAAACTTGAAGGGGTTCTCACTGGCTAAATATAGAACAATTTGCGCATGAAAATAAATAATGAAACTAACTGGAATATAAGCTAGAGACTAAAACAGAAATCCCCTGAAAATTCTGATACCTTCAGGGTTGGGCATCTCCTCCTACATGAAGCTCTCACCTAGAGGGAGGCATCTGGTGGTATACCGGGGATATGGCCCTCAGTTTGGCCTATCTAAACTTCTGATAAATAAATCTGATAAAGACTGAAGGTTTGCTTATTAAACACACAGAATTTATAATGCTGGGAGAGACAGCCAGTACCTTGGATGAGCTGCTCTGGACTCAAAGAGATGAACAAGTAGAAACACATAGGTTATAATATAAAATGTGAATTCCGACACTGAGTTTCAAAAAATAAGTTGTAGAGATGCAGAATTAGCGAGAAATGACTAAACAGCATTTCTTGTGAAAAAAGATCTATACTTGCAATTTGAGTCAGCAGTGTGACATAGCCTCTCAAAAAATAGGATCCTGGGCTGTATTACATTTTTGCCTGCAAAAATGAACTGGTCCTAGTGACTTCTATGCTGGTCACATCATATTGGGTGCACTGTGGACAGTTCTGGACTCTCTCTCACATTTTAACATACTGAATTTAAGGAATAATAAGATCGAAGTAACCAGAAGATTAAAACATGTAGAATTGTCATATAATGAACTGCTGAAGAAACAATACATGTTAAACCTGGAAAAAAAACATTTGTAGGGACATGGTAGGGGGAGGTACATATGACTTTTCATAAATTGAAAGACAGTCACACAGAAAACTTGTTCTGCAGGGTTCCAGATGGCAAAACAGTGTTATTAACATAGAGTGTGGTCTAATATGCAGAAGAACCTTTTTAACACAGAGCTATTTTAAAATGGAGTGGTCTACCTTGTACGGTGGTAAGCTACCCATCATGGGAAGCATATAAGTACTCAGACTGGGTGACTGCCTCTCAAAGCTAATTATTGAAATCCTTTCAAGCTCTGAGTTTCTGTATCTAGCCTACTATTGGGTAGACATTTCTTCAAAGCCATCATCTTCTTTGGTCTCCTTGTCCATCTTTTAGGATTTTTTTTCAAGTAGACAAAAATTCTGAAAACAAATATTTGCATATAGATAAATTATGGAGTAAGACTATGCCTAGAAAAGGGGCAGGGGAATGCTTCGAACTTTTTCCAGAAAAACACTGCGGAGTTGGGAAAAATGTGAGGAGCACTTGGGGACAAAAAGGAAGCATGCATAGAAGATAGTAAAACATAAAAGCACTATCATAGACTGATTGAATGAATTTCCCCAATTCTTACTCCTCCTCAGATCCACATCCTTTGCCATGAACCATCTTCTCATTTAAAGGCAGTTTACCAGTCCGTCATCCTTTGACTTTGGACCCAGCCATGTGACTTGCTTGGGTAACTAGATATTAGCAAATGTGAAACAAGTAGAGATTTGAAGAATCATTGTGTATTTCTGCTCATTTTTGCCTTCTGCCACTGCCATGAGAAACTACCTGCCCAGGCTACCCTGTTGAATGATGAGATATATGGAACAGAGCCGAGACACTCCCAGTTGTCCTACTCAAAGATCAGCCAACACCCAGGCATGTGAGCAAGCCCTGCCAAGACCAGAAGAACCACTCATATGAGCTACAGACACATAAACAAATAACTATTTCTTGTTTTAAACTACAAGGTTATACGTGATTTGTTATGTAGCATTACTGTGGCAGTAGATAACTGATTTAAAACATCCACTAACATTTGTCTAGTACTGAACAGTTTCCAAGGGTATTCACTGTTAATGCCCTGCAGCCCAAGACTACCAGGAACACATGTGTAGCTGAACAGATTGGGTTTACTACTTATTGCTGTGAAGGAGAACACACACTATAGGGAACCATGGAGCATCTCTGGGAGATGGAGGTTGCCATGAGTCAGGATCATGTTGCACTCCAGCCTGGAACATATTAGAAAGGACTTTATTAGAAGAGTAGGATATTTGGTGTTTTATGGCTTGGACAATGTTCATGTTTTGTCTGTGCTCAGACATGATTACAGAGTGGTCTTATTTTTGTCTTGATCCATCATGGTCACAGAGTGACATTGTCTGATATTGATGTTTTGTGAAGCAGTATATGTTCAACAGGAGAACATCAAGGCCTACCTGAGTGCCAGGCCAGTCAGGGCAATACCAAGGCCCAGTGGCTGATAGTACCAGGCCAGTTCCTGGATGCTAGGGAACAATTTACTCTTTATGATCTATACAAAAGCTTATTTGATCCACAAAATAGCCCTAAAGGTAGGTTTTATTATGACTTTTTAAAATAGATGAGAAAATCAAGGCTCATGGACATTAAGAGCCTGGTCCAAGGTCTGACATATATAAACTGTCTGACCTTAGGCATGAAGCCTATACTTTTTGAAGCTTTGTTCCTTCATTATAAAATGGGTGTAGTAATATTTACCTGACATGATAGTGAAGATTAAGTGAGATCAAATATGCCAAAGAACCCAACCCACCTCCTAGTACCTAGAAGTGATTCAACCAATATTACTACTTCCATCTCCCTTGATATTCCCACTCTTTTCATATCATGGGGCCTCTGGAAAACATCTTTATATGGAATCTATATCAAGATAATTTTCATTGTTGTGATTTTAAATACCAGGGCCTCTCTTCAGAAAGGCTCCCCTACATGAGGCTATTTCATAGTTCAGCTGGTTCCACAGCTGCTCAGCTCTATATAAGCCACTAGTGCCCATGTGCAGAAAGATCTTGTGTATATGCTCAACTCTTATATAATGTGTTGAGTATAGCCAAATGGGTAGGAATGCATGGGTAGATCAGCCTTGAGATCAGAAGACTGAACATCACCTCCGAATATTAAAAGTTATGAGCTACATGGAATAAACTGTCACTCAAACAAACCAGTGTTCCTCCAGCAAGAGAACCACAGGCACATAGAAAGGGTGGAACTGAATATCTTGCTCAGCCTCTATAACACTGAGGGTGTCAGAGAAATGATCTGAGTCTTAATCCTGGCGTTGGCTCTAGCCTGGGATTCTACAACAGCTTCCATGTACTCCTCTCCCCTCTAATCTCTCCTCCACTCTGTCAAAAGGGTCTTCCTAAAGTATAGGTGAATCACTTTGCTCCACATTGCCCAAGTTCAAATTCCTTTGTCTGGTATTTAAGATCTTCCAAGGTCTAGATCCAATGTGGTTCTCTAGCCTCTTTCCCCTATAAAACTACCCATGAGTACTTGCATTCCTACCTCATCAAACCCCTACACACAGCATCCTACCACCCCACTGCTCATCATGCCCAACTCGTGCTGTGCTCTCAGTTCTGTGTACCTTCACTACTCATCCTTGAGAAGGAAGGAGAGAGGAGAAGAAGAAAAGGAAAAGTATTACATTTATCGATTACTAAACCTATTCTAGGTACCTTTGATGAATTAACACATTATCTCTACATTTTATAGATTAACTGAGAAATAGGATGATTAAATACCTTGACTAAAAGCACATAGCTAGTGAGCGGTTGGGCCACTTCATAAGTAGCTTCCTCCTCTGGGCCCTGCTATAGAAATAGTATTTATTCTATTTATTATAAGTGGTTTTCAAATCTGTCTCTTCCCAAATTATATATATTATAACTTTCTTAATCATGAGGGCTATATTTCATTCATTTCTATCCCCAGTGCCTTGCACAGTGCTGTGTATGGCACTGTGCAAGGCACTGGGGATAGAAATGAATGAAATACAGCACAGTAGGTCCTAATGAGATGTTTGTTGAATTGAAGCCACTTATCTGTGTACTTCTCACTGCTCCTGGCTCAGAGGCTGACAAATTAGGTACTCAGGAAATGCTAAATGAATAACACTGAATTTATGTCTGAACTTCCTCAGCTCCTTTCCAGGGTCTTGTAAATATAGTGAACTCTATAAATAATGGCTGAATTCAGAGACTAATGGTCCTTTAAGATGTTAAGAGCTTGAGTCAGTGGCTAAACAGAATGGTCTCCCAAGACATCACAGGTAGATCCCACAAGGCCTGGGGGAAAGTTCCCTCGGTGATGCCCCAGGGCAGAAACAGTTAAAAAGTAGGCCTGTAGTATATGGTGAAAGGCAGCACAACCTCTTCCTATCTCCATTCTATCCCCAACAACAACCAGATGACAGGCTGATTCTGAGCCATTTGTGCACAGAGCCCAGGAATCTTTGCCTTTGCTGCAGCTGCACAGCAGAGCTTGGCTGGGCTATTGCCAGGCATGAGGCACAAACACGTGAACATGGCCCCTGATCAAGAGGCCCTCTGGTAGCCCAGAGCTCCTCACGCTAAGGATCACTTTTGCTTTTTTGATTAAAACAAAACAAAACGTATTGAGGCCAGGTCCTAAAGCTTTATTCTTTCTGGGATTAAAAAGTCAATAATGAAGATAAGATGTGACAGAGAGATCAAAGCTTATCATAGCAAGTGTATACAATATAACATTGAACACAGCAGCAAGAATGATGAATACATCTTTTGCAGCTGACTGGTGCCATGTAACCCAGCCTGACAGACTCCCTTCCTAGGCATAGCCTGACAAGTCAGCAGACTTAGGAGTGCTGCTGTCCTGTTTCCAGGGTCAGCTTGCTAGAATCCCACTGCCAGAAGTCCAGTTCCTAGCTGAGTAATCATCACAGTCACCTTCTTGATCTACTGACATGACATTTTTTTTGGTACAAAACAAAGTTATAGATTATCAGGTTCTGTTCTGGGTGATATATATATACGTATACATAATAACTTTTAAATAAAGTTTACTTATTTTTTCAGGTTATAAAAATAATATACACTTATTGCAAAAAATATAATAAGGAAAAGAAAAACACCCATAATCCCACTGTTCACTTAACACGTGGTATATTTCCTTCAGTCCTTTCCTCTCAATATTTGTCTGCATGTGAATAAAATAATTTCAAAAACACAGCCTATATACAGTCATACTATATATTCAGTTTTATAACATGACTTTTGCATTTAACATGATATGTTTCCTAAATCATTATTTTCTTTGAAAATGTGCTTTTCCTGATTTTATAACATCATAGGAATAAGTCTTATTTCACTATTTCTCTTCTCTGGGGTACTTACATTACTTTCAATGCCTTGCCATTATAAAGTGTGTGGTGAACAAAAATCTTTACTTATATATCTGATTATTTCCTTGGGATAAGTTTTCTAAAATAGAATTATTGAAAAAGGACTATGAATATCTTTAAGACAACTTTACAATTTGGGCAGTACATTTTATTAGACAAAATGAACCACATTCAGAAGAAAAAAAACAAAGTGGGGAAAAGGTAACAATATTGAAATAATAATATTGGTTAACATATATTGGGTATATATAATGTCACAGGAAAAGTGCTTAGGAATTTTGTTTGCATGCATTAGCTCATGTAATCTGTGATTTAATCTAATAAAGTATACATAGATAAGGAAACCATAGTTCGGAGAAGTTAACTTTTTCAGTATTACAGTTTATAGGTGGCATAGCTGGAATTTAAATCAAATTATTATATAATTCCAGACAGTACACTTAATGCTATGCTACAACATATCACATAAAAAATAAAGAGAAAAAATGAGTGTTTTCAGCCTGGAGAAGACTTGGATAGTACAAGTACTTGAATAGTATAGAATAGGACAAGGGGAATCAGACAGCAGAATGAGATGGTACAGTGAGGACAAATGGATAGAAATAGTGGGAGGATCACTTGAGGTAAGGAGTTTGAGACAAGCCTGGTCAACATGGTGAAACTCTGTCTTTGCTAAAAATACCAAAAAAAAGAAAAATAGCTGGGCATGGTGGTGTGTGCCTGTAGTCCCAGCTACTAGAGGCTGAGGCACAAGAATTGCTTGAATCCAGAAAGAAAAGGTTGCAGTAAGTCAAGATCACACCACTACACTCCAGTCTAGGCAACAGAGCAAGATTCTGTCTGGAAAAAAAAAAAGAGAGAGAGAGAGAGAAAGAGAAAGAAGGAAGGTATGGAAAAGAAGGGAAGGGAAGAGGGAGGGGAAGGAAAATGGGGAGAGGGAGAGGAGAGAGGGAGAGGAGGAGGGGGAGAGGGGGAGGGGGAGAGGGGGAGGGGAGGGAAGGGAAGAGGAAGGGGAAAGGAAGGGAAAGGAGGGGAAAGGAGGGGAAAGGAAAAAGGAAAGGAAAGGAGGGAAAAGGAAAAAGGAAAGGAATGGGGAAAGGAAAAAGGAAAGGAAAAAAGGAAAGGTTTAAAATGTCAAAGTACACCATAATATTAGAAAGACCATTCTAAAAATAAAGTTCTACCAAAAATCAGAGGACTGTTTCCAGGTGGGCCTAATCTAATCACACATGCCCTTTAAAAGCTGAGAGTTTTCTCTGGCTGATGGCAGAATGAGAAATCAGAAAGACTAGGAGCACAAGAAGGATCTAAGGGCCCATTGCTGGCTTTGAATATGTGGGGGCTACACACAAGAACTGGAGAGCAGCATCTATTGCTGATAATTACCCAAGGCTGACAACCAGCAAGGATACTGGAACCTCAGTCCTGTAATCTCAAGGAACTGACATCTGCCAATAATCTGAACAAGCTGAGAAGCTGATTCTTCCCTAGAGTCTCCAGATAAGAATCCAGCCCAGCTGACACCTTCCTTGATTTAGGTTCTGTGAAATCTTAAACAGAAAGCCCCCAGCCAATCCCACCCAGACTTCTGGCCTACAGTACTATGAACCATTAATTATGTGCTGTCATATGCCACTAAGTTTGTGGTAATTTGTTATGCATCAAGACAGAACTAGTACAATGGATAAGTGAATAAGCAAAGCATATTATAACCATATAATGGAATACCACTAATCAATACAAAAAGCAACAATCTACTGATACACATAACAACATGGATGAATCTCAAAAACCACTGTGCTGAGTGAAAGAAGCCAGGCACAAAAAAGTTAATAGTGTATGATTTCATTAATACGAAACTCTAGGAAAGTCGAATCTGATTTATAGTGATAGAAAGCAGGCAGAAAAACTAATGTATAGCAACAGAAGGCTGTCACTAGGGTGGCTTGGTTGACTGATCCTATCCCCTTCCTGTCTGACTTTTCTGCCTCCACGTGCACCCTCAGCCTGGCATGGAGGATGGGGAGGCCCACTCACAAAACACACAACTATATATTCATTTCTTTCTCTGCCACTCTAACAAGACTGAGGACCCCATTAGCCCCTAAAGTGGGTAAACAGTCTCTCAAAAGCACAATTTGAAACCTTAAAATACATTCCAAAGAGGAATAACCAAGTTTTCAAAAAGCTATGCTACATAGATTTCTCTTGTCAAGTTCCTTTGAATGATATATCCCATTTATAGAGGGGCCACACAGGCAGTGCTAAGCATTCATGATAATTTAACACTATTAAAAACTAGATTTTAAACAAGTAGGCAGCAATGGTGACTGAGTGACTCAGGAATCTGGCCCTCTCTTGCCTTCAAGCAATACAGGTCAAAGATTTTTGAATGAATTACTTGTTCTAGCAGCTCTAAAGTGAAGCTGTGAACATAAGCTGTCACCCTCTGCCACACACAGCAGGAAGGCTGCATGGCAGGGAGAAAAGAACATGAGCTGTGCAATCACAGACTGCCAGGAAGCTACTGCAGTAGTCCAGGTGAGAGTAGGTTTAATTTCAGGTTCTATCACAAACTTCTGTGAACTTGGCCAAGTTACTAAGGCTTTCTGGGCCTCAGTTTTCTCACCTGCATGATAGGAATTAGAGTAATAACTTCACAGGACCATCATAAGGGTTGAATTCAGTTAGCTATATTTAGTATCTTGGACAAAGTAGATGCTTACATGATGGTTCACTTGCCCCTTTGTCCATTGAATATCTAATGGCCCAGAGAAAACAAAAGGGAAGTGTGAAATTGTTTGAGGGGTAGAAACATTTTTCCCCCAGACCTTCTTTACGTTTCATTAAGAAACATTAGATGGAAAAGGGGAAGAACTCTTCGAAAACTTCCTGAATTTAATTATCTCTAAATGTGTTAGCTATGATATTTTTATGAGCAAACAAAACCTTTTTGTACCCATCAACTAATAATTATTTTAGATCTCTAAAGGCTTGATATGGTTTGGTTCTGCATCCCCACCAAATCTCATGTAAATTGTAATTCCCACTGTTGGAGGTGGGGCCTGGTAGGAGATGACTGGATTATGGGCATGGCCCTTCATGAATGATTTAGCATCATCCTCTAGGTGCTGTTCTCATGATAGTGATTGAGTGATCTTGAGATCTGCTTGTTTAAAAGTATGTAGCACCTCCTCCTTCTCTCTCCTGCTCCTGTGCCAGCCATGTAAGACATGCCTGCTTCTTCTTACCCTTTTGCCATGATTGTAAGTTTCCTCAGGCCTCCCCAGAAGCAGAAACCACTATGATCCCTGTACAGCGTGCAGAACCGTGGACCAATGAAACCCCTCTTCTTTATAAATTACCAAGTCCCAGGTATTTCTTTATAACAATGTGAGAACACACTAATACCAGGGCACTTTAAAATCGCTGCGTATTTCCTTTTTAATCAACATTTTGGTCCTACTCTAAAAAATGACTTTTTTCCCTTCTATGGTTTCAAAATTTCCATCAGTAATAATATAATCCAACATTTACTGAGTTCTATGTGTCAAGTACAATGCTAAGAGTTTTACAAGAATTATTTCATTTAATCCTTACTAAAGCTCTACATCGCAGGTACTATCATTATTTCTATTTTACAGATGATAAAACTAAGGCTTAGAGAGTCTCAGTGATTTGCCCAAATCTACACTGAAGGTGAACCTATTAATATTTCATCATACCATACCTCTTCTGTGAAATACAGCATCTCTAGCAGCAACAACAGGAATATGTAAGAAACTTCTTTGACCACCTTCACTTCATATCAGATTAGGAAAGTAACTTAGAAAGATATTCATTCATCAAACATTTAATGAGGCTAGGTATGGTGGCTCACACCTGTAATCCCAGCACTTTGGGAGGCTGAAGCAGGAGGATCACTTGAGTCCAGAAGTTTAAGATCAGCCTGGACAAACATACTGAGACCTCCATCTCTAAAAAAAAAATTTTTTTAATTAGCCAGGCATAATGGTGTGCAGCTGTAGTCCTAGCTACTCAGGAGGCTGAGGTGGGAGAATGGCTTGAACCCCAGAGTTCAAGGCTGCAGTGAGCTGTGATGACACAACTGCACTCCAGCCTGAATTTTGAGACTCTTATCTCAAAAAAAAAAATTGAATGAACATGTACTATGTATCAGGCACTGTGCTGGCACTAGGAATACAGAGAATGAAGACAATATCTCTACCTTCTAGGAGTTCAGAGTACAGTGGGCGAGAGTTTGCTTTAAACAATATTTCAGAGCTGACTAAAATATCACCAAGGAGCAGTACACACAGTGGCTAACAGTGCAGGGTCTAGAAACAGCCTGAGTTTGAATCCTGGCTCTGCCTCATTCGAGCTATGTAACCTTGGACAAGTTGCTTAACTCTAAGTATCTCAGTTTCCCCATCTAAAAAACAAGAATAACATAGTTGCTATTTTGCTAGGTTACCATGAGATATGAATTATGATATGCAAATGCTTAGAGCATTACTGTACAAAGGAAGTACCCTACATATGATAGCTATTCTTAATATTCACAAAATATCGATCTCAGCATTGTTATCAACCTGAATATATTTTTTAATTTGATCATCTCTTCCGACAAAGTCTATGTACTTATAGCAACTAAAAGTCATCTAACTTTCCTGTTTGATATATGCTAATGGCTCCAATCACATTTATTATTAAACTAAAATCTGTTTATTCTCTAATAACCTTTTTAGCTTATTGAGTCAATGGTTCAGTGACCCTACATAGGGGATTGGTGGAGAAGTACAACATACTTCTGACCATTCTAAGTGCTTTGTCAACCATAAACGTTAATACAAACATGAAACTACTGGTGGTGTTATGCCTGTTATAACCACCGGGTACTCATACCTGTAGGTACATTTATGTGTGTAGAGGTATACAATGGGGAGACTGACCTTAGGAAATACCAAGTGACATGGATGGTACATCAGAAATTCAAAGATAAACAAGGGTCCACTTGAGAGTTTCACTCAGGTGCTTTGTAAAAGGAGCCAAAAGTTTGCTTAATAAAGAGGAAGGAGAGAATGGGACTAGGAATGGTGGCAGTAGTGGTGAGAAACACTGAGCACAGATGTAAAATAGACAATTCATCTGCACCTAAAATTCAACCTGCAAAAAACAGAACACATCATCTACCACCACCTCATCCCTTCCCGCCCCTAAATCTGTTTTCCTTACTGACCCTCCTGTTTCTGTTAGGTGCTGCCATCACCATCCTTGTAATCACTGCAGAATCATCTCCTCCTCCCACTCCCCAAGTGTGGCCACCACCAAATCCTGTAATTCTGCCTTCCTGGTTCTGCTCTCATGTTGCCGCTCTTTTCCATCTCCACTGCCACTGTCCTAGTTCAGGCCCTCAAAACACCTGTACTAGACAATGGCAATAGCTTCTTAAGTGTTTCCTCTCTGCTGTTTCTCTTTCTCTCCAATTCATTGGATGCGCAAAGTAACCTTTCTAAATCTCAGCTCAGACTAGCAACTCCTCTGCTCAAAACCTGCTAATGGCCCCCCTGAGCCTATAGAACAAACCATGAATCCTTTAGATGTTTAAGTGTTCATCAGTGAACAGGCTACAGCTCACTTTTACAGTCTTATATCCCACGACATCTTCCACCACAAGAAGTCCATGCTCCAACCAAAGTGGACTGTACACTAATGATTTCTAATGACACTAACAGCATTTCCTCTTTGTACCTCTGCCTATGCTAGTCCTTCCCTTCCTTATCTCTGCCTCTCAGCTCCATCTGTCAAAACATGCCCATCCTTCACACTCAGTGGAATCAACTTCTCCATGAAGTCCTATCTTCCAGCTAGAAGAAATTTCATCATCCTCAGAATGTTGACAGCACTATAACTACAGTTCTCATGACAATGAGCATTTTCTTCCATGATAGCTGTTTTGTGTGTGTGCCTTATCCCTCCTGCCCTCTTAAAGACTTTAGTTCCCACCCACCACTCTGCCTCTAGCACCAGGTTGGCAGCATAGCAGGAGAACATGTTACTTTTTTCTTAGGACTTCAGTTTCCATATTTGTAACATGAACATAACTTAACCTAACTCATAGGAATAACAAGAGAATTAAATAAGATACTAAATACAAATTAACAGCACACAGTACGTAGTTACCAAATCCAAAACTCCTTTCTTCCCTTTCACATAGCAGAGTATTTTGTTGGACAGATAAAAGGTTGCATGCTTTATAGTTTGCAAAGAAATCTTACTGTATTTTTTCAATGAAGAAGGGAGAGGAGGATGGAGGGAACAAGTGAGTAAACATGCAGCAGACAGTAATCCATTTTGACTGGTATGAACAACTTATATGGGAATTGAAGGTCTGATTGATGAAAGGGCTATAATGTTTGGCCTGATTGCTTCACCAAGTTTTAAGTTCAAAAGTTGGGAGTCTATCAGTCTGCATGGCGGATGAAAGGACAAAGGACCAGAAGGTCACTAAGAGGCTGCTACAGCAGTCAAGGAAAGAGAGCGTGGACCCCTGGCTATGGCGGGTGGAAGCCACAGGGAACAGACAGGAATGGTTGAATTTGCAAAGCATGTTCAAAAGAAAAAATGACAGAGTTTGTGAGTGCAGATGAACTAAATGACTAGGGCACTCTTATCAAGCTGAATCACAGAGAACCCAAAGCCTGGGTAACTAGAACAGAAGAGTACCCAGAATTGAGGGATCTTTTGGAAGGCAGGAGGTGTCAGGGGAGCAGCACATGTAGAAAGAACATAAGTTTACTTTTTTTGTTTGTTTGTTTTTTGTTAAGATGGAGTCTGGCACTGTCACCCAGGCTGGAGTAAAGTAGCACGATCTCGGCTCACCACAACCTCTGCCTCCCGGGTTCAAGCGATTCTCCTGCCTCAGCCTCCAGAGTAGCTGGGATTACAGATACCCGCCACTAGGCCCAGGTAATTTTTTGTATTTTTAGTAGAGACGGGGTTTCACCCTATTGGCCAGTCTGGTCCCAAACTCCTGACCTCAGGTGATTTGGCCTCCCAAAGGGCTGGGATTACAGGTGTGAGCCACTGCACCAAGCCACTTGGGCAGAAATGAGGAATTCTGCCTAAGTTCACTTGGGCAGAAATGAGGAATTTGTTCCTATTGGCCCTCAAGGACTGAGAAGCCACTTTAGAGACAACAAACAAACAAAAAAATCATTTTGTACATGAGAGCCTACAAGGATTCACTGAACAAGAAGCACGCAGGACTAGTTTCCAACATGCTAACCTCATGAGCTCTCTAGGAGACAGGGACAAAGGATAATCTGCCTATCTACGAGACATCGCCTCCCAGGAAGGAAATGACTTCTTCTAAGCTGTCTTTCCTTCCTTACACTGACAAGCCAGGGTATTACAAAAGGAGGTCCTAAATTGTTTTATCTATAAAGAGAAATTCAGAGAGTTGATGCCTTTTCCAAATTAAAAGTTAGCTTTCCTGGGAAGGATAAAGTATATTCATAACCTAAATCTCACATTAGGGTTTATTTATCATAATTTATTAGCTGGGCAGCCTTAGGTTGGTCATTTAAACTCTCTAGGTCTCAGGAATTTCACTTGTTAAGTGTAATAACAGTATCTCATGTGCCGGAAAGGACCAGAAGATTTCAGGAGGTCTCTCAGCTCTAAGATAGATGATTCAAAATTTATTCTAAACCCTGCAGGTCACACCTTAGTCTCTCTGAACCCCTGAACTGTAACTCACTGCAGAAGCCTACATGATACGAAGATGAAGAAAAACCTGGCAAAAGCACAGAGTTTAGAGTGGGGGCAGAAACTCCAACTGGCAGGTCCCAGTCATAAGAAGATACAGCTAGAATATTAGAGCTGGCCTGGGGACAGAAGATAATTAATCTTCAAGGCAATAAAAATATTTAATTCATTCATCTGAGAGAAATGACAAGAAAGAAGATAGATATTTCCTTTTTCCCTCCCTGTTCCGACAAGGTTACCCTGGATAGATCGTAGAATGTTTAATGAATATTTAGTATAAAAGCCTGAGATGCAAACAAGTAAATGATGAGAGGCCTGGGTGGCAAGCAGTGGAAGCTGACATTGTAGAGGCTGCAACTAGGACAGATATTTCCAGAGAAGAGCTGGGGAAGAGAAGTTTGTTTGCAATTTTCAGGTGGCAGCAAAAGTTAAAACATGGGGAGAGATAGAAAAGAAATTGCATGGGTAAAAATCACAGGATTTGATCATTGAATGGATAGATATGGAAGGAAGGTAGAGGTACACTGAAGCTGCCTGAGCTTTCTAACCACGATCAGACCTGAGGAGTCAGTAATGTAGGGAAGGGGACAGCCATGGAGCAAAAGGGAAAGGGGAATATCCACATCCGTAGATCATCTTAAGTGACAAGGTGACAGCCATCAACTGTGAACACTATAATCCCTCCTTCACTTCAGCCATGTAGGCCTTGCAGGCATCACCACAAAGTGCCAGATCAGTTAGCCCACATCTGCTCTGTGCCTAGAACAGAGGAGTAGGTAGGTATCTAGGGTCAGGGAGTAAATGCAGGGAAGTGTTCAGGGATTGGGACAGTAGCAAAATGAGGGAAGAGGAGAAAATGCAGCCCACTGCTTTAGATCCTGTGTTGATTTTGTATCTTATACATTTTTTTCCTTACAGAGGTCCAGTGAGGGATCCAAGAAACAGAAAAGCATTTCCAAGGCTGGAAATAGGAACATGGGCCACAGCCTGAACCAGTGGAGCAGAAGTGAAGTCCTCAAGAAAAAGTGTGGGGGTTCTCCAAGGTACCCTTGGCAGCAGCTAAAAGTGAATGGTTGAGGACTAAAGGCTACTCTTAAGATAAGCGTCCATGACCAAAGAGGCTGGGATCCTGGAAAGACTACCCAGACAGCCTCCGCCATGCCAGACTGAGCCCTGCTGGGGCATTCCACTATAACCAAAGGCCCTTCCTTTCAATTCCCTAAATGTAACCATCCTAGGAAGAGAAGTGACTCTTGATGAACTTCAAATTATAATCTCTCTCCAGCTCTTCTCCGTCTATTCAAACCATTTCTATGAACTGTTAGGTGACTCTAGTGACTAAGCCCTAGTTTAACCCCAAAATGAGAGTAAATGGAAATTTCTATGACTATGTCAGCCTCTGAGTAGAAACCTCCATAGGTATCAAGAAGCATTTATTCTTCCTTCTCCCTCTTTCTTTATTTTAGTAAATACCAACTAGATGCAAGGCCCACCAGTTTGCAAACAGATATAACCTTCTAAGACCAAGGAAATTATTTTTATTTATTTATTTATTTATCTATTTTGAGACAGAGTCTCACTCTGTTGCCAGGCGCCAGGCTGGAGTGCAGTGGCGAGATCGTGGCTCACTGCAACCTCCACCTCCTGCGTTCAAGCAATTCTCCTGCCTCAGCCTCCTGAGTAGCTGGGACTACAGGCACATGCCACCATGCCCAGCTAATTTTTGTATTTTTAGTAGAGATGGGGTTTCACCATGTTGGCCAGAATGGTCTTGATCTCTTGACCTCGTGATCCGCCCGCCTCAGCCTCCCAAAGTGCTGGGATTACAGGCGTGAGCCACCACGCCCGGCCCCAAGGAAATTATTTAGAGGCATTTAAAACCACCTTCTCTGACCAAAACTACAATGCAATGCAGTACAAGACAGAAACCTGTGCTTGAGGAGGACTGGGTCATTCTGGATGCCTGATTCCCTGGGTCATCAAAGTCTAATGTTCACAGTCAGAATGTTTCACCTATTCTAATAGGTTCATCTGTTTTTCCACTTTGCTCAAGCCAGAGACTACTTGACATTTGAATTATCAACTGTCTTCTAAAACATGTTGGTCTTGAAGTTGACTTTGAAAGATCCTACTCAAATAGTTCATTTGATTAGCAAACTTTAATACATCTACAAGAATACGGGTACACATTTCTGCATTTCAGTTGTAACATCAATACTTGGTCCAAAGACAACATTCCTCATATTGGAGACTACCCAAAATATCCAGGAAAAATTATTAGGGAGATTGTTTTTATTCTACCCTCTGTTTCTCTTCAAAAGCGGAAGAGATGCTGTACAGAATTTAAATGTTCTAACAAAGATTGTCTTTAAAGCAAATTTCAATAAACTGAAGTACAATTTATTGAAAACAATTTTTAGTCACAGTGAGCACAGTTTTCTCACAGAATAGCATAAAAGTACAATGGCCTGTGTTCCGGCCACACTCAGCTTTTCTGACTGTGAGAATCTGAGCCCTTGCTCTGAAAGAAGATCCATTCCTACCAAGCATTCCTGGAGAGGCACTAGCCTTGCTGAACAACCAGCACTGGCTGAACCTGGCTTGGTCTGAGGAGGAAGGATGCAGTTGTCTGGCAGAGATCAGAGTGACCTTGGAATCCAAAGTCAGCAGGACCCGGGGCTCCTTCTCTACTGGGTAATTTACAAATGGAGACCATTGGGTCTCTCAGGGCTCATATGACAGAAGTCAGAGGTGGCAAGAGTGAAACCCAGAAAGAGGAAGTGAATATTCTCAGAGACCCATTAGAAATTAGGACAAGTGCACAAATGGGCACTGTGTGGTTATAACAGCACTAGGCTGGCCTATGTTCTAGTCCTTTGCTCTCTGTCTGTTAGTCTGCCCACCTCTGAAATAAGGAGCTTGGACGAGCAGATCCTTAGAGTCTCAGTCAGCCTCGAAATTCTGATATAGATTCCAACCCCAGAATACTGAGGAGGTCTCCAGCCTTAGCAAGGCAGCCATGAGACCAGCAAGGGCAGGCCACCAGCATCTTCCCTTCATTTCTTCCTGTCCTGACCCAATTCATCACTCAAAACCTAGCTCAAATGCCACTGCCTTCAAGAAGCTTCCCCTGACCCTTCTGACATAATCATTCATTCCTTCTCTAGGAGCTCCTAATTTGTGTTGGTGCTCAGCACTGGCACTGACACTTTCAGAGGTGGATGCTACATAACTGGAGCAGGGCAAGGGGAGGGGTCGGCTGATAAGGGAGGGAAAATAGGAGACAGGCAAACTGAAACATTACCAACCCTTTCTCATTACTGTGCAGAACTCTCAAACCCAGTTTCAGCCTCCTGACAAAACCAGCTCTGCAAAGTTGAAAGACTTAATCCATGGTTAGAAAACCAGTGGCTAATGAGGTTTCGGTCTAAACCAGTCCCTGTCTTTTTTATTGAGAAAAAGCCATTCTTGAGCTGAGAGTTATAAAAGCTTTGTGATCTGTAGAGAAACAGAAGGCAAAATGGCCACAGGAACAATCACCTGCAAAGGGGGTGGGGTGGGGGCGCTGCAGCACAGAGCTAAGTGGGGGCGGGGCGCTTGGTGGCTCAGGCTCTAGGAGACAGTGCCATGCTGTGGCCACCTGCCGCCTCTGCGCCGCCTTCTGCAGCCTCTGCAGGTACAGGAGGGCCTGTTTCCTGACCCAGTTTTCTCCCCAATCTCTATTTAGCTGTTCGCTAGTGATGCTCCTGGCATGCCAATCAGATACTGCAGCCGGCAGTGCAGTTTGTTACAACAAATTCACAGTTCCTAGTAAATTCAGTGGAAAAGTACTGTGTCAAGCAGCCTAATTAAACTGACGTAATTTCCACAGCCATACACTTCTATCAAATAAGAAAAAAAACACTTAGGGTAAAAAGAAAGAAATCATGTCTTTCCATCTTATGAAATTGACTATGGTTGTAATATATTTAAAGAATGATTCTGCTCAGTGTCCTTGGAGCCACAGTTGTCCAAGTCTTGGGCCCTAGATGAGACTTTGGACTGTGCTGGGAAGAGCACTAGGCTACAAGTCTGCAGGTCCTTCTTCTCACCCAGTCTGTGACCCTTGGCAAGCTATTTTCAGTGTCTTGGGGAAAGCAGGGAATATCCAACTGGACTGTCATTAAAACATCCTGTGAGTCTCTTATTCTCTGGTCTGTCAAACTGTCAAACTTATGACCAAAAAAAAAAAAAAATGTACTTTTATCAAACTAGTGAAATAAGAACTGAACTTGAGGTCCCCATTCTAGTCCCAGTTATGCTGCTAGCTAATTATGACCTTGAGCAAACTACAGGATCCCTAGAGACGTCAAAATCTTCATCTTTGAAATGAGGGTGATGAACTGGATAAACGCTACAGTTCCTTCTGATGCTAATGCTCTATTCTATTCTATAAAAGACGAAATTGGTTGCACTACCATGGAGAGGACAGTTCTGAATGTCAAGCATTTCAATCTGCCTACAATGGGCTTTCTCTTCTCACAATGAGAATTAGTTGTATGTTCTTCCCCTGTGTTTAAAGATCTTCTATTCTAAAAATGCAAGACAGACACTTGCCTCTTCTTTCTTTTGAGATAGTTCAGCAAATAAGGTTTCCCTTTTCCTCAGTTCTCCCCAGTCCCACTCTTAGAGGAAGAAAGCACTATCCAGGCAGAGGGGGAATGAGGGTTACCAAGAGAAATACCAAGGAGTCACTCAGGTTTCCAAGTACAAATTGAAAAAATGGCCAGACATTAGTCAGACAGATGATAAAGGAGGAGTCAGCCACAAAGAGAAGGATCTCAGAGGGAAGATGGGGTAGGGAACGGAAAATTGATAGTTAACCAGGAAACAAACCTCAGGCTTCTCTTCAGACAGCAAAAAGAAACTGCATGTAGGAGACAGCAAGGCAGACAAACGTAAGGGTGAAACAAAATAGCACGCATCCTCGACTCCATGGACAGCTAATCCACTACTAGTCCTAGAAATTCCACCTCCCTGATATTCTAAACCTATTTACTTCACTCCATTATTGCTGCCATAACCTTAGTTCAAATTCTTCTCAACTTAGTCCTCAATCACAGTTACAGTTTTCTGACTGGCCTCTTATCTCTCTTTCTCCAATCTATCCTTCATCTTGCCATCAGAGTGATCTTTCTAAAACACAATTCTAAACAAGCCACTTTTCTACTTCAGATGTTTCAATGTCCTCTCATCACTTTCAGAACAAAATAGGAGTCCTATACAATCTGGTTCCAGATGGCCTCTCCTGCCTCATCCCTCACCATCCCTACAGGCTCTGCTCCAGTCATGCTGAAGTGTTTGCAGTTTCCTGAATGTGCAGCTTTGGCTCTTCATATAAGCAGCTCTTCTTGCCTAAAACCATGCCCTTTCCACAACCCCCCCAGACATCACCATCACCACTCACTAAGACAATTTCCGCTCATCCCTTAGGACGCAGTTCAGACAAGATCCGGTCTGAGAAAACTGCTCTGACCAGTGTCTTCAAATATGGATGATACATCCCTCTTCTTATGCTCCCACAAACATCTTATGCCATCACAACCATTTCTATGTTGAATTGTAAAGGGCTCCTGATTCCTCGATCTCCTCAACCATATTTTAACATCTTGGAACCCTAAATACAGTGCTTGACATCAGTATTCAGGAAACAGTTGATGAATGAGTGAATTAGTAAATAAATACATGCATGTGGGAAACCAAGCCTACCTCATAGAGGGGGAAGCCTTAATCTATCAAAGCAATACTGACAGGAAGAATGGTGAGAAATATGGGACAGATTGGGGGAAAGCAAGGTATAAGGTTCAGACCAAGAACAAACCTGACAGTAGAAAAAATAAAAGCAGAAACCAGTAGGAGCTCTAGCTAAGGGAAATGGATAAGTTTCCATCATCAGCATGAGAAGCCACAGAGGAATCTCAGGTCCTGAGAAGAAAAACTTCCTCTTACTGGGATCTGTAGAACTCTCCCAAGAATAAAAAGGTATAGAAGCAGCAGAGAAATTAATAAATAGTTTAGCCAGGAATCACAGAAAAAAACCTGGGGCTAAATCCAGAATAAGCCTGGGCAGATCAAAGGGAAGATGCTGGTAGAAGGAGCCAGGAGTTATAATGGAAAGAAGACAGGGTTTGGAGTTAGGTAGCTCCGCCACTCACTACCTCTGTGACCTTGGGCAAGTCAAGTCTTTGTTTTCCTAGGAATCTTAGATTCTTCATTGGCAAAATGTGAATCTAGTACCTATTTCACAGAACTATTTAAAGAAACACATGAGCCATACTATACTTTGTAAATGAAAGGAACAAGTAATTGACAATTATTATCATGATGTTGGCGGCCAGAAGCTGTCTCTTCTGTTTGAAGGAATCCAGAGCTTATAAATTGTCCCAGATTCCATATGAAGAGAAAGAACACATGCTGATAAAGGAATGTACTCCAAGGTATGAGGGATCTGATATGTTACCATTCCCAATGGGAGATTCTGCTAGAAAGGGCAAGGCTTAATCCAAAGGAATGGTACTAATAATGATGAACTTATAAGCAGGATCAGGGCCCAGCTGGGATAGCACAGAATAATGTGTTATTTTGTGTAATATCAGAATGTAGATGTCTTCTTGATGATATAGCTAAGGTACCATCATGCTATTAGAGTCAAATAAAGGACAAACCAGAACTACATCTGTGCAGAGTGGAGTGGCAGAAGTGTCACCTGAATAGTTATCATCCTGGATATGTTTTTCAAACTCAATAAAGGAAATGTGTATTCAGAGAAATAGAAACCAGGTTCTCCAAGGTTAGACATTAAAATGTCAAATATCTAAAAAGGAGCTTCTGGGGTTAAGTTTTCAAATTAGACCTCCCACAGAGGCAAGGAGCTGCAGATGGAAAGCAGAGGACCAGGCCAGAGTCAGGGGAGTTGCATCCACCACTTAGGGCCAGAGACTGAGTGTTCTAGACCAAGTGAGCCAGATGCTTCATGTTTCTCCTCTCTTTGTCTAGTTCCCTATCTCTCATGCACTATCATTCAGACAAATCAGAACACTGTCAGCCTGTCTCAGCTGTGCTCAGGGGAGTCATGGTAAGGTCAGGGTCCAAACCTGAGTCAAGGGGTTAAAGGAAGCCTACCGCTCCCCTAAGATCCAAAAGGGAAGGTGAATTCAGAGGAACAGATTTGGGACCATTTTGCCACCTACACACACACACACACACACACACACACACACACACACACACGTACACACACAGGAAGAAAATTTCCCTCCAAAGCTAAATCTTCTAAGTTCTGTGTTGGTTGGTTTGCTTAGAGATAGGGTCTTACTGTGCCACCCAGGTTAGAATGCAGTGTTGAACTCATAGCTCACTGTAACCTCAAACTCTTGGGCTCAACAGCCCTCCTGTCTCAACCTCCTGAGTAGCTAGGACTACAGGCATATGCCACCATGCCCAGCTAATTTTAAAAAAAATATATAGAGAGAGATGGGGTCTTGTTATGTTGCTGAGGCTGGTCTCAAACTCCTGGCCTCAAGCAATCTTCTCACTTTAGTCTCCCAAAGAGCTGAGATTATAAGCATAAGCCACCATGCCTGGCCTGTTAGGGGTTTGTTTTAATAAGCTAAAACATGGGAATTTTTCTGTTTGTCTGAAGTCTCCCTAATATTTTGCAAATCATACACCATTCACTCTACTTTTACTAAAAATCAACTGTATGCCCAGGATAGGCAAAGAGGACATAGAAAAAAAAATCAGAAATTACATGTGCCCTCAGAAGATGTCCAATGTAGATGAAGAAGAAAAAAAAAAAAAAAGACAAGACCAAAAATCTGGCTGCGAATCAGAAACAAATACACTAATACAAAACATCAGTGCTGGGAAGAGAGGAGGCCAGGAGCGCCTCATGGCTCAGGTGGGCAGACAAGACCTCACAGACCAAGTAGAACCTAAGCTGGACCTTACAGAAGAAGCAATATTTAAATAAAAGTTAGGGAGGGAAAATAGTACCTCAAGACTGTGGCAACATTCATTCAATAAACACTTATCAAACACCTATTCTGTGCCAGACATGGGGCACATGAGATGAATAAGAGAGGAACAGCAACAAACACTTTTGAAGAGCTTAATATGTGCCAGGCACTTTACCTATGTTTTAAGCACTTTATCTACTCAATCTTTCCCACAATCCAGTATGGTACATTACTGTTATAATCCTCATTTTACAAATGAGAAAAATGAGGCTGAGGGAAGGTGAGTAACTTGCCTGAGTGATGGGGCCAGGATTCATGCCTGGCTCAGGGCAGTTTTTTTGTTTTTTAAGTTTTATTGAAGTATAATTTATATATAAATATATATACAGAGATATTTAATGTGCATAATTTTATAAGTTTTGACATATGTATATACTAGTAATTTTTTTTTGAGACAGTCTCTCTCTGTCACAGGTTTTTTTGAGACAGGATCTCTGTTGCCCAGACTGGAGTGCAGTGGCACAATGGTTCACTGCAACCTCTGCCTCCCAGGCTCAAGTGATCCTCCCACCTCAAGCTCCCCAGTAGGTAGGACTACAGGGGTGCGCCACCATACCTGACTAATTTTTGTATTTTTTGTAGAGATGGGATTTCTTCTTCGTGTTGCCCAGGCTGGTCTCAAACTCCTGGGCTCAAGTGATCTGCTCACCTCAGCCTCCCAAAGTGCTGGGATTATAGGCATTAGCCATCATACCCATCCTACACTAGTAAAATCTTTACCACAATCAAGATCATGAGCATGTCTATCACCAAAAGTCCCCTCATACACCACTGAGCAGTTTTTGAATGACAACTCATTAATGGAAACAGGGAAGTCAAGTGAAGGTAGCTGGGTAGCAGTTTGGAGTTTTAAAAATGACAAATTTAGTTTTGGATATGATAAGCTTGAGCTTATATTCAGCAAACAGTCAAAAACAGGGAACTAGAGAGGGGCCTGTTAAGTGGAGATGGGAATACTGATTCCAGAATAAAGATAAAAGGAAGACTCTATCTAAGAAGGAAGAGAAACAAACAGAAGAGCAGGGGCTAAGAACTGAATCTGGGAGACATACAGTATAGAAGACAAGAAGAGAAGACAGTGAAGGAGACAGTGGGATGACAATGAGAAATACACAGTGTTATGAAAACCAAGGGAGATCAAAGTTTCTAAAAAGTTCGATGCCAGAGAAAAGTCAAGGATAATGATGACACTGTATATAACATTTCAGAACCAGAAAAAAAACCTCAGAGAAGTTACAATTTTTCTTTAAAAAAAAACACAGGGAATGTGAATACCGTTTGTGGTCTAGTTAACAAGAGGTATTGTACCAATGCCCATTTCCTGATTTTGATATGATATGATAGTTATATAAGATTCTATTATTGAAGGAAGCTGGGTGAAGGGTACATAAGATCCTTTGTATCAATTTTCCTCTGAATCTATATTTCAAGATAAAAAGTTTAAAAATCAAGGAACGAACTCAACACCTAATGTATGCCAGACATTGTACTAAACACTTTCATAATGAATGATCATTTTAATCTTCAAATAATCCTATTAAGTAGATGCTATATTCCCATCTTATAGCTGACAAAAGTGAGACGCATAACAAAGGACTTGCACAGAATCACCCAGCTAGATTACAAAGGAGCCAAAGCATTAACTACTTCTTCGACTGCAATGTGTATACATTCTACCTAAGGTAGCCCTGACAAGTGGCTGGCTACTGCTTCATCAAGTCACAGCCTTCATATTTTACATTGACACAACTGTACAATAAACTACTTTACCCTATCCTAGCCCCAGTTTTCTCATCAGTAAAATGGGGCAATAACTCTTATCTTACTTAATTCCTAGGACTGCTGTGAAATTCCAATGAGATAATGGGTGCAAAAGGTTCTTACAAGCTGTAAAATCTGTGCCCATCTCAGGGACTAACATTCTGAAACAAATGACTAAGTAAGGTCAGCCCTGCCTAAACAGATAGAGGGAAGGAAAAAATATCTGCCCTAGCAACTCTTGCTTGCCTGTTCTTTTGGATAGTGTATGACCCTGGGGATGCACTGGCTACAGGCAGCATCTGGCCAAGGGCAGGCAGTCCTCTCTGCATAAGCCTGTATCAGCAACACTAGACCCAATCACCATCCCCCATCCACCAGCTCCACTTTCTTCCAGCCCCACACACATATGGTGTGCTTGCCTATGCAGATGCCCTGTGCCTCCAAAAACTTCAGCTGTTTGTAAATGAGCATCCTATTATGAAGCTACTAGAAATATACCCTTGGGCCCCTGACCCCAGTCCTAGCTCAAAGCTGTCTTTTTGGAGGCAGGATGCTGTTGGTACACCCAGAGCTTAAGAAATTAACAGCTCCAGATACTAGCAGAGCTGGCTTCACTCGTGGTGCTGAAATTAGCTAGAGAAGACACATAATGCTATTGTAAGATAACAGAAACCTGTCTCAGAGGTAGCTTTGGAGAGTCCTGAGTTCCACCTATAGAAATGCTTCTCTGGATAAAATGGCCTAACATTTCAGGAAAGAGGTCTAGCTGCACTATCTATTCCTCAGTCATGCACGGGAAAAAGCTAGGCTCGGGATGCCAGTGCAGCCTGACTCCCTGGCTTGATTAAAAGGCACTGACACTGCAATGCCAGTGACTCCATCAAGAGAAAAGAGACCTGTGGCTGGAGTGTAGGCAGCCCCCACGCAGCTCTACTGCAGCTCTTCTCTCCAATACCAGTGATGCAGGCCTCAGCAGAGCTCACCTTAGACTTTGGCAACTGCCTCCTTACTGGTCTCACTGCCTACTTCCAAGCCATCCTCCAAGGGCAGCCAGGGAAGGCTCTGATCATATCACTTGTTTAGTAACCATTCACAATTCTCACTGACTACATGACTGAATGAAGCCCAAATCCTATAGCCTGGTATTCAAAGGCCTTCTCAAATTGGGCCCAGTTGATGTTTACAACATTGCTTCAATTATTTCCCTTTGTGTGCTTTAGGCTCCAGCCAAAATGAACTACTTGCTGATCCCTGAACTCAGCCTGTGATTCCTGCCTCTGTACTTTGTTCATGCTGTGCACTCCATCTGGAATGCTTCCTTCTTATCCAAATCTTACTGGATTTTCAAGCCAGCTCAAATGCCACCTCCTCCATGAAGTTTTCCTGACTATTCTAATTTACACTATTTTAGCTACTTATTATCAGTACCTGAGGAGCTCTTATAAAATACTGATGCCTAAGCATGATCCTCAGAGAAGATGATTTAATGAATTTGGGGTAGGGCTTGGCAACTAATATTTTTAATTTTTTTAATTTATTTTATTTTTTTAGAGTTGGGGTCTTGCTCTGCACTCAGCCTGGAATGCAGTGGCATAATCCAAGGCTGACTGCAGCCTCCAAATGCTGGGCTCAAGTGATCCTCCAGCCAGGCTATGATCATATCACTTATTTAGTAACCATTCACAATTCTCACTGACTACATGAATGAATGAAGCCCAAATCAGCCTCCTGAGTGGCTGGGACTACAGGCATATACCACTGCCCTCAGCTAAGTTGTCTATCTTATTTTATTTTATTTTTATTTGTGGAGAAAGAGTGAGAGGAACTCAAGGTATTTTTAATATGCAACCAGAGTTATAAAACATTGTCCTCGTTAAAAAGAGATCTCTCCTCTCACTAAGCTCCCATAACATTTTATCTAAATATCTTTTATGACACATAGTTTCTAACTTCTTTCACATATATTTTATTTTTAAAGAATTTTATTGAGGGTTATTTTTTGTCAGGCACTATTCTAGGCACTGTAACATAATAGTAATCAACACAAAGGGCCTTGCTCTCATGGAGTTTAAATTCTGATGGGGAAACAGATACTAAACAGATAAACTAAGGTAAGATGATAAGTGCCATTAAAAGCAGGAAAGGAATGGAGAATAAAAGAAGAGGTCCTCTCTTAGAGAACATGGTTTAGAAAAGCTTTCCTTATTGCAATCTGACATCCCTTTTAGACAGCGTATTGACTGACAACAAAACTTGTGTCTAATTCATTTTTATATCTCTCATAGCTTTTTGCATAATGCTTGCAGAAATAGGTGCCCAATAAGCAGAAGCTTGTTGTATGAATGAATGAGTGAAAGAATGACTGCGTAAATGGATCAATGTGCCTTATTAAATGCTGTATCCCCCATAATGCCCAGGGTAGTACCTGAAATATACCAGATGCTCAATATATATTGGCTGAGTGGGTGAACTTGACTGAATTTTGGGACAAATTATTTTGATGGCATATTTTCTGTGACTAGGCCATCACAAGATTACAGAATATCAAGCTGATCCTGAGATCACTGAGTCCAACCTCCTCACTTTAAAGATAAAACTATTGTCAGAGATGAACACCTAACTGGCCCAAGGTCACAGAAGAAATCACAGGGAGAGATGATCTGAGTCCCTAGTTCTTCCGATTCTTGGTCCAGTGCTCATTCCATCAAACTGAAATACTTTTTCCATTGGCAAGAGAAAACCATTCTGAGGATCATTAACTCAACTTGCCCAAGAAATAACTCAGATTAGCATCAGTAAAATGAAAGAAAACCTCCATTTTCTTTGTTCTTGTAACAGTCTTTGCTGATGACTCAAGGATGGTACATTTAACAGACAACCTCACCCTCATGATACCTCACTGCCCAACTCCACCTCCCACAGTAAGGCATGCAGACAGGATCTCCTAGAGCAGGCAGGGGATTGGTGAATTTCCAGCTACAAATACAACTATGAACTTTTCCCCTTTTCCATTTTTAGCCACAGTTCCAATGAAATAATGGAAAGGCAATGCCAGGTTAAATGGAAAAGGCTAGGCAAAGAAGCCAGTAGCTGGAAACCAAAGAGGAGCTGAAGGCTCTGGCCAGGTGAGGCACAGCAGCAGGTATAGGGACTACTGACGTAGTAATGGGTGTGGCTGAAAGCCAGTGATTGGCCACACTGGCCTTGCTGTGGGCAAACAAGCTGTGGCCTGAAGACAAGCAAGTAAAACCTTTTTTCTCCCCATTTTTCTTAAAATTCTGTGGAATTACAGCATCCATCTGGATGCAATGAAAACCAATTTCCTAGAATAACATTCCAAACAAAATGCTCAAGAAAGCCAAAAGTTATACAGTTGGCATGGGTTTCCCTGGCTTTGTAGTAAATACATCACTCTATTACCTAGCCCTTCTGAACCTCTACAGTCCAGGAATGTTCAAAATGAGGACTCTAGGCATTTGGAAATCCTGAAGGGCTTTCTGAATCATCAAAGGAAAATTTGGTTGAGTGCAACTTTCAGCGTCAAATATATTATTATTATTATTATTTCTTAAAAACTGGCATTTTGTATTGGGTGCGGACGAAAGAGAAGCAGAGTAGCTAATTAACTGCAGCAGAGATTTCTAGCTTTAACTGAGCTTACAGATTACCTGGAGGCTCTGAGTCCTACCAGATTATAATCAAAGTAGAGATGTGGAAATCTGCATTTTTAGCAAGCACACCAGGTGATTCTTATGAACTGGTTAGCAGAGGAAACACCAAGCTAGAAAATCATAGTATCCACTTCATGGGATTATTATCAGAATTAAGTCAAACTATATAAAGCTGTTAGCACAATACCTGGCACATAATAAATATTCAGTAAGTGTTAGTAGTTGTTGTTATTTAATTGTTAATAAGACATTCCAAGGCTGGTCAGATAATAGTTACTCTAGGGACACGTACAAGTTAAAAAGCAGAGAGTTCGGCCGGGAGCAGTGGCTCAAGCCTGTAATCCCAGCACTCTGGGAGGCCGAGGCGGGTGGATCACGAGGTCAAGAGATTGAGACCATCCTGGTCAACATGGTGAAACCCCGTCTCTACTAAAAATACAAAAAATTAGCTGGGCATGGTGGTGCGTGCCTGTAGTCCCAGCTACTCGGGAAGCTGAGGCGGGAGAATTGCCTGAACCCAGGAGGCGGAGGTTGCGGTGAGCCAAGATCGCGCCATTGCACTCCAGCCTGGGTAACAAGAGCGAAACTCTGTCTCAAAAAAAAAAAAGCAGAGAGTTCAAATATCCTGGAGTGGAACAATTACTATAATTTATCTCTTTTTTCTTATTAACTTCATCCCTGTTATCCCCCTAGCACAACAGTTCTCGGAGTGTGGTCCCTAAATCAGTAGTATCAGCATCATCTGGGAATATTATTAGAACGTGGATGCGGTGAACAGGGAGGACTTCTACACTGCTGGTGGGAATGTAACCTAGTACAACCACTATAGAAAACAGTGTGGAGATTCCTTAAATAACTAAAAGTAGAACTACCATTTAATCTAGCATTCCTACTACTGGGTATCTGCCCAGAGAAAAAGAAGTCATTATACAAAAAAGATATTTGCACACGCAAGTTTATGGCAGCACAATTCACAATTGCAAAAATGTGGAACCAACCTAAATACCCATCAAACAACAAGTGGATAAAGAAACTGTGGTACATAGATAGATAATGAAATGCTACTCAGCCATAAAAAGGATGAATTAATGGCATTTGCAGCAACCTGAATGGGATTGGAAACTATTATTCTAAGTGAAGTAACTCAGGAATGGAAAACCAAATATTGTATGTTCTCAGTCATAAATGGAAGCTAAACTATGAGGATACAAAGGCATAAGAATGGCACAATAGACTTCAAGGACTTGGGAAAAGGCGGGGAAGTGGGTGAGGGATAAAGGACTACAAATCGGATTCAATGAATACTGCTTGGGTGATGGGTCTCACAAATCTCACAAATCACCACTAAAGCACTTATTCATGTAGCCAAATATCACCTGTTCCCCAAAAACCTATGGAAATGAAAATGAATGAATGAATGAATAAATAAGAAATACAAATTCTCAAGCCCCACTCCAGACCTACTGAATGAGTATATCATCAGAGGTGGAGCCCAGAAATTTATTTCAACAAGCTTTCCAGGTGATTCAGAAGCAGGCTATAATTTGAGAACCAGCACCCAAACACCTTGCAATTCAACGTATGGTCCCTATATCAGCAGCTTAGGAATGCTGGAAATGCAGAATCTCAGGTCCCAATCCAGATTGACTAAATCAGATTCTGCATTTTAATGAAATCCCCAGGTGATTCATATGCACTATATCATTTGAGAAGCATTATCCTAGTCTACAGGAATTTCAGAGAGACACAAGAAACTAAATTTGCTGTTGTTTTGATTATTAAATGGGGTTTATAAGTAGTTACTAGGCACATTACCTTGTTCATCCTCATTATGCTTGTGGTAGGTATTTTTATCCCTGCTTTACAGATTAGAAAATTGAGCCTCAAATCAATAAAGTAACTTACTCAAGTGGTAGAGCTGACCATGTCTGTATAACCCAAAGTCTGTATTCCCTTCTCCACTCCATTGTGCCTGTGGGTATAGAGAAGCAGACACCACCTGCCTGCTGGTACAAGTGGAGCACTTCAAAACAAAGGCAGTCCTCAACTTATGAATAAGCAAGACTCCAAAAGTATGTTTCTAAGTCAAATGTTTGGAACTAGTGAGAGAACTACTTGTAGAAACTATTTACGTCATGGCTTCTACAAGAAAATGCATTCGGAATTACAGCACCAGACGGTAGGAGCTCCCTGCAGGGTCAATACATCTGGGCTCCAGGAACTTGTTAGCACTTCATTTATATCAACATAAGAAAAAGCACCTCCAAGGCAAATCCCTCCCCAGATGTTATGGGCTGGGAAACATCCATTCATTCTCTCATTCAAAGATTTACTGAGTGCCTCCTATGGAAAAAGTGCTGTGCCAGGTACTGTAGGTGAAAGTGATCCATGACTCAAGGAATTCATAACCAGTAAGGGAAATAAAGCAGGAACAGTCAGCCTGTCTCTTTCTCTCTCTCCCTCTCTCTCCCTCTCTCTCCCTCTCTCTCTCTCTCTCTCTCTCTCTCTCTCTCTCTCTCTCTCTCTCTCTCTCTCTCATCCAAAGTAGGAAGTGGTAACTGACAAAAAGCTACTATGGAAGTTCACAGAAGGAAGTGATCAATTAGGACCTGGACATCAGGGAAGACTTCCCAAGGAGGTATCATCTAAAACTAGTCTGGAAAAAGAAGCAGAACATGGATTAGGCAAAAAGCACTTCTGGCAAAGGGAAGAGTGTGAGCAAAGGTATAAATGTGTGAAACAGAAGTCATGTTACAGAACTGTGGGTTATCCTCTTAGATGAAGCAAAACGTTCACTTAACTTGAATTTGGGAGATGAAACTAGAAAGGCAGGACTGTGCCTCAGCAGGGAAGACTCAATGCTAGGTTGAGAGAGGAGAACTTTGTACATATATAGAGAGCTGCTGCATATTACTCATCATATTACATAACAAATCATTGAACCCCAAATCCTTTTTGCCACAAACTAGGGTAAAAACAAACATTTCTGAATTGGTATTATAATTATTTCAAGTCTGCTTCCTCCGTTAGACTGAATTCAAATGACTTTGAGCATTAGCAAATGCTCAAAAGATGCTGAATGCATAAACAAAGGAATGAATAAATGAGTACACTAATGAGCAGCTGAGAGGTTATAAGCAGGAGAGAGAAGGCTCAATACTTCATTATGGCCTGAAAAGGAAAGGGTAAGGGGAGGGATGGACATGGAGAGACTGGAAGCAGCAGATCTAATGGCTAGGAGGCCACTGTGATTAGACAGGGAAGAGTTTGGAAACAACTAGATTCAGGGCAATGGGACTGAGGAAAAAGGGACACAGCAAGTGATTGGCAATGTGAGCAGAAATGGAAGACATCAAAGTCTCACTGAAGTTTGGAGTCTGGGTGACAGTGCCATTATAAAAATGGATAGTCAAATGGAAGAGTAAGGTGCATTATAAATATCACTTATTAAATCCTCACAACCCTGAGGGTATTATGTCTCTGACCTCATCCTCTCTTGTTCTCCCCCATACTCACTCCACTTGAGTCATGCCAGCTTCCTTGCTATCTCCTAAATATACCAAGCCTGCTCCCACTTCAGGGCCTTTGCATTGGGACATGCTTCCCCAGATATCTGCATGGCTAAGTCCCTCACCAACTCCATGTCATGATTTCCATGAGGCCTATTAAAAACTGCAACCCAGGAGGCTAAGGCAAGAGAGTCACTTGAACTGCGGCTGGGGGGCAGGGGGTGGTGCGGAGGTTGCAGTGAGTCGAGATTGCACCGTTGCACTCCAGCCTGGGCAACAAGAGTGAAGCTCCGTCTTAAAAATAAAAATAAAAACTGCAACTCACACTTCCCCCAGGATTCACAAAATCCCTTATCCTGCTCTCACTCTTTTTTCTTCTTTTGATTATATTTATTATCTTCTAACATGGTATTTGACTTTCTTATTTATAGGTTTAATGTCTGTCTCTCCTCACCAAAATATAAATTCCATAAAGATAAGGATTTCTGTCTATTCCCCAAATGCCTTGGAAGTGGCTGGCATATAACTGTGCTCAATAAATTCAATAAACTATCTCCATTTTATAGATGAGAAAACTGAGGCTCAGAGGAGGAATGCAGCTTTCCCTAAATAACACAGCTGTCAATCAGTTTTAGGAACCTAATTCAAACACAGATCTATCCAACTCCCACTGTCACTCTACCAGGCCAAGTCTCCCTTTAGACAGGCCTAATATAAGGCTACAGTGGCCTGTGTGAGAGGTTAATGGTGTGAGATTAGAGCCAACAGCAACCATTCCCACAAGACAGGGGACTTGGCCTGGCAGGGAGCAAGTCTATGCATACAGATCCTGAACTGCCTGCAGCCTGAGAAACAAGCAATCTGACCAGAGACTCATCAAGAGAACCAATGGTTTCATTTTCTAAATGCAAGTTTGAAGAATCAGGCCAGCTTCTCCAGTGAAGCAGCTCCTAATTTTTCCAGCTGCCTAGATTGTCAAATTACAAACTTATCTTTAGGGGAATGTATTTAACAAAGGGACATGTTCTATTTCCCTTTTTACCACCCATCCAGTGGATCTGCACTTGGTTTAATTGCCACTCTGATCCCCCCACATAATCCATACATCACAAGACTCACATTTACAGTTCAGTACATTATCACGCTGGAGCTGCTCAAAATAAACGGGTTTGGCAAAGTGTAATTATTTCCAGCAAAAGAGTTGGTTCTGCATTTTGACAGTCATCTGATACATTATTGTACTCAATGCTAAACTGTGAAACTGCAAAATTAAAAGAAAGCAATTTTTTAAGTTTTAAAAGTACTCATTATTAAATTATAAAGCAGATCATTTATGATGAGTCAGTCCAAAAACAGAGGGATGATAATGAAAGACTGAAGGAAGATTGGCTTCTTTGTATAACCTCTAACATTCACAATCCAAGGCCACTGTGAAAATTAAATGAGATTGCACATGTAAAATATCTACTCCAGTGCCTAAGACATAATAGGTCCTAGTAAAGGCTGATTTTCTTCCTTAAAAATTATTGTTATTTTCTCAGCAGCAGAATTTACAAACTACCTCAATTTGTTCATTGTTCATACATTCCATGATTCCCTAATTCCCAAAGAGCTCTCAATCTGCCAGGGAAAGGCAAGTAAACAGATAACTCCCACAAAAGGGAATGAGTGCTAAGAGGGACATAGACAAAAAGGGCTACGAGGGTACAGAGAAAGAGTCCTTACCCCGGGGAGAGCAAGACCTGAAATGAATTAGACAGGGAAAGATGAGGCCAGTAAAGTGTGGGGGAAGGTGAAAGAGACAGAGACCAAGAGACAGAGAACAACACACGCAAAGGCCGGGAAGCAAGAAAGAACACATGAATTGGGGATACTGTAATTAGAACCAGCCTCGAATGACCAATACAGGGGGAACAGATGGTAATGAGACTTGCAATGGCCCCTCTTTTTTCGTTAAAGTGACTAAATGCACTGGCTCCTCAGCACAATGGGAAGTGGCTGAGCTTGCCTTAGAGCCCACTTTCCCTAGTGCAAATTCCCAGCCACCACCAAGCCTCATGGACTTGTCTCAAAGATGAGATGGGATAGATTTCTCTTTAAAAGAAAACTTGACGAAATCTAAGCTACCCAATGGCAATGTCTGAACATGCTGAGTCAGCTGCACTTCAGGAAACAGAGTGTCCTTGGAGAACAGAGCATATCCCTTTACACACAGAAAACCACTCCTGTCCACGAAGGACAAACTGCGAAATGCTTAACACTGGCCTTTAATTATTAAACGAGCCCAATGAGCTCTGGCAGTGAGACAGGTCACACACACTCACAAAGAGGTCTCTAGCAGGCCAGCCTATATTGTCTTAGGATTATTCATCAAGGCACCAACAGACAAGGGTCTTTCAGAGATCTTAGGGTCATGAGGTTACCCACAGCTTTTGGAAAAGATGATCATGCTCAGAACAGAGAAGAGAAAGTAAAAGAAAACCTGACCCTTTGCAGAAAACATTTTTTTTTCCTAAGTATGATAACACAGCCTATGCTGGCAAAGATTTCATTAACAACTTTTTGCTCCTCGGTTGACAGTTTCATACCGGTCAGCTTTTGGCTTACTGTGTGGTACTCAGGAGTTTATTCAATTGTCTCCACTGGGGTATTTTTCAGTCTCCTGAGAACAAGCAGAACACTGAGGAGAAGCTCTGGAATCATACCTGGCTTCAAATACTGCTTGTTCTCCCTTGTACTCACTGTATGACTTGTAGTCTCAGTTTCCCCACTCATAAATGTAGATTCATGGAGTTTCTGTGAAATTTAAATAACATACCATGTACCTGGCACAATGCACGTAAGAAGGGCTATTTACATTTTGTTCTCTACTCCCTTTACTCCTTTTGTGTCCTAGAAAAATTAGAATGGTTTTCTATCTAGATACTGGGTCCACCTCTTTTGATTTCAGATTAAAATTATCATCTTAGTCTCTGCTGGTTTGAAACCAACTTCCACCTGAAGGTTACTCTAACAGGAAGAAATCTGGGTAATGACCACAGGGCCAGTCTTTTCACATCTCTCCTTCCTCTGACCTCTGACAGTCCTACCCCACCTAGACACACCTCGGCTTGCACTCCTCTTTAGCTGACCCATCTATGAAGTCTGCCTGTTTTCCTGTTCCCACAGCCTTCTTCTCCCATCATCAGCTGATTCCTGTCTATTGGTCCAGCCCTGCCACAGGCCGAGGGATCACCCTCCAGGTCTAGCCAGGCTTCTGCCCTCATCCAGTTTAGCCTACTGGATCCTTAGTCCTGGAAAGCAGGGGCCACACCTCAGTGCTCTCAGCTCTGTAAGCAGCTCAGGATCCAGTACACAGCAGAGGCTGGCCAGAAGTGGTGGGGTGAGGCCCAATCCTGTGACATGTTCTTAGAAGTTCTGTCTTGAGGCCAAGAAAAAATTTCCTAGGATGGAAATGCTCCAGGAAACCTAGGCAATGACAAATGAGCTGAGCACAGGCAATCTCCAGAGACTCCTGGTACTCCAGAAACCTTCACACTCTCATACACATTCCTCACATGCTTGCAGCAGATTATGAGAACGGGGCCTGGACCAGGGTGGAGGCAGTACAGATTCCAGACTCACTGGGAAGGAAGGTGTTGCAGATGGACTAATGAAAATACATAGAGTGAAGCAAAAAGTGACAGATTTTGAGTCCTGGTCACAGGGGAAAACAATTTAACACAGTGCTAAGTGCGAGGGATGCAGAGGTGGGATGCAGAGGAGGGATCCAGCCTCCCCCAGGATAAGTTAGCTCCCAGCTCTCTGCTGCCGTAGCACCCTGAACATCTTCCTCACCGCACTCAGCATCCTGCACTGACACTATGACTTACCTGTCTCACCTACTAGACCACAAGCTCCTTGACGGAAGAGACTATGTCATATTGAACTTTATATCTACAGCATCTAGCATAGTGCCTGGTACCATTCCCAGACCTACCAACTACTAGCTTTGCCAAGTCACTTAAATTCTCTAAGCCTCAATTTCATAGTTTGTAGAGTGAAGATGATAATAATTTCTACACCCAAGGAGGAGGAAATGAGTGAACTTACGTAAAGCCCTTACTTATCCCAATGCCTGACTGAGAGTCAATACTCAAAAAAGTTTAACTAGTGAATGAATTTGGGGTAAGAAAGAGGGAAAAATATTCAAACAAAAGATTCTGGAATTATGTAATAAATAATATAGTAGGAATGCATTTGAATTACTCCGACAGCAGAAAAGAAAGCACGAAATTTTGCCTTGGCACATATAGAGAACTTTACAGAGGAAGTAATACTGGAACTAAAATCTAAAGATCTAAAATCAGGCCAAAGGAAGGCCATGTGTGAAGGCAGAGAGGCAGGAAAGAGAACCTGGTATGTTCAGGAACTGCAAGTCTGGCTATAAGAAGGGTCTGTGCAAAGGAACAATGATGACACACAGGGTTAAGAGATGATTACTTATAGCCAAAAATTGCCTGCAAGCTCTGCAACAGAGAATGGATTTCTCCTGGAAGATCCTGAAAAGCCACTGCAGGGTTTTGGGCAAGAAAGTGAAACACAGAGGTACTGTGGTGGCTGTGGGGAGGGTAGAAAAATGGGGCAAGACTGGGAACAAAGATAGAACAGTGAGGGTAGTTGGGGGTGATTTGGGTTGAGACGGAAAGAATGAAGACGGGGTAGAGAGATGGGGAAAATGAAGCTGGCCAGCTCAAGAAGCTAGGTAGAAGCTGAGTCTCAGAAAAATTCCAACTGGCCCTTGGCATTCCCCAAGACTTCTTCATATAAAATATAGGGCTGTAAGTTATAATAAATCTCCTTCCCTCCACATTTGCTATCTTACAATTTGTGCAACAGAGGAACATGATTATGGAAAATTCCAGCTGAAAACTTTGACCGCATGAATGGGCCCAGAGGTCACAGTCACCACTGATGGTTAGATGAGACCATCTACAAACAGGCCTGGGATCCAGGTCGCATTTTTCTATTCACATGCAAACTTGGGGCTGGAGTTCCAGTGACAAAACCTTTCAGGTGTATTCTACCTTTTTTTTTTTTTTTAAGCCATTTACAAGAACCCAAGATGCTCCATGTACTTCAGAGAAATGCTTCCTATTTAATTTGCTCTTAAAGAAAAAACAATAGCCTCTTTGCCCTACATGACTGGGCCAGTGGGCACCATGAAAAAAATACAGTAATCCACCAAGTCTCTAAGGTCCCAGAAGTCCATCTGTCTTTCACATGCATCACACACATACCACTCAAGGCAGAAGATACACACTACTGCAGGGTGAAAGGGACTGCATTCTAGAAGCCTTCTGGAGGGCAAAGGAGGGAAGAGAGGAAGAAAAGAAGGGAGGAAAAGGGGGAGGAAGTGTTCAAGACCATGCACGACCACTTCTGCTAAACACAAAATAGTTGCCTTTTCTGCTTCCTTCCTTGCTTTCAATCTAATTAGACAGAAAGAGCTAATGAGTAGGCAGCAATGGTGTTTGGTTCAGCTGTTCCAGACCCTAGTGTTTCCTCCTTATTAAAAATAAAGAGACCCAAGGGTTCAATTTGGTAAAAATGCACAAAGGGAGGCACATTCCCTTTTTAAAAAAATGTTTTGCATTAAAAAACCATATCTGTTTAATAGATACCAAAAATTAAATGCACAATAGCAAGATTTCTGGCAGTTATCTGCCTGCATTTTTGGAAGTGTCTTCAAAGACAGAACATTAGAATCAGACTCAACAGACCTGTGTTCCAGTGTCAGCCATACCATTTACCAACTGTGTGATCTTTGGCAAAATATGTAACATCTTGAGCCTCAGCTGCCTTATTATCAAATGAGTATAATGCTCTGCCTGTCTCACAGAGTCTGGGGGGAAAAGTATATTTTGAAATGTTTTGTAAACTATAAAGCACTTGCTAACACCTACTCAGTCAATAAATATTCACTGAGGGTCACTAGATATCAGGCATTGTTTCCCTTCGTCTGTTAATGTTATCACCAATACTGCACCCCTTCCAGTTCAGTCATTAGATGCCAATTTCAATAGCAGACAGGTCTATGGTCTCAAGCCAACCTCTCATCCATCCAGTTTTTTTGGGGTTTTTTTTTCCCCCAATTGGGGCATTAGTCACTTGCCTCCATCAGGAGACATCTGATGACATCTCAGCCCTAAGAGGCCCTGGGACATGTCAGTACAAATGATGATGGGGACAGGAGGCTCTGCTACCCTAGAGGGCCTGATCCTAAGAAGCTTCCAGAATCTCACTCTCCACAGCCACAGAACAAGACAGTTCTCACAAGCAGGGCCAAAGGTAGGGAGAAGCAGGTAAACAGATGGAAAATCTGCATGGCTAACTTCTTCCAGTATCAGAGTGCCTGACTCCACGTCCACATCAGGAGACCTTTACTCCAGCCCAGTCCTGTTCTGTATCAGGAAAGATTTCAAGTATCAGAGGTTAGCAGCTCAGAAGCAAGCTCAGTGTGCTGCCATTCCCACCCTGACTTTGTTCTTTGGTTTCCATCACTGGGCATCTGCCTTATTCTAGAAACCATGCCCTCCTTTGTGCCAGAGGTTCATCGAGTGTGACCCTGAAGTGATTGTTTCCTGTATTTGAATTCCCACCTAATAAACCATTTCACCAAGACCAGAGTCCTACCTTGCTATTACTCCAAAAGACTGTCTTGATACAGAATCTACCCAGGGGTCCTCCTGAGACCAGAGCTCTAGGAATTCATCTCCACATCCCCTACTACGCAGTTCAGTATTTGGCATGTGATGGGCACACAACAAATATTTATAGAATGGAAAGGTTACCCACTGGTCTACATCATTGCAGACTGTCTGCTCCTATGCCCCTCCCCAACTCACAGGACCTCCTTGATGGATAGACCAACCATCACCTGTCACCATGTTCTCTGGCTGCTTTGCTGTTCCAACTCCAGGACCCTGACAGGGTCTCTGGGTTAAATGTACGTACTCTATTCCCAGTATGTCCTCTCTGCCATTTGGCACATCCTAAAAGCCAAAGTGCTAAGCAAACTCTGAAGTCTGATGGCTGCTTCAGTGTCCCAAACCCACCTTTTGCTCCTGGATTCTGAGGGTTATCCCAGACTAGAAATTCATTTGGGGCCATCTGGCAACTTTTGGCACCACTCACTTCCCCTTGCCCAGTGTGGAAGGGACCCAAGTCCTGTTCAACAAGCACTACTAAACACAAAGCCTAGTGTCATGGAGACTCTACTTAAGATCTTGAGGTAAATGTCTCACTAAAACCTAAGAAAGAAGGGTTCCAGGCAAGTCTAGACTACCAACATATAAGATTTTGTTTCTGTGAGGCTGCTCTAAGCATGATAATGCAAGTACAAAACCTTATTTCTGCTTCTTTACATTTCCAGATCAGCAGAGGAATGCACACATACAACACAGAAGGAAAATGACAACCTGAGTGTTGGTCCTGGTCTTGTCCACTAATTTGCTGTGTGACCTCAGGCAAATCACTCTTCTTCTCTAGATTTCTATATCTTCCTTTGTAAAGTCACAGTCTCAGATGTGATGATCCATTTCTAAAGCCCCTTCTATGCCTAACATTTAGCAATTTCCTTGTTACTCAGACCACAGCATTGACATCATCTGGGAACCTGTTAGAAATGCAGAGTAACCCTACTGACTCAGACCTACAAAACTAGAATCTGCATTTTAACAAGATCCTCAAATGATTGCACACACACTGAAATTTAAGAAACACTGTTGTGCAGCTTCTCAGAAAGATCTAGGCCGACCTGGGTAATGACATTGTCTGCAAGAAGCTGGAAGAAGAAAGAGTCTGTCACAGGACTTTACTGAATGTGATTAGAAGCAGCTGGGTAGTAGTAAGGGCAGGGGAGAAATGCTGCAAGATCCTTTTAAACTCAGTTGCAATCCATAAAATGTCTCTCAAGTACTTAGAGTCTCTAAATTTGAAGTCTGCAGATAAAATGACTTTAAAAATACTAATTATGCACGGAAGTCTAACCATGAACCAAGCATTAGTGAATACAAAGCTCCTTCTGTACTGGCATGCTGCCAGCAGGCATGAACAGAGAGCTCTAAAATCAGCAAGGAGGTCACCTCTGAAACCACAGCATTTCTTCCAGCCTCGCCTGTCTCCTTACTGGTCCTCACCCACAAAACTTCAGTCTCAGTTGGAATCTCACAGACAAGACCACATTGAAAGGAATGTTGTCTGAGCCTAGACAGCAGGGCAGAGGTGAGAGAGGGCTACAAACTCTGGGGTCACAGACCCACAGAGTCAGTCCATGGAGGAGAAAAGGAAGAAAGGGAGAAGCAGAGTGGAACCAGCACAGACTGAATAAAGTTAGTGGTGAAGGCTCCTTCTTTCAAATCCAGGGAGAAGCTAGTTTCTGACTTGGTGACCAACCAGCTGAGAAAGTCTCATTCAGCCAATGAGGCTTTTAGACAGGCAGAGAAACATCTTAAGCCCCGGGTTCTAGTAGCCCTGGCTCTACAGTAATGGGTAGGTAGCCTCCCTGACACTCCACCGCCCCTCCTGATGAGAGGTCATCACTTGTTCCTCTGTTACCACTAACTGTGATATGGCTACACACTGTAGAATTATTCACTGGCCACCTCACCCCCTATGCAAGGGCTATGTCTCAATTTCCTGTTTCCCTAGCAATGGAGAGGACAGGAAGGAGGGATAAGGGAGGGGGAGCCTTGATGCCTCCAGGTTATCAGCAAATTGGAAATGGCTCCTTTCTTGAAGAGCTTTCAATGTCACATCCCCCACCTTTCATCCTCAGCACACTGTGAGAAAAATAACTTATAACCCTCAGACCCCAGCTCCAAAACTCCGTATTGCATCTGGTAAAGGCCCCTCTTCTACCTCACAGTTTCAGGGTCACACAATAACTACATCATCAGGGACTATTTCTGATTACCTGATTTCCTCAACCAACAGATAGAAATCTCAAGTGGAGATCTGACTATAAAATTCTCTATAAGCTGTTAGCTATACCTATACTCAGCCTCCAAAAAATCAGTCTTCAAGATCTCCAAACCCTACACCAAACCTAAAGGGGCAAGACAACAGGGTTCCTGATTACCTTTGCTATCTTTCCCAAATAAGCCTACTCTTACTGTGGTCGGGTATACAGGAGAGATTACTCAGAGCACCTAAGGAATGGGCTACGGCAAACCCCATTCATCACTTAGGGAGGGATGGGGGCTTATTTTTGTGAGCCATCACTGTGGGCTGATCCCTGGCTGACCTTGAAGAGTCACCTTTTCTAGGATGCCTTCTCTGACCTCTGGAGTTGCATTAGGTGCCCACACCAACACACACACACACACACACACACACACACACACACACTCCTATCTTGTACTGCATACTCTTATCTGTCTCTCCCAGAGACGGCAAGCTTTGTGAGGACAGGACTATAAAACTTGTCTCTCTAACTATAGTGGCCTGCACATAGGAGTCATCCAACAAATGTTTTATGAGCGAATGAATGAACAAACCGACCAGTGAAAGAAAACAATAATCAAACAAGGACCAAAGATCATTCGCTTGGTTTTATCAGTGTCAGTCAAGACTACCCTTCAAACTCATTGTGAGCTAAGCTTGCTCCTCAGTCCAAAGCCAGAACAGAAGACCCTAAGGGGTCTGGGAGATTTAAACATTTAAAAAAAAAAAGTGGGACTCAAACTAGCTTGGCATTTTTTTCTGGACTAAGGCATACTAACAAATCGGTTATTCTAACCTATTCCAGGTTTTCTAATATTTTATGCTCCTCTTAACAGAATTTTCAGATAAGAAATATATTCTCTAGAAACTAGATGCTATTTATATTTTAGTTATTAAATGCAATGTGAAAGTACCCAACACATAATCATCATCTACATTAACATTTGTTGAAACTCGATCTATAGAATTCTATTTCTCTATGTCATAAAGTAGGAATTCTGCAAATAGCAGAAATACAGAACACTCTGGGCCACCCACTTTTGTGAATATAAAATCACTTAAGTAAGGCAAGCTGACTTGGGTGGAATAGCCTTTATTTTTCATCCACTTACATAACTCTACATTGTCAAAGTGCACCAATAACTGGTGCTGTCATCTCTCATGCCCCCAAGAAAAAACTCCTTTGGGGCTCTATCTACATTTATTTTCAATTGCCAGATCCCCAGAGGAAAAAATCAAATCACTGACGCTATTTCAAACTTCATGCTCAAGGCAGCCACTAAGAGGATAATAGGGCAGCTCAACTTTTGCTCTCTTTGAGACAGGAGGACACCCCATGGCTGTGAAGGAAAGGCAGGACACGTGTATGGACTTTCAAAATATAGCAAGGAAACCCAAAACAACAGAAAGACAAGAGGAGCTGGAGGAAAAAGCTGTTTGGAACTATGAATCATCCCAAGGTAACTTATTATGTTTTTATATAAAAGCAAAATGAGCCTTCAGCATTGCCATTCATTCATTGTTTTAGCCATTCATGCATTTGTTCAGTAAACATTCATTGGGTACCCATTATATGCCAGGCGCTGTGCTAGGTAGGCAGGCAGCAGGACATCAGCCTGCTACTACTTACTATGTTCCTGCCACACTAGCCTTACTTCAAGGTCTTTTGCAAGGTTGTTTCATGCTTCAGCACAGTTCTCTGTGTAAATGTTTCCTCTTCCAAGAGGTCTTGCCTGATTTATTCCCCCATCCCACCCTAGACTAGATTAGGCTTGTCTGTTGGGTGTTCTGACAGCATTTTCCTGTTCACATTCTACACACTCATCATTACTTTGTAGTCTCAGATAGATGGTAAGCTCCATGTGAGCAGGGAGGTTACTAGCACAGAGGCTAGGATATAGTAGGATTCAATACATAGTCACTGAACAAATGAATAAACTGTGATTTATGGGCAAACTGCAAGCTCTGAGAGGTATAGTGGAATAAGTGCAGGATTTGGAGCTCAAGAGACTCAAATCTGAACCCCAGCTCTACCATTCACTAGCTAGGTCACCTTAAACAAGGCCCATAATCTCTCTGAGACTTAGTTTCCTCATTTGTAAAATAGAGACAAAACTTCATAGAGATGTAGTAAAGATTAAATAACATGATGCAGGTAAAGTAACTGGCACAAAATAGATGCTCAACAAATGTTATTCTCCTACCCACTTCCCAACTTGCCTACAGTTAAGAAAGAGTTGACAACACCAAGGCAGGGCCCCAATTCCATCAGAACTTACTAGGATTCAGGATTCAGGATTCAGGCACAGGAATGAGGGAAGGTCAAAGATAGCAGCCCAGATGACATCTTACTGATTCCCAAGCTCTGAACTTGAGTTACTTCAATTTGTCTGACCAAGGTACAATACTATGCCCAAAACTGAGCCTACAGATGGAGGATCCAGTGGCTGCAGCCATGAGGAGAAGGTGGCAGAGACTGAGCTAATTCCTCGTGGTCTTTGAAGCATTTAGACAAAAGCATACAAAACCCGCTTCCCCAACTATGCTGTCCATAGGTAACTTAAGGGAATGCAAAGGTCTACAGGTAAGCTTAGTCAGACCAGTGAGGCTAAAGGCAGCACAGCACAACAGGAGGACTACGCCTAGAATCAGATGACAGGGTTCAAGTCCAAACTCTGCCACATACTGGATGCGTGATTTGGGACAAGAGTTTCCTTTATTCAGGTCTCATTTCACCATCTGTAAATCGAAGGGATTAGACTACGATAGTGTCTAAGGGCCCTTACAACGTGAAAGATCTGAGATTCTAGATGCATGTCAGTCAGCTGTAATCAGCAGGCAAAGGGAGAACTCTTCAATCATGCACACCACTGAGCTGACGTCTGCTACACTGCTCTCAATTACACTGCAGAAAAAATGGTCATAAGGAAGAGCTAATATGGTATTTCCTGAGCCTATTTAGTCTCCCAATTCAGCACTGCACCTGTTCCTTCTGCATTTGCAATTTACTAGATAATATCACCACATGCACTCCCTGAAACAGCTACCATTATTTGTTACTTGCTTCTGTATTTCAGGTATTATTTCTTATTTGAAAAAAGATTAGGTAGATTTTAAATATTGATTAGAATGACTATTCAATAAAATTGTCAAAAGAAATTTACCCTGAAAACAATTTTCTTCTTTTTTTCCATTGTAATAACAGCAGTATCTATAATGAATTGCTGACCTGCATTAAAAATCAAACTACTATCAGAAAGAACATGGGGGCAAAAACATAATGCCTACTTTGCAAACATGTAATGCCACACACAGTAGTAAGGGTAACCCATTCATAACCCAGAACCTTTTCTTACAGAAACAGTGTAAATGATACTCAATGTCCTGGGCCTGCTTCCTTGTAATACTAACCAACTAACCACCTCCACCCAAACACATACTCAACATTCACTAAATGCCCCTTAATATGTCCTAGCCATTCTTCTTAGGGCTGGAGAAAGACAGTAATAAGACATAATTACTGTCCTTAAACAAGGTCTCAGCCTAAAAGTCAAGTGGTCTCAGATGTGAAAGAAAAAGTGGCAGACTAGAACTCAGTCCATATGCCACAAGGTGCCTTCTGTAAGCACTTAGGCCAAAGAATGGACTGCAAAACATTACCCAATATCTACACTATAAAAGAGCACTTAACACTGGGGCTGTGGTTCTCAAAGCATAGCCCCAGACCATAAGCATCAACACCACCTGGGAACTTGTTAGAAACCAAATTCTCAAGCTCCACACCAGATCTACTGAATCAGAAACTCTGGAAGTGACGCCCAACAATCTGTTTTTTAACAAGTCCTCCAAGTGATTCTGATGCATGCTTAGGTTTGAGAGTCACCGCCCTAAAGCGTCCATACTGCTGCCTGTTTGCAGTAAAAACAGTAGAAAACTAAGCTGTCAATTAAGCCTAAGAGAAAAGCAATAAAATTGGGTAAGAATAGATTTTCAATATATCTTAAATGTTGGTATTTTGGAAAAAAACAGGCTTGTCGGAGAAGGAAGAGATGGAAATGCTGTGCTAATACAGTAGGGAATGTCTGCGCATGTTTAGAAACCTCAGAGACATAAGGTCCTAGGCCTTTTCCTGTGTAGTGCTTCATTTCCAAACATAGGCCTTTTCTTCAACTGAGAGCCCATCACTTCAGAGGGTGTTCCCACACATTCACTGGCAGACCTCTCAGACTTAGCAATCATAATTAGGGTCACTTAAAAAAAAACTCATATATCAGAGGATGGAAAGGAGCAATAAACGAAAGGGTCAATAAATTTTAAAATGAAGGGAGAATTTTTGAAAGGATGGAAAAAAAACATGTGCATGTATGAGAAAGAGATTTCTTAAAGCTGAATTTGTTGAGCTCTGAATAAAAAAGATGGGAAGATCAGCCCTAAGAGGAGAAAGGAGCCATAGAAGGAGAAAGGAGATAATGAAGGAATATTGAAACATTTCTTAGCCTCTGCCACCAGGTGGCGAAATCAACCCAGTACAGCTTAGTTGCTGTCCAGAGTTACTGTTTTGATTTATCTTTTCTTGTTTTATCACCGCATTGCAGTGAGAATAAAGATGCAGAACAAACAGAAATGCAGACCAACTTCAAGCTGGGTGGATAGGAGCAGGGAGAGTATAAAAAGAAATGGATTGTTTTATGCATACTAATTCAGTGGCCCTAATTAAAGAGCATCATTATATTTTTAAATGCATGGATAATCATGTAATAAAAAGTGCTTATGATAACAAAGGCTGTAGTGAATTACATATTAATGTTTAACTGCAACTAAGTTTTAAAATAATACATTTGATGTTAAAATATCTATTTTCCTGGAATGAGTCAAGTTAGGTCTAATTTTATCATCCAAATGCAATTTTCCTCTGGTATACCACAAAATGTTAAATACTGAAGAAGAGAATAATAATGAAAAGTCAGCTGTACTATAACAGCAAATTTCCCATAGAGATGATGTGAGGTTCTACGGGTCACAAAGGAAAAGACACACATGGTTAATCACAAATCCATCTAAATATAGTTCATTTCTATCATCTTTCATTTTAAATGGAGGCTTAAACAACTCTTGGCTTGGAGGGTTATAAATTTAATAATGTTGTTCCAATTCACTACTAGTCCTCATTGATTTCCTTTATTTTAATCTGCATTGATTGATTAATGTCATCTTGTGACATCCAAATGGCAAACTGAGGAAGAAAAATGATACGCATCAAGTTGGACTTCTATTAAAAAGAGCACTAAACTGGGTATCAAGAGACCTGGCTTCTAACACTTGCTCAGCCACTATTAACTACTGTCCCTGAGAAAGTCATTAACCTGTCCGGGCTTCAGTTTCCTCATATATAAAATTAAACAATAATATTTGCCGTAATTCACTAAATTGTTGTGATGAGTAGATGAGAAAACAAAGAGTTGTTACTAAGAAACAGTACCTAAATTCCCTTAAGTTCAAAACAAATAAGCCCTCTATTGAAGAATAAACTACTTGTAAAATATTTTAAAATTAGGCAAAGAAAAATACGCTGTTTTAAGGATTACAAATATTAAGGTGGGCAAGTAGGAAAACTGGAAAATAGTTCTCAGTGTTGCTGGATCCCTAAATTTTAGATCATCAGAATGAGTCTTTGGAAAATTTGAGTTTGAATACTTCCAAATGTTGCTGCAGTTACCATAGCAACAGACATGCCCAGTTAGTTGGTTCAATCAATAATGGCCATGAACAAGTGGCTCTGCTTTACCTATGACAACAGCCACAAAAAAGTTTCTGCTAAAGCTGGCACCTCTATATTCATACTTGTCTGAAACATTCAGTGTCAAAGCGTTCAGGGAATTAACAAGGCTCAAGTGGTTTTCAGAATAAATTGTATAATAAAAAACACTAGAAATTTTTTTTAATATTGAGATCCTTAAATGAAAGGTATTGTCTGAGTATACACATCACTGCCATTTTCCAGGAAGGGATATCAGTCAAAAGGGTCTAGGGACAATTTACTCTGAATGTTTCTTTAACTGCTCTATTAATAAAAAGTAATATAATACATGGTAAATATGCGCTCAGCAAAACAAGAGCTTGCAATCTCTCTCAATTATTAATGGATAGTAAAATTCAAACAAGCTAAATCATCCCTCAAACAATTTGGATCACAGAGCTAGACAAATATTAGCTTGCTTCCCAGCTGGTAACCCAAACAGAGTTCAATCTAGTTATTCATTCAGGAAAAAAGAAACTGCCTATGTCATTTATCTTTAATTCATTGTCCTGTTGAATACACATACCTGACAACTCTCCTCCTCTAGGTCAGACCACTGCTTAGACATTACTTCCACTATTAACTTCAACAACAGTTCACTTAAATGCAATGGGACAACGACTGTCAGAACTTTAAGGTAAAAACTTTATAAAGACCCCTCAATCCTCTGGCAATTTCAAAACAGATCTCTGGGCCTCAGGCTATATGACATTTGTACCTATGGAAGAAAGAGGAACTATAGACCAAAGTGTATTGACTATCCTCAACCAAATGAATTTCTAATAAAATTATAGAATCAGAAGTTTTTGTCTTGATTTTCTTTAATGAAATTATTTGAAGAAAGAAACCTTCATCTACATTCTACCACCTAATACCACATCACATATTTTTTTTCATTATTCAACATTCCCTTCCAATCCATATCTAAGTATAAACAGAATTTTCACTCAGAGACATGACCCAGATCCTATTTCTCACTTAATTTAGACAAAGATTTTCTCAAACTAAGTCCTATAGGGCCCTAGTGCTGTTGGATGTGCCTCAGGAGCTACCACAGAGGGAACTTGGCAGTAGGCAGCCAAGTGATAAGGCTTCCTTCTCCCACACCCCACTTTCCTATCCCTACTCCCAATTCAACCAGAACAGTTACATTTTAATCTGCTTCAGATTTTGAGGCTCTGCATACAATTTTATTTGAAAATAAAATAAAAATGGTTCTATTACTACTAAGAATTTCAAAATAAAAGAATGTTCCCAGCACCTTGGGCAGCCAAGGCAGGAGGATTGCTTGAGGCCAGTAGTTTAAGACTAACCTGAGCAACATAGTAGACCATGTCTCTACCACAAAAATAATTTTTTTTTAACTGGCCAGGCATACTCCACCAGATACTCAAGAAGCTGAGATGGAAGTATCTGCTTGAGCTCAGGAGTTGGAGGCTGCAGTGAGCTATGATAGTGCCACGTACTCCAGCCTGGGTGACAGAGGGAGACAAAACAAAAACATAAACACCAAAAACTAAGAATGTATAGAACCATGTAATTTTAGAGCTAGACAGAACCTTAGAGACCAAGGATTTTATTTTATAGATGCTAAAAGAAGGCACAAAGAGAAGAAAGACTTATCCAAGTTTATCCCAGCAATTAGGAATTAGAATTGGATCCTAGGTCTCCATGCCCAACACAAAAGCCTTATTCTTAATTCAGGAACCATTCATTTACTCATTCAGTAAATATTTATGAAAGGCTACTGTATGCCAGGCAGTGACTGAAGAACTGAGAAGTCAAGAAACAACAACAAAAAAAAACCCTGCCCCCATGGTACTTACAATTTAGTAGAGGAAGATAAATAATAAACACAACAAATGAGTAAAGAATACAGTATATTAACAAGTGATAAAGCAAAGAGGGGAGATGGGGCAGCAGAGTGGTGGGAGGTGGGTTAGAGGTTACAATTGATAAATTTCCTCAAAGATCACTGCCATTCAGTCTTTATGCACATAATACACGCATTTGTGCTATAATTCATTAATTCAGGCTCACCAATTCAGAAAAGAAAATAATCTAATGGTAAATCTGCCTGCAATTTCCCAGGACTCACTCTATTCTTTTAATAGCATGCAAAGTAAAAGAGTATAACAAGCAGAATGTAAAACTATTTGGTAAAAATGTTAAACAGCACCTTAGAAGCACATACAAGCATGCTATTAATTGTTACACTTGGCTCCACAACAAGCCAAGAATGCGGCAAAAAAGAAATAGAAGTGAAGACCTAGCTGCCACATTTATTCTTCTGGGTAATAGTGGATAAGATGATTACATTCTCTAAGCCTCAGTTTCCTTATCTATAAAATAAGAGGGCAGGGTAAGATATTACCTGAGGTTCTATGTTATCATTTAAATATCGAAGCCCCCTAATGTATTGAAAGCATTATGTAATATCTTAGTAGTGATATCAGCACTATGATTTGAATCCAAAGTAACCCTAATAATAACATTACATTTACCAAGTTCTCCAGTTTTCAGTGTGTTTTCACATTCATTATTCTTATTTGACAAGTAACAGAACAGCGTTTCTTTTTCATGTCCTAATAAAGAAGGCTGGAACCTCAGTCAATCCAAGGTAATAAGAAGCTTTAAAGAATATTTAAATAATATAGAGAAATGTTCCTAATATAATTGTATGTGGAAAACATAAATATAAAGCAAACATACTACCTACAATATCTCATGTTTTTTAAAAAATACGTGTAGAAAAAAATATTTAAAATGTACTACATTGGGCCGGGCATAGTGGCTCACACCTATAATCCCAACACTTTGTCTTTGGGAGGCCGAGCTGTATGGATCATTAGAAGTCAGGAGTTCAAGACTAGCCTGGCCAAAATGGCAAAACCCCATCTCCATTAAAAAAGAAATATAAAAATTAGCCGGGCATGGTGGTACATGCCTGTAGTCCTACTTGGGAGGCTAAGGCATGAGAACTGCTTAAACCCAGGAGGCAGAGGTTGCAGTGAGCTGCAATTGTGCCACTGCACTCCAGCCTTGGTGACAGAGAGAGACTCTGCCTCAAAAAAAAAATAATTATAATAATTAAAATAAAATGTATTACAATGATATAAGTGATTTTCCCTAGGTTGTGAAATTACAGATGATTTTGGTGTTCTTCCACAATACTACAATGAGCATGCACTCTGTTTATAAACAGGAATTTAATATTTTTTTTTAAATTCTTATCCTACCTACCTTACAGAGGTAGATAAAAAGCAATATAAGGATGAGCTTTCTAACAGTAAGAACTATCCTTAAATGGAATCTCTAGGGAGAGAGTTGAGTTCAAGCTAGCAGTATACGACCACGCGGCCCCAGGTAGGTCAGACTTTAGGGACCTGAGATTCCACAGCCCACTGTGAAATTTCTGTACCCACAGGATGTTACCCCAGCCTTCCCGCCTAGTACCCTGATGCTCAGTGGCATGCACTACTGGGGATAAAGCAAGTAGTCAGTGGTCAAGAAATAGAGATCTTCCAGGGTACCAACCCTGTACCCTAGCAGCCAACGGCCACTATGCCTTACCAGCTTCTAATACCATAAGTGGTAAAAGTCTCTCTGTCCAGCAAACATATTGCTAGGACCTCTGCTATTGGTTCTCGGACACTGTGCTCGTGGTAACTTCTCTGTTGACCTAACGTGGTCCAAAGGCTTCACTTTACAGCTGTGGTCCCCTATATGCCATGGGAAAGGAAAGAAGGAGTAAGACTGTCAAATACAACCACCAGACATTTTTCGTTTGGCCCATGATTGGTTTGGCCCACCAAGTGTCTTTTTGTGACTAGTTTATTTTGCTTATCTTAAGGTCCTCAAGGTTCATCCATGTTATACTATGTCAGGATTTCCTTCCGTTTTTAAGACTGAATGATATTCCATTGTATGTATATATCACATTTTGTTTAACATCTATCCTTTGACGGACACTTTGGTTGCTTCCACTTTCTGGGTATTGTGAATAGTGGTGCTATGTACGTGGGTATGCATATATATCTTAGAGATTCTGTTTTCAACTCTTTTGGATATATATCCAGAAGCGGAATTGCTGGATCATATGGTAATTATATTTTTAATGTTCTGAGAAACTGTCATGCTGTTTTCAACAGCAGCTGCACTATTTTATATTCCCACTAACAGTATACAAGGGTTCCAGTTTCTCTACATTCTGGCTATCGCTTATTGTTTTCTGTTTGTTTTGTATAGTAGCCCTTCTAATAGGTGTTAGGTGGCATCTCATTGTGGTTTTGATTTGTACTTCTCTAATGATTAGGGATGTTGAGCATCTTTTCACATGCTTGTTGGTTATTTGTATATTACCTTTAGAGAAATGTCCATTTAAGTCCTTTGCCCTTTTTAAAAATTAGGTTGTTTGATTTTTGTTGTTGCTGAGACACTATAGTTTTATAGCAAATCTTGAAGTGAGGTTAGGTGAATCCTGCAACTTCATTCTTCCTTTCAAAGATTGCTTTGGATAGTCACAGCATTTTGTGTTTCCACTTAAATGTCAGAACCAGCTTATCAACTTCTACCCCCAAAAAATACTCTTGAGATTTTGATTGGGGTTGCTTTAAATCTACAAATCAACTTGGGAAGACCTGACAAGTTAACAACGTTGAGTTTTCCAATCTATGAATGTGATATAGCACTCCAATTAAATGGGTCTTTAACTTCTCCCAGCAGCGTTTTGTAGTTTTTATTTATAAGTCTCGTACATTTTTGTTAAGTTTATACCTAAATATTTTGTACTTTTTGATATAACTGTAAAATTACAATTGTAAAAAATTTGCTTTTTAAATTTTTCCAATTTAAATTGATGCCGCTATATAAAAAACTATAGTTGATTTTTGAACGTTGATTTTATACCTTGCTAAATTGCCTTCTTGGTTCTAATAGTTATTTTATAGATTCGTTAAGATTTTATAATTCAACAATCATGTCATCTGTGAATAGAAATGATTTACCTCTTCTTTTCTGATTTAAAGAGTTTTATTGCTTTGTCTTGCTTTATGGCACTGGTTAGAACCTCCATCCAGTATAATAATGAATAGAAATGGTGAGAGAACATACTTGCCTCATTCTGATCTAAGGAGGAATACATTAAAATTTCACCATTAATTATGATGTTAGTGCTTTATAAGTGCCCTTTACTAAACTGCAGGAATTCCCTTCCATTTCTACTTTGCTAAGTTTTTATCACAAATAAATGTTAAATTTTGTCAATAATTTTTCTGTATCTGTTGAGGTTATTACTATGGTTTTTCCCCTTTATTCTGTTAATACATGATGAATTAAATTGATTTTCAAATTAAAAAGCAAGCTTTCATTCATGGGCTAACATAGCTTGGTCATGATATATTATCCTTTTTAAATATTAATGAATTTCATTTGCTAATATTTGTTGCAGATTTTTGTGTTTATGTTCATAAGGGAAATTAGTCTATATTTTTCATTTTTGTAATGTCTTTGGTATCAGAATTATCCTGACTTCATAAAACAGGTTTGGAAGTGTACCCTCCTCCTTTATTTTCTGAAAGAGTTTGTGTAAAATGGTACTATTTCCTTACTTAAATGTCCAATAAAGTTTATTGGAGAAACCATCTAAGCCTAAAGAGTTCTTTGTGGAAAACTTTTTGATAATAAATTGATTTATTTACTAGACATACAGATATTCTGATTTTCTATTTCTTCTCTATTTCTTTTTCATCTCGTGTAGTTTTTCAAAAACTACAAAAGATGAAATACACTGCAGTACATTGTAGTTTTTCAAAAATTAATCCATTTTATCTAAGTTGCTGAATTCAAAGACACAAATTTACTTGTAATATCTCCTTTAACATCTATATGATCTGTAGTGATATACCTACTTTCCTTTCTAATATTGGCATTTTGTGACCTCGTTTTACTTGGTAGTCCAGTAGAACTTTATCAATTTTGTTGATATTTTCAAGTCATTGCTTTTGGATTTTTATTTTTCTCTCCTTTCTATTTTATTAACTTCTGTTCTTTCCTTTATTATTTTCTTCTTTCTATTTAGTTCAGGTTTATTTTTCCTCAACTTTTTTCAACTTCTAAAGATAGAACCTTAAGCAGCTGAATTTAGTTCTTTTTCTTTTCTAATATATGCATTTAAAGATATAAATTTCCCTCCAAGTACTGCTTTAGCTGCATCCCGCAAACATTGATGTGTTCTTTCATTATTGCTCAGTTTAAAGTTTTTAATTTTTTTTATTTTGAAGTAATTCAAGCCTAGAGAAAACTTGAAAGAACTATACAAAGAACTCCTGTTTATAATTAACTTATATTTCCAAATCTTAACATTTCATTAGCTTTGCTCTATATTCCCTTCCCTCTCTTCATTTTATTATTATTATTATTATTATTATTGAGACAGAGTCTCGCTCTGTCACCCAGGCTGTAGTGCAGTGGTACCATCTCAGCTCACTGCAACCTCCACCTCCTGGGTTCAAGTGATTCTCCTGCCTCAGCCTCCCGAGTAGCTGGGACTACAGGCATGTGCCACCACACCCGGCTAATTTTTTGTATTTTTAGTAGAGACGGGGTTTCACCAGTTAGCCAGGATGGTCTCAATCTCCTGACCTCATGATTTGCCCACCTCGGCCTCCAAAAGTGCTAGGATTACAGGCAGGAGCCACCGCACCCAGCCTTTATTTTTTTCTAAACTGTTTCTGAGCAAGTTCCTAAACTTGATGCCCCATTATTCTAACATGTCAGTGTGTTTGCCACCAAAATTGACATCACTCTCTACATAACAATTCAACCATCAAAACTAAAAAAAAGAACACTAATATGTAACTTGCAAGAAGCTTCAGACTCCATTTAGGTTCTACCAATTGCCCCAATAATGTCCTTTACAATAAAAGGATCCAGTTCACAACTATACGTCTCATTTAGTTGCTAGTCTCTTTAGAATCTTTCAACCTGGAACAGTTACTGTCTTAACTTTCATGACTTTGATAATTGTGAAGAATGTGCTTGCTTTGGTCGCTCTCCCCTTCCTTCAGGTAGTTGTTTTTTCACATTTTGTCTGAGTTTATAGTTGTTTTCTGTGGGAGAACTGGTCTGATAAAACTACTGCACCACTACCAGAAATGGAATTGAGATGAGATTCAATCCTTTTCTGAGCACAGATCCCACATGAAAAACCTGTTTCTCTCTGTTTGATTAGCATGACAGATCTTACATTTACAAAACAAGAACAACTATATTATACAGCCTCATAACATTTCATAAAACTTTCCAAGTATCTACTTCATTATTATAATTAAGATGATGCCTACATAGAATTAAAAGATCAAATAGTATAAAAAGGTATAAAATGAAAAGAAAAAGCCTTTGTGCCTAACATTAAAGGAGTGATCTCATGAACAGAGTCTCTCTATTCTATGCTTGCCATTTGAGTGATAAGAAAACTAGAGGAAACTTAAGCTGGAAATCAGTAGATATAAGTTTCCAGTCCTAATTCTACTGCTCCAAAAATGGCCTTAAATAAGCCCCTTACTCATACTTAATACACTATTAGCACTTTTCTCAGCTTCTAGAATATATTAAACTGCTCTGTGCCTCAGTTTCCTTATCTGAAAAACATACATAGCACAACCCATCTTTCCTATATGCCTCCTAGGTAGAAAACAAAATGATTTAATAATATATGTTTGAATGTGCTGAAAGCACAATATAAATGTAATAATACACCTCCATACCTCTGGAAAAATCAAATGGAAATTAGAAGCCTTGGTTGGAATACAGAAGAATCTAGGCTCTATTTAGTTTTATATTATTATATTATCTACATCTGCACTGTCCAGTATGGTAGCTACTAGCCACATGTGGCTACTGAAATTTGAATTAAAATTAAATAAAATTAAAAATTCAATACTCAGTTACATTAACCATATTTCAAGTGCTAAGTAGCCACATGTGGTTATTAGCTATTGTGTTAGACTGATACAGACCATTTCTATCATCCTAGAAAGTTCCACTGGATAGCACTGATCCATACAATTTTATACTATGTATTTTCTTACTTGCCTGATTTTAACATTATTGTGGAGTTAATACACAGAAGCTAGCCTGCCACTATAAAATGAAACAAACAAACTCAAAAAAACCTCAAAGGTGAAAAGAAATCGGTCTCCAAGTGAGTAAGAGCTCTAGCCAAACAAGAATGGTATTGGCCTTAGAACTTTGAAAGAACCCTTGGAACTGCTTCTCATTATACAGATTAGGAAACTGAGGTTCAGAGAAAGCAAAGTCTCTGGTCCTAGGTGCCACAGGGAGTCAACATCAGAGATCAAAATGGAATTTTGGTATATAGTAGCATAGGTTTTACAGAAGGATCAGGGTTTTACTAGCAACTTTGTCATCTACTAATCATGTGACCTTAGACTAGTGAACACCTCCAAGTCTCACTCTCCTCAACTGCAAACAGAGGAATAACAATCCCTACTCTGTAAGATTGTCAAGAGGATTAAGGAGATGGTGTCTAGAAAGTGATTAGGAGAGAATCTGGCATCGACTGGGACCTGGTGAATGCTACCTGCTGTCCTTATTAGCTAATACATTGCTCTTTCCACTGCACCACAGACCCTGATCAGGGAGGCTATGGCCACCAGATGGATCATCAACATGGAGCTAGTGAGTGTTGCAAGGCACGGGAAATTATGCAGCTTGACAAAATGTGCCAGGGGAGCAGAATGATAAATGCATTATACAGCAGTAACTACAGAACTGCTCCCAAAAGTCCTCATGCAACAGCAGAAATTTCACCTTGAGGGGTCCAAAGAGAAATGTGCCATTTGCATGCCTGTGTACTCTCACCCTAAAATAGGTGTCTGAGGAATGGAGCAATGCAGATAGAAAAAGACGCCTATATTTCTATGACCCTCATGCTGAGACTACCGGAGGAGTCAGCATTCTGTTTTTGTTTCTCTCCCTCCAGAATTAATACATTATAACTCTGTTAGCAATCAATACAGCTAACCCATGACAGACCTCTCCAAGCCTGCTTCAGAATAAGTGGAGATGGAGCCCCTTCAACCTGGAAAACAAACATCCAGTCACCTGTATGTCCTCTAGTCTACCCTGCTGCCACTATGTTAGCTCTGCTATTTCCCAGCTTTGTCCTTAAACAAGTTGCCTCCCCAGGTTTTGGTTCCCTCATCTACAAAAATTAGGATAAACTATTATACTGCCTCATATAAATGTGTTAAGAATTAAAAGTGATGTTTATAAAGTGCTTAGCATAATACATGGCAGGTAGTCAATGTTCAACAAACAGGAACTAACATTATGATTACTTCTTCAAAACAATCTAATTGTTCCTAATCCATTCTTTTTTTTTTTTTTTTCTGAGACAGAGTCTTGTTCTATCACCCAGGCTGGAGTGCAGTAGCACAAACTCAGCTCACTGCAACCTCCACCTCCCAGGCTCAAGCCATCCTCCCAGCTCAGCCTCCCAAGAGACTAGGACTACAGGTACACATCACCACACCAGACTAATTTTTGTGTTTTTTGTAGAGATAGGGTTTTGCCATATTGCCCCAGCTGGTTTCAAGTGACCCACCTGCCTTGGCCTCCCAAAGTGCTACAAGAAATTAGTTTCCTAAAAACCCATGTAAGAAATCCACAAACAAAATGTACATTTGTGTATTGCTTCATAGTTGATAAAATGCTTTTACATCCCTGACATCATTCTGACAACTTACAGAGCTAAACCCAGTAATAAGTATTATATCTATTTGACAGATACAAAATCTGAGACTAAGAGAAGTAAAAGCAGTTTGTCCAAAGATCAAGCTGCAGTATAGTCTCTTGATTTTTCCAAGGCCCTTCCCTATTTGTTGCTCCCTCATGCAGACCCTATTCTCAAATGATGTGATGTTCCACGCAATTAATAAGAAATATTACCAGTGGGGACCACAGTGAAATAAAACCACAAAGAAGAAACTCAAAAACTACTGAATCACCTTTTTGAAGCAAGGGACTTGCCTCACCCAGTCTTGGGAGTGCTGCTTACAATGACACAAACATTTTCTTCAGCAGCCATGAGCAACCTTCCCTAGCCAGCTGGGTCTCCTATAGTGGCACATGGGGAGGCCCCTGTGGCCTCACAGCACCTGGGAGTGGGACCCCACTCTACATCCTACTTTGGTTTCCACTTATACTTCTGGTTCCTCTGAAAAGCCAGAGGCTTCACAATTAATTGTTGTAGCAGTTGCTCCTTTTGCAACGACATCTCTGATTCCTTCCATTTCTGCTACCCATAGCCAGTCTCCCCCAATCTTGGATGACACTAGACATCCAGTAAAAAGAGCTCTCTTCCAAACAGCAATTTTCAGATGCAGGAGGTAGCAGCCACCACTGGCAGTGTCCCCACAGACAAAACCACTGCATCACAGAGGGAATTATGTAACCATACAAAGATTAACCACTCTCTTCCGGTCACAATTCACCAATCCCTCTAACAACTGGCCAGGGATCTTGGGGTTCTCAAGGCTGCATCCCAAGGGAATAGCCTGGTTTTGCTTCCTTGGAAGTGAAAGAGGAATGTTCTCTCTTTATCTACCTCAAGGGGTGCCTACTAGGCAAGGCTTCAGTAGTTCAGGACATTTCAGGCAAAGAAGAGGCTGGAATCAGATGGCAGTCATCTTTGGGAAAGATGGGGAACTACAGGGCTGGCTCCTAAAGTAGCTATCCAATATAAAGTACCCAGTGAAGGCTGGCAAAGAGAGGCTTAATTCAGGCTAATGTCAACAACAAGGAGGTCTCGTTGGTCAGAAGGCTTCCAAGCCAGAAGCTCCAAGAAACAGCAACCCTTGGAATCAAGCCGATGGCATTATATAGGCGAATGAACCATTCAGAACAAAGTCCCAGTGACTAAGGATCCAGGACACTGAGTCCAATCCCTGCACAATGGGACTAGCAAAACCCATACCCTACTCAGGGTGGAGTTTTTGTGCAAGTAGAACTAGCAGAGAGATCTAGCTGTCTCGATGTGGCCAGCAGGAGAGAAAAAGTGTTTAGGAAAGGCAAAGGGAGGTCAGAGTTCATCACATCCTACAGCCAGGTCACCAACAGCCCAACAAATTCCGGACCTAAACTCAAGGACAGGCAAGGTAAAGGGAGGGTAGAAAAGTGCTTCAGGGACAGCCACTCAACAGAGCCAAGGAAGGTGAGTAAGAAAAACTAAGAAAAACTCAATAGAAAAAGTAAGAAGAGACACGTTTATAAGATTGGGTGCTAGGAATACCAAGATAATTATAAGACATCATCCTTGTTAGCAACTGAGAAATGGGTAGCAGTTGTCCAAGGAGCCAACGGCAAAGGGAAGCAGAACCAGCATGCAAAGACCCAGACGTATAAAAAACATGATGCACTATTGGTTAGGCACAGATGAACTGCAGAATACAGGAAGAGACTAGTAGGAGGTGAGGATGGATATTTTCACAGAAGCTGGATCAAGAAGAACTTCCTATGAAAACCCAGAGATTTTAGATTTCAATCAGGATGGGAAACCATCAGAAAGTAAGGGCACACATTCATTCCTATAGCAAGCATTTGCTCAGCACCTGCTGTGTGCTGGGTGCTAGCCAAGGTGATGAGGAGACAGTGGTGAACAAGGCCAACAACAGTCCTGCAGCTTACACTCTAATAACTCCATTCCTACCAATTGAGAACAGAGGCTGGGTCTTAATCTCCACCATATCCTAAATGCTTGGCTAAGTTTCTTTCATATAGAAAGTTGCTATCTAATAAGCGTTTATTGTGGGAATAAGTGTTTTCTATATTTTCTAAGAGTCTAAAGAAAAAGAGCATAGTATCGTCAGATTTCTATTTCAACACATCACTTTGGCAACTGGTTTTGAGAAACTGGGGTGAAATAAAACTAGAGACAAGGAGTTACCAACTAAGAGACTGTCGCTGTATTAGGCACTAGATAATGAGGGTCCAAACTGGAGGAACAGTGGCAGAAATGGAGGTAGTTTTAGACCCCTGACCAGTCAATTCACACGCAGCTCATCCAGCCTTCACAGACTTAGAATTGCTCTCAGCAGATCACTGCAGCCTCCTTTAAACCCTCATTGCCTACTGTTTTCACTCTAAACCTCTGCAAGATTTACTTTCACCCTGGGAGAGCCCAGTTTTCAAGGTCAAATGCAACAAAAGACAGCTGGTCAGCTCCAGGGTGACCCTGGGCAAAGCCTGGGGCAGTCATACTTCTGTAAAGCATGGTAGTGACATATGAGGTCACAAGGACTTTAAATCAGTGCTGATGAATTTCCTTTGCTACTAAAAAAAAAAAAAAAAGCAAGCCAGAGAGCCAGAGATATCCTTCCCAACAATACTGATGGCTACCTTAACAGGAATTCATACTCTCTGATGCTGCATGGAGATTGGCTGGATTATCAAGCATCTAGGCTCCACTATCTTCACTGGTTCTGGTTCTAAGAAGTACTTACAGGGTCCAGGGTGCCTCTATGTAGCTCCTAAGCTCTCAAGTGATTAAGACAAAACAGCAGCTTTGACCCATACTTTTAACAAAACCTGTACCTGGAGCAGCTCATATGTCATGAACTCCAAAAACAACTTTTTTGTACATGTATGGCACTTTACAGTTTACAAAAATCCTTATATATATTATCTGCATTTTTCTATAACCCCATGGGCAAGGTAAAGCAGATATTATTATGCCAACTTTGTGAATGAGAAGGCTAAGGCTTAGAAAAGTTTTTAATGACCCAAAATTATACAGATTGTACATACAGAGCAGAAAGTCCAACCCAAGTCATGCTCTACATTCAAGATTGTCTAACAGACCTCCAACTCCAGCCAGCACAAGTTTACTATAAGCATGAATTAATTTACTGTCCCAATACTTAGAGGCTATTCCTTTCCTTGTTGCTTCTCCTGATATGAGACTGAGGCAGAGCTTGTAAAGGGCCACCAAGTCTCCATTAGACCTGACTACCATCCAGTGATACCCAAAGCCAGAGCCCAGGACCACACTCTGTTCAGAACTGTCCAGAGAAGAAGCTGTTGGTGTACAGGGCTAGCAACGAGAAAAATGAGGGGTCTGAGAGCCAGGTTCAAGTCCCTGTTCTGCCATATACTGTGATTTTGAGCAAGTGACAGCTTTCTTTCTGAACATCAGTTTTCTCACCCCCAAAATGAGGACAGCAACATCTGCCCTTCCCACTACTCAGAGGTCAGGTCAATAATGGTGTCTTTCTTCCCCCATTTCCAGGCAGTCACCAGACAGTGCTGGAAGAACCCATTACAGAGTAAAGTGAACTAGTCCCCGCACTGTTCAAACTGTTTGGCCTCCCTGCTCAAACCTCATCACTCCAGCAGATAATGTGCCTTCCAATCTAACCAGGAAGATTTAAGCCAACCAACATGAGCTCTCATGCTTTTTTCAGCATACTTCTATTGATTACTTACTTTGTACCAAACCTTGCCCTAATTATACAAAGACAAATAAGACAATGCCTGTCCTCAAAGAACTTCAAGTTTGGTTTAGAAATAGGCATGTTAATAATAAATACCACATTGCAGTATTGGGCAGCAAGTTTGACTTTTATTTGTGAATTCCTGGTGCTGGTGCATGGCCCACAGTAGGATACAGTAAACATCTGTGGAATACATAAATAAATAAAACTAACATATAACCTGATGACAAAAGAGGTACACAACTCAATGAAAGCATTCTCTTCTCCACCTCAAAACTTCTCTTCACATGTCCCCTTATTTCTTTACTCTAGCATTGAAAGAAAGAAAAAGTTTGCTTCCTTCTTGTCAGAGCTGAGCCCTTCACAGTGACTTCAATCCCCTCTCTCATCTTCCTGGGGGTCTTGCTCCAATTCTTCTCCCCGCCCCTTGCAATTTTACTCATTCAGGTATCTTGCTCTCTCTAAATCTCTCTTTCAGCCTTCTGATGCACCCTGGTTTCTCCACGCTTACAAAACAAACTGTAACCAATCTCTCTCTTCAAGGTACTGAGCTTGTTTTCATCCTCTTTGACCAAAATCTCCTGGAAAGGCTACTCATACCTGCAGCCTATATTTCTCATCACCTGCTCACTCATTTGCTGTGCTCCTGCTTTAGCTTCCACCTTCCCACTGAGGCTGCCCTCTCAGGTGTCACAGCCTCCCAGTCACCAAATCCAGTGGTTTATACTCCATCCCCAACCTCCATGACTTCCCTGTTGGCAACTCCTTGGCTTCTGTGACTCGGCAGGTCCTGGCTTCCCTTCTCCCTCTCCTGTCAATACTCAGTCTCTATCTGGCTGCTCTTCCTCTGCTTTCCTCTTCAAGTTCTTGCCAAGATTCCCGTTACTTTACATTCACTCCCTTGAGCACGAATTTAACATCAAGGCTTCCAATTCAGGAAGGCTTTCCAGTCACAACCTCCCACCCCAGCCCCCACCTCCACCCAGCAGAACCCAACAAAACCACAGGGACTGAAAATGCAAGAAATAAAAGATCACCAAGACATGGAAAGGGACAGGAGCAACATATTTTCATTGCCAGACTCTCTAAAGTCTTTGTCACATTCTGTTTGTCTTGCAGTGAACTTAGCCCCACTACTAACTTACAAGCTCCTAAGACAGAAACTGTTCCACTCTTCTCTGCTTCCCCTACCCTAACGTTGTGTTCAGACAGGCATACGCAAGCATCTGTTGGATTAAAGAAGAAAATCTGAAAGTGAATATGCGTGAAAGTATTTGGCAAACTGTAAAGTGCTAAAGCACTATGAGCCTCATCATCAATAGCCTTTGCAAGAAACTTCAGGGCTGTTCTAAGTACAATGCAGGCTCACAGCCTATCTGTGCTGGCTCTGCAGGGCATCTGATGACCAAATGCCTGGAAATACGGAAATGCCTATTCCTGAACTGGCCTGGGACTGAGAAGCACAGACTATGGGGAAGAAGAGAAGAAGTGAAAAGGGACACATACCTCCAAAATCATTGCTTTCATTCATTTCTCACTCATTCAGTCAGTAAACATTCACTAAGTACCCACAAGGTGCCAGAGACTACTCTAGACACTGGGATCACATCTTTGAACAAGACAGACAAGGCCCTTGCTCTCTTGGATTTTCTGTGAAAAGAGAGAAGATAAATATAAATAAGAAAATAGTGGGTAGTAGTAGGTGCTTGTTTCACCAACCCTCTCAAACATGACAGCTCTTCCTCTCTTCTGAGTGTTCACAGGGACAAATCCAGTCCACCACTTTGAGGTTTGTTTTGTGTTCTTTCTTTCCCTGCTATGTCAGCAGCTACGGCACAGATGTGCTAGATTTTTAAATCTCCAATGAAACCATCTTTGGGTGAACACTACCACCCATTTTAAGCACTGCTATTCCATTTCCAGAGGACTTTGAAACTCTGGACCCCACTACAACTGAAAGGTTTGGGCTGCCTGGGCCCACAGTGTCAGGGACCTCATGCTTCTCTAGGAACAGCAATGATGCTGTGGGTTACTTACCAGAGAGCCACTTGGGAATGCTTTTTCAGGTTGTGTTCAATTCTGTCAGAGCCCTCTGGACTCAGCTGATTGCTGGTGGTAGATTTCTGTGTTATTTAGGGCACCAAAGTCCCACAGTCTTGACACAAACTTAAAATTAGAAATGCATTAAATATAGGAAAGGAGGAAGGTCATTCAGGAAAGGCAGCCTTCCGAGGGAGCTGCAGGACAAAGATGCCCTGGAAACTTCCAGGTTCATTAATGGGTTTTACACAAGCATTCAAGTGGTATTTCTCCTTCAGAAGTAACACTGTGGAAAGTGTAGGGGCCTGGCTCAAACCTCAGCTAACACAGCTGAGTGAGTGACTCTGCAAACTAAAAATAGCTTCTTTCCCACTCATTCTGACAGATTGCACTTAGACCCTGTGCACAGGTTGATCCTCTAGCAGCTTTAGTCCTGCAGCAAATGAGAGCTGATGGCATTTGGGCTTGACAATTACCCAATCTCTGGTTTAACTTTTGTTTATTTCCACGTTTCCTGCTCCTGCTCCGATGGCTCTGTATGTGCACACACATGCACGTGTATACTGTGTTCCCTGGCTGGGATCTGGTGCTCCTCAACCAAACGTGGGCAGAATTTAAACCAGGAACATGACTCAGGACTGTGGCTGCAGACTGAGCCCAGAGAAGGTCGTTAGAAAAACTGAGAATCAGGCTGCTTGCCTTGGATCTTCTCCTAATTCCTAGCTAGCCTCTCTGTCCTCAGTTTTCTGAACAATAAAATGGGAATAACTATGCCTATTCTGGCCTATTTCACAGCATCATGCTGGGATCAAATGAGACAATGTACGTGAAGGTCATTTCCCTTCAGAGAGTGATAGGACAGGCTAGACAGGCAGCCAGACTGCAAAGCTAGGTTCAACCACTAGAATGGGTAGGCATCCTGATTGCATCAGAAGTTTAAAGTGATCTAGACTCATAGTTTCAGTTTGTGTTGTCCCTCTGCCTGGAATATCCTTCTACCTTTGCTAAACTCCTATGCATTTTTAAGAACCCAATTCAAATAACATTTCTTTTTTGTTACTGTCTTCAGAATTAACATTCCATCTTTACTGCTCCTTTGGTCTTTTGTACATATCTCTAATAGCATTTTTCACTCTATATAGTAGATATTTACTTATGTATGTGGAAGTTCTTTGAGGGCAAAGACCATTTTTTTTCATCCTTGTATGCTCCTCCCCACCCACTCCCACTGTATGGCCAACACTGGTGCATGACAGGTGTCAACCAATGTTTATGGAATGGATAAGAACTCAAAGTCAAGAAAGAGGTAAATGTCAGAGAGACCCAGGAAAGCAGAAAAGGTGGGACAGCACAAACAAACAGCCACTGGCGGGGATGGTGGGCAAGAAATCCAAGAAGGCAGTGTCACTGAGGTCAGTCCTAGACAATAAGGGCACAGCCATAGGGATGACAGTCAAAGCTGAACTGCAAGTTCTGGGAAGACCAGACAGTGATCTCATCTTGGAAACACAAAGAATTGGACAGACAGCAGGGGCACTCTATTGAGGTCCAGGGAATAAGGAACAGTGGCATCATACCAGGTCCCACAACCTAAACTGGAATAGGAGAGCCTGGGGACAAGAAACAAGGGCAGAGAATAGAGTCAGGGCAAAGAATCAGAGCAAGGCTGAAGTGATACTGAAGAAGCCAGGAACTTATAGATTAGTTAACATTCCCAGGTCTGCCAAAGTTGAGTTAGCAGCTAGGGATTAGAGACCTTAGCTATGAAACTGGCTTGGAAAGCAAAAAGCTGTTGGGGTATACATCTGTAGTCAAGGGGTAAACAAACCTGTTCACACACATCCTGCCCTGACATGTGCATGGTCGGATTAATCCAGATCCCTGTACTGCCCCTGGAATTTTCCAGGAGTGCCTAGAGAGGCCCAATATCTAAGGTAAAACTGACAGGGAATGAAACACAGAGTTTTCACCACCATAAGAACATTAAAGGAAGGTCTGCAAGGTCTAAAATCTCAAATAAAATCTGGCTAGAGAGGAGACATAGCTCAGAAGAAAAGAATTGAGACTCTTTAGGGAATTAGAGACCCTTATTCCCAGACATCAAGAACTTCCACCCGGGAAAGGGCACATAGAAAAAAGGACCTCAATTTTACTTTATCTACAGAGTACGTGGCCTTCTTCAATCATTTCAAGTTCAAGAACCAGGCTCATTGTTTACCTACTATGTGATCAGTAGGGGCCAGCAGAGTTTACCCATTCTTAACCTTAGTCTCCTTATTCAGAAAGCAGCAGTTGTAACATCTGCACACAGGTTTATCGTGAAGAGAAAATAATATCTGCAAGGTATTTAGCATATTGGCCTATAATAAGCACTAAATAACTTTGTATTTGCTTTCTTTGGTTCCCAGGAAGGGATGGTTATACCACAGTCTAGCTCTACCTGTGTTTTCCTCTCCTGTTTGGCTGTCCTTCTGGACCCTTCTGTGCAGACATCCCATCTGAGTCACAAGACAGTTCACACCTCCTCCTGCTTATCTCTTGGATATTAAAGGCAATTAAGAAGAATTAAAGCCTATTGGCCAGCTATGTACCACACTCAGGTCCTCAAGGGTCAGGAATCTTCAGCCTAGTCCAACACTGTTACTGCCTCTCCAGATATCTCTGCACCTCTCTGGTCAAGCCCATGACCAGGGTAGCACCTAGTTTAGTGTGGCTCTTATCTTCTCCAATGTGAGCCCACTCCTAGTAGCATATAGCTAACCCCTGGCCTGGCTCTCTCTTGATCTCAAGCAAATATATGCCTAGCAGGCCAGACCTGGATATTCACAGCTGGAGATAATTCCCAGACCTAATTTACAACTGAGTAACAGCCTGGAGTGTGAATCTGCAGTGAGACCAAAGAGTCTATACTCCAGCACCCCAGAGACTAGAGCTAGGAAGGAAGGACCTCTAAAACGAAGCTGCCAGGGGGCTCAGAGCTCAAGCCCACTCCTGATAAGCTATATAAAATTCATATCAATGTCAGGCTCTTACCCTAAATTTTGCACTGGCCATATCTTTCACAATGCTGCATACTATGGCCACCACATGGCATTAAAGACTTCAAAGGGTAAGAACAGAATGGAATCAACAGCTTCCAAGTACCTACTAAGTCAAGAAATTTGCATGTTATCCTTACCAATACCAATACCTTACGTATTATTACAGGATATAATAATACCTTAGATATTATTATCCTCATCTTGTCAATAGAACTAGAGACTTGGAAAAATCTAAGCCTCTGTTCCTCCACTACTATGCTACCTGACCACAAAGTCTTAAATGATCTTGGAAAGACAAAGAAAAGCTAGAGTCTAAAGCACTATTTAACAGGCTCTCAACACCTTAACTCACTAAGCACACAATGCTAGTGTACATACTGCATTCCTTCATTCACTACTGGTAGAGCCAACTTCTGCCAAACACAATCTAGAAAAATATATCAAAAATTATAAAGATGCTCCTTAACTTCAGTAAAGTCTCAGGATACAAGATCAATGTGCAGAAATCACAAGCATTCCTATACACCAATAACAGACTTAAAGAGTGCCAAATCAAGAACGAACTGCCATTCACAATTGCTACAAAAAGAATAAAATATCTAGGCATATAACTAACAAAAGATGTAAAGGACCTCTTCAAGGAGAACTACAAACCACTGCTCAAGGAAATAAGAGAGGACACAAACAGACGGGAAAACTTTGCATGCTCATGGTCAGGAAGAATCAGTATTGTGAAAATAGCCATATTGCCCAAAGTAATTTATAGATTCAATGCTATCCCCATCAAGCTACCTATGACCCTCTTCACAGAACTGGAAAAAAACCGCCTTAAACTTCATATGGAACCAAAAGAGAGCCTGCACAGCCAAGTCAATTCTAAGCAAAAAGAACAAAGCTGGAGGCATCACGCTACCTGACTTCAAACTATACTACAAGGCTACAGTAATCAAAACAGCATGGTACTGGTACCAAAACAGAGTTATAAACCAATGGAACAGAACAGAGGCCTCAGGGCAACGCCACACAACTACAACCATCTGATCTTTGACAAACCTGACAAAAACAAGCAATGGGGAAAGGATTCCCTGTTTAATAAATGATGTTGGGAAAACTATCCATGTGCAGAAAGCTGAAACTGGACCCCTTCCTGACACCTTACACTAAAATTAACTCCAAATGGATTAAAGACTTAAACATAAGACCTAACACCATCAAAACCCTAGAAGAAAACCTAGGCAAAACCATTCAGGACATAGGCATAGGCAAGGACTTCATGACTAAAATACCAAAAGTATTGGCAACAAAAGCCAAAATAGACAAATGGGATCTAATTAAACTCCAGAGCTTCTGCACTGCAAAAGAAACAATCATTAGAGTGAACCGGCAACCAACAGAATGGAAAAAATTTTTGTAATCTACCCATCTGACAAAGGGCTAATAGGCTAATATCCAGAATCTACAAAGAACTAAAACAGATTTAAAAGAAAAAAAAAAACTCATTCAAAAGTGAGCGAAGGATATGAACAGACACTTTTCAAAAGAAAACATATATGAGGCCAACAAATAGGGAAAAATGCTCATCATCACTGGTCGTTAGAGAATTGCAAATCAAAACCACATTGAGATACCATCTCACACCAGTTAAAATGGCGATCATTTAAAAATCTGGAGACAACAGATGCTGGAGAGGATGTGGAGAAATAGGAACACTTTTACACTGTTGGTGGGAGTGTAGATTAGTTCAACCATTGTGGAAGACAGTGTGGTGATTCCTCAATGACCTAGAAATAGAGATTCCATTTGACCCAGCAATCCCATTACTGGGTATATATCCAAAGGATTATAAATCGTTCTATTATAAAGACACATGCACATGTATGTTCATTGCAGCACTATTTACAATAGCAAATACCTGGAACCAACTAAAATGCCCATCAATGATAGACTGGACAAGGAAAATGTGGCACATATACACCATGGAATACTATGCAGCCATAAAAAATGATGAGTTTGTGTCCTTTGTAGGGACAAGGATGAATCTGGAAACCATCATTCTCAGCAAACTGACACAAAAACAGATAATCAAACACCGAATGTTCTCACTCATAGGCGGGTGTTGAACAATGAGAACACATGTACACAGGGAGGGGAGCACGACACACTGGAGTCTGTTGGCGGGCACTAGGGGAGGGACAGCGGGGGTTAGGGAGTTAGGGAGGGATAACATGGGGAGAAATGTCAGATAAAGGTGACGGGGATGAAGGCAGCAAACCACATTGCCATGTATGTTCCTATGCAACAATCCTGCATGTTTTGCACATGTACCCCAGAATCTAAAGTGCAATTATATAGATAGATAATAAATAAATAATAAAGTAAAAAAAAAAAAGATATTCCTAACCTTTGCTCTTGTAATTGCATCCCCAAAATCATATATTAAGGAAACAGTTCAACAGAGATTCACTAGTGGTGAAAAATATATATATATGATCTAAATGTCCAATATTCAAAGCACGGTTTGAGAAATCCCAGAACCTTCTAATCATGTAATGTTTATTGTATAGCCATTTTAAATGATCATTTTAAAGACCAAGAAGGAAAAAAGCAAAGCATCCTTGATAAAATAAAGACTGAAAACAAAACATCATAAATGCTATTGATACAACTTGTAGAAGTATGGACACTTGCCTATATAAAAAGGAATGTTGCTGTTCTAGGGTGGTAAGATTATGGAAATCTTCCATAATAATAAATGGTTTTATTACATGTAAATAGTTTTTATAGTATTGTTTAGTACCTTTCCAATCTAAGACAAAGAGAGAAAAAAAAAAAAAAAAGACAGACACAACCCAGCACTAAGAAAAGGCTCAGGAAGACCAGGGCTGAGATGTGAAAGCAGAAATTGAAAGCCGTCCTACATACCCGGAAGGAGGAGGCCAGACAGGGCCCTGGGGAAGGGAAGCCCTCTAGGTATGGAAAGGGTTGTAATTAGTCTGATGCTAATTACAGAAGTCTCACTAGCTTATTAATTTTTTTGACAGACTCTGAATGAAGACTGAATTCCTTCATTAAGCCAACTTGGGTTCAGAGGCACATTTCCTATGTGGCTATCCTCATTCTTCTAAAAAATCTAGCCTTTTCTTTTTTTTTTTTTTAAGGGTAACAGTAAAGTAAAATTTAGTAACAGAAACACACACCCTAGAGAAATTAAGACTCCTGCCTTAAATGCAGAAATTCAAGCCATTTCAGAAAATCAAAGGGGTTTGAATAAGCAACTGAACTGCAAGGTTTTCTATACTGGGAAAAATAAACATGAGCATAAAATATTTATCTCAGTATTAAAGGCCCCTTGATCAGGTTCCAGCCAATCTTTCTGATATTACCTCATAATCTTCCCTCCAGATACCCAATGCTCCAGCCAAACTGAACCACCAGTGGTCCCCAAAATAGTTTCTTCACTTTCCTACCACCATGACTCTGTTCAAGCTATTACACACACTTAAAATTTGTCTCTTACAACTGCTTGCTCAAGTCTGACCCATCCTCCAAAGCACAGATCCAAGCCTTGTCATTTTTTTTTTTTTTTTCTGAGACGGAGTCTTGCTCTGACACCCCAGCTGGAGTACAATGGCATAATCTTGGCTCACTGCAACCTCCACCTCCTGAGTTCAAGCAATTCTCCTGCCTCAGCCTCCAGAGTAGCTGGGACTACAGGAGCGTGCCACCACACCCAGCTAATTTTTGTATTTTTAGTACAGACGGGGTTTCACCATGTTGGTCAGGCTGGTCTTGAACTCCCGACCTCAGGCAATTCACACACCTCGGCATCGGATTACAGGTGTGAGCCACTGAGCCCAGGCAGCCTTGTCATTTTCAAAGCCTAGGCCAATCTCTATACCCTGAATTCATTTCGTGCTCATCACAATAGATCCAGAGTACTTTGAATCTCCAAGGAGCTACATAAAGTCTGCCTTGCAGTACAGTTATCTGAGTAACTGACTTTTGACCACATTAAAGCCTGGGCTCCTTGGGGCATGGACCCCTCCAAATTCCTACATGGAACCTATCCATAATGCCTGGCACACAGTAGGCCCTCAGTAAATGCTTCACTGAAAGACAAAAAAAAGGGACACATTATATCTGTAAGAAGTCACTTCCTACCTTAGTAGCTCCAGTTAAGCAATGCAGAGATGAAGGCATGCTGTTCGGTGGTCTTGAACAGGGGAGAAATGAATCTTGCTTTTCTAGTTTCCAGCCTTCATAAGTCTCCAACTGCCTCCCTAGTTGACCATAGTCTGCTCGGCCCCAGGTAAACACGTTCCCAGTTTCTAAAAACAAATATTATTTGAATTAATATTTGTTAATATTACATTCCACAGCTGTGCTCCCATAGATAGGCAATTAATTACAAGAGAAAATGTGACATTTATTTGAGCACCAACTACCAGGAGCCTTCCTATCTTCCTGTAAAGAAGGCACAAGTATTCACATTTTTACAGATGTGGAAACTAAGGTTCAGAGAGGTTGAAAGACTTGCTTAATATGAAACAAGCTGTGAGTACCAGAGCTAGATTCAAGCAGAGATTCATTCTAAAGCTTACACTCTTGCATGTTACACAGATATGGATATGATTATGGATATAACTTCGACCATGCTTTACGGCCTTCCATTCCCTCCCTTCCCCACATACTCCTTGTGCTTTGCCCAGATGCCTGTTCTCAGGTTCTTCTCTCCCTCACCCAACCCAGGGCCCCATTTAGTCACCTTGAAGTTCTCCACTCCACAATCTCTTAGGGTCTAGCTCAATCAATGGCCAGATTTATTTGCTTTCCCCACTTTGTAACATAAGGGGACCTTTCAGAATCTATGCTCTTACCCAAAGGAGCAATTCTAACAATCCTAAGGCAGGTGTTTATGTGTGTTAGAGGGAAGGGAGTGAGAGAAGAAAAAAAATGGCAAAACCATTTGGAGTCAGAAAAGCATTTAGTCCCCCAGATGCACCACATGGGAAGCTAGCCAGTGCTAAAAATGACAAAAGAAAATGAGATTTGCAAAAGGAGAAATGGACTTTCTTCTCCCAGATAAGAGAAAATTCACCAAATTCATTCAGTTCTACCAAGTGCCACATTTGTTATTTCAACAGAAATGCAAAATCTGATGAGGCATAGATTATTAACAGATTCTCTGCAATAAATATGCATAACCATGTGCGTTGTATAAATTCTTTATACATGTTTATTTTAACAAAGAAAAACTTTGCTTTAGAGACAAAACACAGAGCAATGCATATTAAATTCTAGACAAATCTACTACTGCATACTTTGTGTTTGGTATCAAAGCTTCATCTGGCCCCACATTCAACATATGGTTTATAGTGTCAGCTAAAAAAAACAACCATAGATTCATGGGGAAATGTCAGAATATTGCAGTGATACAAGGCTATTCAGGGAAACAGTTCTCAGGATCAGCCTGCTAGCAGACACTAAGGTAAGATACCAAGCAGTTTACAGGAATCTGACTTTTGGGCTTCTTCAAAGGGGGAACAAAGTCTCTGCAGTTCACAGGGTATACAGGGTACCTCGCATATTATGAGAGATGGGAATAGGTTCATTCACATGTACTATTTCATGGCTCTTTGTGTGCTGTTCCTTTTGCTAAGAATGTATTCTCCTTAGCTGGTAAACTATGGCTCCACCTTTAGAGTCCAGCTCATGTACCATGAGTTCTATGAAACCTTTCTTGACTCTCCAACTCTCCCCAGAAAGGGTGAAAGTCACCCTCCTGTGAGCCACCTTTATCACTGGACTCACCAACTACTATACTGCCATTTGACAGGTGAAAAAATTAAGGTTCAGAGAAGTGACTGGCCCAGGGTCACATAGCTAAGCCACATCTCTTTCTACTAGCCCATGGTATCACTCTGCATTGGTTATAAAGCACTAGTTACTGCATAATCACTCAACACTCTTCCTTCACTTCTGTAGGATTAGACTCTTAAAAACCCTTGTGCCCAGGACCCATAAAGCATCCCAAACTGGCAAACTGTCCCTCTACCTGAACTGGCTAGGATTTCTAACCGGAATGCTAAGCAAGAGATTCCCAAGAAGCCAGAGGATGAGACTGTTGCTGCTTAAATGACCACAGCATTCCTCTGCTGGGAGAAACTAGGAAGCAGTTATCTTCTAATAATTTTATCAGAAATCACACATTGAATCCTCTCTTTCACATCAATTAAAACATCTTAGAACTTTCCTGTTACTGATTATTGATGTCCAAGACAGTCAAGACTGGCAGAATATGGTGCCACCATTATTATATCCCTGATAGCAATTCAACCACACCACTTAGATAGCACTTTTCACCTTTAAAGCACTTTACAAAGATTAACTAATTAATCCTCATACTCTCTGGGGAGGCCATAGACATTTTAGTTAAGACAGGTCCAGAAACCAGGCTGATTCAATGTTCAGTCTTCAGTCTCAAGCCTAAATTTAATGCACTCTGAACTTGTCTGCTTCTTTTCAAAATAAACTCTGCATCCAAAGGCTCACCCAGGGCAGACGAGACCCTTTTATTTTTCCTTTTCTTCTAAGCAGACATTTATTGACCTCTTCCCAGGTACTCAGTACATTCATTGACACTGTCTCAATCCTCACAATAATGCTGTGGCCTATAGAGAGCTAAGCTTATTCTACAGATGAGGTTAAACAACGAAAGTTAAATGATTTGGTTGCGTTCAAACAACCACCAAGTAGTTGAATCAAGATTTAAACCTGTGTCTTCTGATTCCAAGGCCAATGGTATCTCTAATGATTGCACAGCCGCTGTCACAAACTGACAAAAGTTGGCTGATGAAACAGCCATTTTTACAATGTTTGAAGAAGAGGAAAACTCAGATTAAATGGGTATGCTCTGTGTACCATTCAGCTTTCCTCACTAGAATAATCTGCTTCCCAGGAGGCCATGTAGAACTCAGGACTGTAAGTGCTGAAATAAAGGCATCAAACACATGGATTACGATTTTATGTCACCTGGAGCAAAAGAAAACAATGAATCCACATATAAAAAATGCTCATTAATACATTGTGGACAAATGTCTGCATCAAGCTGATGCATGCTGTCAAATCCAAGGAGATTCAAGTCACAAATTTAACAAATGAATCTTCTCCTTAAAGGATTATATATTACTATGATAAAAAACAGATACACTAACATCACCCAAAAAGTATAGGTATGTGTCTCCAGGTAAATGATAAATGAGAGAAATGACAAAATAGCTCAAAACAAAGTTAGCAAGTGAAATACAATTTATAAGGCACGTCTATGTAAGAACTGGCACAGAATAACTACAGAGCCAAGAAGTATACACTGCAAAAGATATCAATGCACCACAGAAAACAACAGAGGCCAAATGAGAAGTATAGAGAAAGAACACTTAAGGGGTCTGGAACTAGAATTTTTGTGGCAGGCTGAGGGAACAAGAAGCATTTAAGGTGAACTTCTGGATAAGAAAAGAAAATGGGAGGCCGAGGGAGGATATTGCAGGAACAGTGTGAGGGGATGAGCAATGATATGAAAATCAAAAAGCGGCCGGGCACAGTGGCTCACATCTGTAATCCCAGCACTTTGGGAGGCCAAGGCGGGCGCATCACCTGAGGTCAAGTGTTCGAGACCAGCCTGGCCAATGGGATGAAACCCCCTCTCTACTAAAAATACAAAAATTACCTGGGCCTGGTCGTGCATGACTATAGTCCCAGCTACTGGGGAGGCTGAGGTAGGAGAATCACTTGAACCTGGGAGGCAGAGGTTGCAGTGAACCAAGATGGCACCACTGCACTCCAGCCTGGGCGACAGTGGGACTCTGTCTCAAAAAAAAAAAAAAAAAAAAAATCAAAAAGCATGAGAGAGAATGAGGGTCACAAGGAAAGGAGACTGGAAGGGGCGTCAAGACTGCCAGGATGGGGCCAGCCACAGGGAAATGCCATGCCTGGGTCTGGACCTCACCCTTCAGACCAGGGGCGCCCAAACTTGGTTGCTTACTATTAGTAAAAAAAAATTTTTTTGAGATGGAGTCTTGCTACATCATCCAAGCTGGAGTGCAGTGGCATGATGTTGGCTCACTGCAACCTCCACTTCCTGGGTTCAAGCAATTCTCCCACCTCAACCTCCTGAGTAGCTGGGACTACAGTCATGTACCACCGTATCCAGATTATTTAGTAGAAATAGGGTTTCACCTTGTTGGCCAGGCTGGACTTGAACTCCTGACCTCAAGTGATCCACCTGCCTTGGCCTCCCAAAGTGCTGGGATTATAGGCATGAGCCACTGCAACCAACCTCTATTAGTAAACTGTTTTTTAACACATCACCAATATATGTACATTAATTTATTTATTAAAGTATGTATATTCATAAATCATAAATAGGTAGTCTCACTCAAAAACATACAGTATAAAAACATGCTAAAAATAGAAAATAGAAAAGAATGAGATAAAAACATATAAAAGAAGTTATAAAAATCTCTTCCAGCTGGATGCAGTGGCTCATGCCTGTAATCCCAACACTTTGGGAGGCCAAGGCGGGCAGATCACCTAAGGTCAGGTGTTCAAGACCAGCCTGGCTAATATGGTGAAACCCCATTTCTACTAAAAACACAAAAAATTAGCCAGGCATGGTGGCACGCACCTGTAATCCCAGCTACTTGGGAAGCTGAAGGAGGAGAATCCATTGAACCTGGAATGTGGAGGTTGCAGTGAGCCAAAATCACACCATTGCACTCCAGCATGGGCAACAAGAAGAAACTGTCTCAAAAAAAAAGAAAAAAAATCTCTTCCATACCCTAGCAATTCATCTTGCACACTCACCACTGCGAACTAGACCATGGGGAAACTACAGACTTTTGAGCAGGGGTGGGGCCTGATGAAAGGAATGCTTAGGGAATGGTACATCTGGCAAAGGATTGCAGAAGGCCAGAAATCATACTATTTACAGCTAATGCTTCCATAGCACCTACTATGTGTCAAGCACTGCTCTAAGCATTTTCTGTACAGTGTTATGTTTATTCTTGCAACAATCCTGTGAGATAGGCACTTTTACCATCCCCACGTTACCGACAGGTAACAAGGTACTCACCCAAAGTCACAGAGGTAGTAAGTGAAAAGAGAAGCCTAAGATGCATCAAGGCCTAAACTAGAATTGAAGTCATAGAAAAACAAAAAAAGAAAGAATTTATGGGGCTTGACACCCCATTAGATGTTATTTTAAAAGGAAAGGAGAGGAAATAAATACCATTCTGAGATTTCAGGATTTCAAGATGAGTAGGAAGGTGATGAAGGTGTAGAGATGCTACATCAGGGGAATCAGGTGCTAATGGGAATCATAAAACGTTATTTCATTACCAAATCCTTTAACTCTCCTGGGACATTTTGCAAATATGTTATCAAATAGTCAAATATAAATAATAGGGGAGAAAGTAAGAAGAAAGACTACTAGATGCAAACCACAGAGAGCAGGGGATACTCTGAGGGTAGTGTGGGTGGATGATAAATATTCAAGAGGCCAACTTCCTTTACCATCCATCAAGGGCGGCAGGTGCTGCAGCCATGGCTATAGGCACAATGAGAAGTAGCTCCAGGGATGTCTGAGCTCTTCAGGGAAGAGAAATTTCTACCCTATTCCAGGGAAGGGAGTCCTATAGGTGACAGAAAGATAGATTAGCGGATCATCCATATTTTTTGATAGAATCTGTCCAAAAAGGTAATATAATGTCGCTGAAGATAGCAAAATGGAGTCAGCAAACCAAGGTGAATATTATAAAAAGAAAATCCATGGGTCAGACAGAGAAAAGGCCAAATGACCTCTTCAGTCCCTCTCAACTCTAATATTCCAGGATGCTACACAGCCTTCTAGAATACACTCATGAGAAGGAGGAAGCTCTCTACCTATAGGTTTGTTATGCTTATGATTCACCCGTTTACAAACAAAAACACCAGTTACTCTCAGGGTTATTCATTGTGTGTCCTCAGAAGGTAAGAACTTGACTTCTGTAACTCATCCTTCATTCTGCCATGTGGACAAAGACTTTATAAAAAGGCATTTGATGATAATACCCAGGGACTAGTCAAACACAGAACTAACTGCCCAAGAACCACCTAGCATCATCTTCCAGTATAAGGAGCAGGAAAACGGCAAGGAGAAAGCTCAGAGTACAGGTGCTGGAAACAGTCATACCACACTCCTTTCCATACAGCATATGCCATGCTGCTCTTCCACCAGGCCTCTGATATGGTTTGGCTGTGTCCTCACCCAAATATCATTTTGAACTGCAATCCCCATAATCCTCACGTGTTGTGGGAGGGACCCAGTGCAGGGTAAATGAATCATGGAGTCGGTTTCCCCCATGCTGTTCTCATGATAGTAAGTGAGTTCTCATGAGATCTGACAGTTTTATAAGTGTCTGTCATTTCCCTTACTAGCTCTCATTCTCTCTCCTGCCGCCCTGTGAAGGGGTACCTTCTGTCATGATTGTAAGTTTCCTGAGGCCTCCCCAGCCATGTAGAACTGTGAGCCAATGAAACCTCTTTTCTTTATAAATTACCCAGTTTCAGGTATTTCTTCACAGCAGCATCAGAATAGACTAATACAGCCTCCATACTGGCTCCCTCTGTCCCCGGCTATCTCTACTACCCTGACTTCATTCACCTCACCAACTCCTACTCAGTCTTCAACTATGCTGACTACTCAACTCAGATAAGGTTCCCCTGTGCAACAATCTTAGAGGACCATGTCCCTCATCTTGGAGCACTTACCTCAGTTTATAAATGCACACTCATTAGGACTGTTCAATTAATGTCTCTCCCCTCTTCCAGAGAGCCAGCTCCATGATACTAGGGACCAGCTATTTCACTCATTCTTGTGTCCTGTAATAATGCCCAACACAAAGTAGGCACTCAATAAATATCTGTTGCCTGAATGAACAATTGAATAAATGAATCCAACCACCTCCCTACTGATCAATCTACCTACCTCTCACTCACCACTACTGAACACACTATTGACTGGCTCCATAATCTTGAGCAAACTACTCTACATCTCTAAGTCTCGTCTGCAGAATGAAAATAAAAGCATCTCCCTTGTAGCATTGCTGCAAGGATACTTCTCTATAAAGCATAAGGCACATACTAGTAAATGGCCATTATTACTATTATTCTCTCAAACTGAACAACACAGTTCTTAATAAATCTTTATTAAGGATTTCCATGGTTCCACACAGAGTTTCTACCATTTGTCAAATTTTCCCAGCCAATTCCTACCTACCAAAGTCTTAGGGTCAATGCCTCTAAGGATAATTAAAGAAGAGAAAGAACATTGAAAGCTCTATCACAGAATTTTTATTATTTTTTTTTAAGATTCAAGCATAGTGGCTTGCACATCAGAAGCTTCTAATGTACCAGGTGAAACAAATTAATTCAAGGTAGGAAAAAGAAGAAAGTGAAAGGGAATAATGGAGAAGAAAGATGAAGCAAGATGAGTTGGAAAAGAGAAGAGGAGAGGAAGCTTTAATTCAAGACTCATAAGAGCTGAATTAGGATTCGAGTCTAATCCTGGCTTCCCTTCTAGGCTGCATGGCCTTGAACAGGTCCCTTCTCCTCTAGGGGCCTAGTTTTCCCATCTATAAAATAAGAGAACTGGAATAGATGACCTCTTGGATACCTCCCTGATCCATACTTTAATTATGATGCCTAAAAATCTTCAGTGTTAAAATGAGTGATATATAATTTTATTGTCACCTTTGGAATATTTAGTCTGACCACTGTCTGAAAATAAAGCATCCACTCTAATACCAAAGACTACTCAAATAGTTCCTAGTATAAATAAAAATTAAAAGTTGACTGTATAGTTTGTTATTTTTTAGTAGAATGTCACAAGTTTCCAAAGTCATATCATAAACAATATCATATAAGAAAATATTTGGATTTTTTTTTAATTAATACAGAAATAAAATTTACAAATATGGGCTGCCTAACTAAAAAGGGGAGAAAAGCCTGCAAAGAGAATGAACAAAAGTTGAGGGGTTGGGAGAATGTATTTATTGAGAGCTGACTCTGCATAAAACTGCTTTAGGCACTATCATTGTTATATAATTTAATCAACCCTGAATCATTATTGTGAATCCCAATTTACAGATTAAGAAACAGACCACAGAGGTTAAATGACTTGCCCAAGATCACAGCTAGTAAGTGGCACAGCTGCAATAATAACAGTAATAATAATTGCTAATATTTTGAGGGCTATTTCATGCTAAACTCTTCATATGGGTTACCCCTTTTAATCCACAGAAACACCCCGAGTAGGCGTTATAATCCTCAAATTACAGATGAAAATATTAATGCATAGAGAGAGGTTATATCTCTGGCTCAGAGCCAGCAACTCTCAGTGGCAAAGCTAGGATGGGACCCAGAGGCCTGGCGGCAGAGTTAGTGCCCTCAGTCATTGTCCTACAGAGGATGCACAGGTCTGTCTGACCTCAGCTTCACTTTTCACTTGGTCACACCGGCTCTTCAAAAGTGAACATTTGCAAGGACTTCCTGAGGTTGTTCAGAGTCACACGGACACACACGTGGGCTGGAGGCACAGAGAGAGCCCAGCTGATGAGTGAGAGAGTGAGCTTCATCCATCCTTGACCTATAAGGCAAAGGTCAGATTCCTAAAACATAGAAATATTCCACACAGCTGCTCCATTTTCACCACTGACTTTACTAGCTACCAAATTGAAGGCAGCAGTGCTAGAAGTGAAGATAGACTGCACCCTGGGGAACACCAAGACTGACTGCAAGACTATCCACAACATGTGGGTTAGTGTTTCCCAGAGAAAAGGAAGAAGGAGTCGGGCTGGTTCCTTCTTCCAGGATAGGCAAGCACATGGCAAGAAGCCCCAGTCCTAGTTTGTTCAGTAGCTCCCTTGCCTCTCTGAAAGCACCTATATTCTCTCAATGTTGGATGACTGCTCCTTTGTCATAGCATGTTCAACTTCCTCCCTACTGGGCCTTAGGGCCATGCTCTGCCCCTAGCCCACAATGCTCATCAGCCTGCAACACCTGTCAGCCTGCAATGCTGGTTAATCTGCTTGTCCCACTTATGGAATCCTACTCCCCCTTCAGGGCCTAATTCAAATGCTGCTTCCTCCCTAAAGCAGCCTATCATCCCCTGGACAGAATAAGCCACCTCTTCCTTTAGGAGCCACTGGCATGGTGATTGTACCTCTGTTTCCACAATTATTCTATCCCTCCAAACATAGGGCTCTTTGACTGCATATCTTAGCTTGCCCACTAAAAGGTGAAGAACAATAATCTTTTCTTATTTTCTCTGTTTTCCCCACAGCACCTAATACAAGGCCTGACTCAGAGCAGGTGCTCAGTGTTTGCTGAAGGAAAAAAAAGTAATAGGTATTGTCCTTACCACCAAGGACATCAGAGACCATCTAATCCTACTCTCCAAAGAGAGAAAAAAAAAAAACTAAGGAAAACAAATAATTTTCCAAGTCACACACCCTATATAGATAGAAACAGATCCAGGCATTCACAATATTGAACAAATAGTTATTGAGTACTTTCTATATGCCAGGTGCTGTCCTAGGTGCTAGGGGCTACTGCACTGAACAAAACACATAAAACTTAATCCTAGCACTTTTGTAGGCAAAAGTGAAAGGATCACTTGAGACTTGAGTTTGATCACTTGAGTTTGAGACCAACCTGGGCAACATGGCAAGATCCTGTATCCACAAACAATTTTTTAAAGAATTAGCTGAACAGGTAGTGCACACCTGTAGTTCCAGCTATTCCAGAGGCTGAGGTGGAAAGATTGCTTAAGCCTAGGGATTTGAGGTTGCAGTGAGCTATGATCATTCTACTGTACTTCAGCCTAAGTGACAAAGCGAGACTCTGTCTCTAATCAAAAACAAAAAGAGAGAGAAAATTTCCTCCCATCATGAAGCTTAAATCTAATGAGGGGAAACACAGGCAACAAGAACAACAAAATTACCTATGGCAATGACTTTAATTGCTATAGAGAAATACAAAATAGGGAAAGGAGACAGGCAGAGCTGGGGAGGGAACGGAGATGGAGGCCCAGCACCAGTGTCCAGCTCCCAACTTCCTTTCTGGGCTTCTCCGCTACAGCACACCACCTTTCCTAAATGAAGAACCTTAAACTTACAAGTCCCAGTCAACTCAAGTAGAGTCAATGAAACTTGCTCAAGCTACCTCCCAAGACTATGATGAAAAGGCAGGCAATAAACATAAATGCACTTTGTAAATTCTAAATGCAGTTGTTAATAACATTATGACGATCACTCTCTAAAGCGAGTTTGCAAAGAACCATCATGAGAGGCTGGACCATAAGTCCCTGCTCTGAGATGTGCCAGCTGAGGGCTTGGTTTTCTGTTCCTCCAGGGGTCCAGCAGCACATCACACTGCTAGTTATACCTAGTAGCTACTTGGCAATCTGAGAAAAATCCCTGATTGAGGCCAGTGATTCTACAGATGTTTCCCAACTCATTTCACATTCAAACTCTAAAGCGTCTTCACACACTTTTAGATTCTTATTAATAACATTTTTAAATGCAGATTGCTGCCTAATCTTAGCTGTGTAATTAAAAAATAATTTTGCTTTTCTCCCTCCCAGCAAGAAAGGAAACTATACCCCAGGGCTTCTGCAGCTAAGAATCACACCCTACAGAAAAGCTAGTAGGAGGCTGGAGGGCAAGGGTGGATGTGTGGAGAGGTGAGGGAGGGTAGTTGAAGCCAAGCAGCAACTACCTTGATTTTAAACAACATGAAAATGAAAATGAGGCTGAAAGAGAAGAATGATCTGCCCAAGGACATAATATGCTCTGGTAAAGCCAGAACTAGGATCCCAATTTGCTGCTTCCCAATAAACTCTATCTACTGCCTGGTGGGGACAGGAAAGAAGGACAACAAGCTGTTAAGTCCTTGGAGGATGGGTATGATATCTGTGTGATTCTGCTTACACAATGAGCAGAACACTATTCATCCGGAGAAACAGTTATAGGTTTTGGATTCTCAAGAGGATTATGGGAATAAGATTAAAAGTTCTTTACATTCAATTCAGCCTCACAAACCATCTGAGCCAGAAGAAACCTTAGAGAACTTTTTACTCATTCATATGCTTCTAACTGGGTAAAGTGAGGCCCAAAAGGAAAGTAACTTAACTACCCAAGGTCAAATAGTGAGTTAGAAGTAAGACTAAACTTGAACCCAGGCCACCCTGACTTCTAGTACATCTTGTCCACAGCTTCTTAGAGTGTACAGGCATACTTCACTTTCTTGCACTTCACAGATAACTGCGGGGTCTTGTTTGTTTCTTTCTTTACAAATTGAAGGTTGCGGTAACCCCAAGTCAAGCAAGTCTACTGGCGCCATTTTTTGAACAGCATGTGTTCTGTGTGACATTTTGGTAATTCTTGCAATATTTCAGACTTTTCATTATTATTATTATATCTGTTATGGTTATCTGTAATCATGATCATCGATGTTACTACTGCAATTATTTTGGGGCATCATGAACCATGCCCATATAATACTGCAAACGTAATCGATAAATGTGCTTCCTGGCTGCTCCACCGACCAGCCTTTCTCCCATCTCTCTCCCTCTCCTCAGGCCTCCCTATTCCCAGAGACACAACAATATTGAAATTAGGCCAATTAATAACCCCACCATGGGCTCTAAGTAATCAAGTGAAAGGAAGAGTCATACATCTCTCACTTTAAATCAAAAGCTACAAAGGATTAAGCTTAGGGAGGAAGCCATGTCAAACGCCAAGATAGGCTAAAAAGCTAGGCCCCTTGCACTAGTTAAACAAGTTGTGAATGCAAAGGAAAAGTTCTTGAAAGAAACTGAAAGTGCTACTCTAGTGGACACACTAATGATAAGAAAGCAAAATGGCCTTATTTCTGATATAGAGAAAGTTCTAGTGGTCTGAATAAAGGGTGAAACCAGCCACAACATTCTCTTAAGCCAAAGCCTAACTGAGAGCAAGGCCCTAACTCTCTTCCATTGTGGGAAGGCTCAGAGAGGTAAGGAAGCTGCAGAAAAAAAGTTGGAAGCTAGCAGAGATTGGTTCATAAGATTTAATAAAAGAAGCTGTCTCCAAAAAAGTGCAAGGTAAAACAGCAAGTGCTGATGGAGAAGCTGCAGCAAGTTATCTAGAAGATCTAGCTAAGAAAATTGATAAAGGTAGCTACACTATACAACAGCTTTTCAATGTAGACCAAATAGTCTTCTATGGGAAGAAGACACTATCTAGGGCTGGTGCAGCTGGTGACTTTAAGTTGAAGCCAATTCTCATTCACCATTCCAAAAATCCTAGAGCACTTAAGAATTATGCTCAGTGTACTCTGCCTATGCTCTAGAAATGGAACAACAAAGCCTGAATGGCAGCACATCTGTTTATAGCATGGTTTATGGAATATTTTAAGCCAACTGTTGAGACCTACTGCTCAGAAAGGAGTCCTTCCAAAATGTTACTGCTCATTGACCAAGTCCCTGGTCACCCAAGAGCTCTGATAGAGAGGTACAAGGAGATTAATATGTTTTCATGCCTGCTAATACAACATCCATCCTGCAGTCCAAGGATTAAGGAGTCATTTTGTCTTCCAAGTCTTATTACTTCAGAAATACATTTTGTAAAGCTATAGCTGCCATAGATAGTGATTCCTCTGATGGATATAAGCAAAGTTATTAAAAATCTTCTGGAAAGGATTCATCTTTCTAGATGCCTTTAAGAACATTCATGATTCATGGGAAGAGGTCAAATAATATTAACAGGAGTTTGGAAGAAGCTGATTCCAACCCTCATGGATGACTTTGAGGAGTTCAAAACTTCAGTGGAAGAAGTAACTGCAGATGTGGTAGAAACAGCAATACAACAAGAATTATAAGTGGAGCCTAAAGATGTGACTGGATTGCTACAATCTCATGATCAAACTTGTAGGGTTGAGGAGTTGCTTCTTATGGATGGCAAAGAAAGTGATTTACTGTGATGGAATCTACTCCTGGTGAAGATACTTAAACACTGTCGAAATGGCAACAAAAGGCAAACTATTATATAAACTTAGCTGGCAAAGCAGCAGCAGGGTTTGAGAGGACTGACTTTAAATTTGAAAGGCATTCTACTATGAGTAAATGCTATCAAAGAGCATTGCATGCTATAGAGAAATCTTGTGAAAGAAAGAGTTCAATCGACGTGGCAAATTTCACTATTGTCTCATTTTAAGAAATTGTCACAGCCACTCCAATCTTCAACAACCACAACCCTGATCAGTCAGCAACCAACAACATCAAGGCAAGCCCTTCCTGTAAAAGGCCACCAGCAAAAAGATCACAACTCACTGAAGGCTCAGATGATTGCATTTTTAGCCATAAAATATGTTTTGATTAAGGTATGTACACCGTTTTATAGACATAATGTTATTGTGCATTTAATAGACCACAGTATAGTATAACACAACTTGTATATGCACTGGAAAAAATAAATTGTGTGATTCACTTTATTGGATATTTGCTTTATTGCTATAGTCTGGAACTGAACCTGCAATAACTCCAAGCTATGCCTGTACCAGTCAACTTCTCTAAGCTTCCTTTGCCACCTACCTCACCTAATTATCAAGGGCTTCCTGGACTCCTTGGTAGGGAAGAGCGGACAGGTGAGCTCCCCGCGATTCTTCACTGCCTCCATTCCAGGGATGGCTTTTGGGAGGTCCAAGGGCTGTAATGAAAGAAACAGCCTTTCTCCATCTCCTCTAGATCCTCCTCTCCCTATCTGGAACATCCCTAATCCTGTACATCACCTTCAGGTTTTGTCCATTGCAAAATCATCAGCAGTTTCCATCTCTGTGAAGTTACAAAAAAAAAAAAAGGAAAGAAAAAAGGCCAAGCACTGCACCCAGCTGTTGATGAGGCCGTGTTTTCCACTGATGACGATGACTCACAGTACCCAAGCTGAAGGCTAAACCTGGGAATGCGACTTGGGAGAGTCAGCACAGCCAAGGGAAAGCCGCAGCTCCCAAGCACGCCTAAACCTGCAGAGAGGAGCTGCTTGAGTTCCCTTGGTAAAAATCCCAGTACTTGGCCATGGGAACACAGCTCCCCCTGCAGACCACCCTAAGGTCCCACAGGAGCAGGACCAGGGACAGACCATACACTGGAGCCAGCAAATTCTGCAAAGTCCATTCACTGCCGTGTATCAAAGCTGTTATGTTAGAAAGCCAGGACTCCACCTCTGAAACCCCAAGACATTCCACAACCCCCTAGAAATACTATTTGCATCCTTGGTTTCTAAAGAGAAACTAGCTTTGGGGAAATGGGAAGCTCAGGCTAAAATCTCCAATAGACGAGACAAAGGTTGGCCCCAATCTTTGGGTGAGCAATTCACCCAGAGGCAGGAGTAGGGAAGGGAAGGAGCCTATCCTAGGATGCCAATTTGTGGTTAGTCAGTGAGAGCACCTTGGTACATAACTTTAGACAGTGCCTCTCAAATGGCTTTAACCCCACCCCTGGGAAACTGTCTCAGGTTCTTCAAGAGAGATTAGTATAAAAGATCTACTGGGGTCCTAATAGAGCTAAACTCAGTGATGGGAAAACACTCTCCCACCCCCAAATTTGAGAACTCTACAAGGGTAAAACTGAGCAGTGGGCATGGTCAGGAGGATATCGATGGAGATAATGATCACTCCACTGTCAGTGGTTTCGGGATGGCACTTGCATAGAGCGGTGGCAATAATAAGCATCACCGAAGGAGGCCACTGAGGAGAACGTATTATGTTCAAGGACCCACTAGGAAAGGGAAGATAATTAGAAGACTTAGAGTCCCAGTAATTTCAAAGCAGGGGGTTGGGAGAGGTTTGGGGTTAAAGTCCACTGTCGAGGCTGGTAGACGGTGTGACAAACGCTGCAGTTATATTCAAATGACTTCTCCGGAGGTCCATGGTCTCATGGTATGGAAAAGGAGGGGTTGCCAGGGCAGACCCAGGGTGAGACGGCCACCTTTCCATTCTACATCTACTAATCTCCCCCCTCTCTACTCCCTGCTCCCATCTGTCCCTCAGACCCCAGAATACAAACACGCTCTGCTGGCAGCTCACCTGCCAAGAACCTCCAAGTCACCAATGTGACCTTTTGTAAAAACTTGACACAGTTTAAGATTATCTTTCAGGGTGACCACACTTAGTCCCACCAGAGACAGTTACCACCAAAGCTACAGTACTTTCCTCGGAGAGGCGGACTTTTCCATGGCCAGGGCCTGGAAGAGGCATCTGCTACTGAGGATTTTTCATTTCATAGGCTCAGCTCCAACCAAATCAGCAAAGCACTGTTACTATGGACCATCTGCCAGGACCCGGAAACAGCCCTGTTACATAAAGGGGCTGGTATAATGAAATTTATTAAACTGGATTCTTCCTCCACAAAGAAGCCAAAGTCTCTCATGAAAGGGCTGATGTGGGGCAGAGGAGGGTCCCTTGTCTAGGGCCTAGTTGGGTTCTAATCCTGGCTGGTTCTGCTACCTGTTAACTGTGGGACCATGAGGACAAATCATCTCTCACTGGGCTTCTATCTTCTCAAATTTCAAATAAGGATAAAACAGTCCCTTCTAGGATGAAAATTCCACAATTTACTATTGTTTTCACTGAAATGGCAAAAAGAAAAGAAATCTTACCTTGACATTAATTGGTATTATAATATTTTAGAATGTTACCACTCTAAAAAAGAACACTGCTCTCTTATTTGTGGGCTTAATGGAGAGAAGGAGTGAATAGAGCCACGGATTCTGGGGCTGGCTGAGGAAGAAAGTGCACAGAAGAAAAACTAATGGCTAGAAGCTTCTATCAGCTCAGGAAGGAGAGGCCCAAGCAAAACTCAAAGTAGGAATATGGCTGGGAAGCAGTACTATTAATGGCTCCTGTTTACGCACACAGCAACTTTCCAGCTTACAAAGTGCTTTCCATGATCTTATTTGAACCTCACAACACCCCCAGAGTTGACAAGATGATGTTGACCTGCATTTCACATTGAGCAAAGGAAGGCGAGTACCTAGGTAGAGTAAGCCTATGTTGCTTCATGTATCTTCAGTTTCCTCATGTGTAAAATGGCAGTGAGCCTCACTTGGCAAAATTTGTATATGGATTAAATAAACGATGTTTGTAAAGCCCTGGCAAAATGCCTGGCACACATGTGCCCTTGATAAATGTGAGTGACCCCTTTCCTCACCCACCTCCATCTCCTCAGGAAGGTATAAAGAGAAGCCCCAAAGCTGCTCATTTTTAGGCCTGTAAAAATGCTTCAAGATGAAAGGTAGCATGATGGTTTCCTAAATCGCCTTGCATATGACCCATGACAGCTTTCCAGAACAAAGGCCAATGAACCAGATGACTTCAGTCCCACCCATCTCCCCATCTCATAGATTCTCATGGTCACCTGGGCTCCCATAAGAATTCAGAGTACTTCAAATTCAGCCACAGAGATGAGACCTGAAGCAGAAAGCAAGCACAAGCCCTCAACAGAGGAGCCTGCAAGAGCAACCCCGAGTCAGGGTCTCTCCTTTCACTATGTTTCTCATACACCCCTGCTCCTCAAAGAAACCTCCAGCTGCTCCTCCACTGCTCACAGAGTAATGCCTCAATAAGGACCCATTCTCATTATACCCAAAAGTTTCCAGTCTCTTTTCATCTGGCCCAGGTCAAGCAAACTACACCACAGAACACTTCCCACTTCTATAGATTTTTTTTTGCAATGTTCCTTCTGCTTGGAATGCCCTCCCCTCACTTCTGCCTATGCAACAAATATTTGCTGAACAAATGAGTGAAGGAATAAAGGAAGGAACTGTGAATGAGTAAATGATATAAAACACCCTGGTGAAGCAGACAAATTAGGAATTAAAGTTCTCATTTTACAGGTGAGGAAGTTCAGGCCCAGTGATTTGCACAATATCACACAGCCAACAAGTGGCCAAATTAGAACTTAAACCTAGCTCTTCAGGGTCCTTTTGGCCACATTAAGCTTCCTCCTAAGGTGAAAAGTCACTCTTGGATTAGGCAAGAGTTGATTTCTCCAGTATTCCTCAGAATTGGCTCCTTTTACCTTAGCACACATTGAGAGCACTTTAAGGTACTGGTTGTCACTATGATTTTTTTTGTTTGTTGAGATAGTCTCACTCTGTCGCCCAGGCTGGAGTGTAGTGGCACGATCTCAGCTCACTGCAACCTCCACCTCCCGGGTTCAAATGATTCTCCTGCCTCCTGAGTAGCTGGGACTACAGGTGTAGTCCATGCCCAGCTAATTTTGGTATTTTTTTTTTTAGTAGAGATGAGGTTTCACCATATTGCCCAGGCTGGACTTGAACTTCTGACCTCAGGTGATCTGCCCGCCTTGTCCTCCCAAAGGGCTGGGAGTACATGGAGCGAGCCACTGCACCCAGCCATCACTATGATTATTGAGAGCACCATGGGACAGGCAAGGTCCCCTGAGAAAGGGCAAGCGGAGTGCAATCTGTCAAGGACCTAAAAATGATGGTAAAATTACAGGCCAGTATCTCAATTCTCACTTTTAGAGAGCTCCTAGAACAAGTCAATCTCCATCAGGAAAGAGAAAGATTCTTTGAATGGAAACTGAGTCCTCTACCAGGGACCTCTGCACCCTTCCAGAACCATGTGGTGAGCTTGCAACATGGCTGGTCACCCTACCCACTATGGACAGATGGGGAAGCCAAGGTCCTAAGGCAGGCCTTGCAGATAGGCAGGAGCAAAGCTGGTCTTAAAACCCTGGGGCGCTAGGCATCGCTGTCAGCCTCAGGGACCTGAGGCTCTCTGGCCTGGGCTTCTCCAAGAAGGTAGGAAGAGGGCAGGGCCAGCCATAATCTGTGTCTCCTGAACACCACCATTGGAAATAGTATTGCTTCCATGTTCAGAAGTTCCAGCCATTCCATGCCACAAGCACTTGAGTCTCTCCTCTATATTGAGAGAAATCCAGGGGTGAATAAAGCAGATCAAGTCCCTAACCTTATGGTCTCACATTCAATTAGGAGAGAATGAAGACAAATAAGTAAACAAATAATGACACTATGATTTCAGGCAGTGAAAACCACTATAATGAAAAATAATTGCAGTGAAAGGAGTAGAGTGTAACATTTGGACAAGAACCAATGGAAGTGAGGCAGTAACTATGTAGGAATTACAGAGATGAGCATTCATGTAAGAAGGAAATGCTAGAACACAGGCACAGAGGGGAAAGGTATTTAACCATTTACCAGTGGGCTTTTCACCACCAGCCACCACTCACTAACCTACTCCATAAATACCCGCCCTTTCCTGCTTCAAAGGCCTCCTCCCTCTAACAGTTCACCACAACTCCCCCACAAGTTTCTCCAGGAAAGAGAGACAAAATATCTGCTACCCCTGCCTAAAGCCTAGCAGGCTGCAACAGACTGAATGTTTGGGTCCTCATCAAATTCATATGTTGAAATCCTAACCCCTAATATGATGGAGATGAGGCCTGTGGGAGGTGATTAGGTCATGAGGGTAGGACCCTCATGAATGGGATTAGTGCCCTTATAAAAGAAACCCCAGAGAGTTCCTTTACTCCTTCTGCCATGGGAGGCACAGCAAGAAGGTGGGAGTCTTATGAACCAGGAGGCAGGCCATCAGACACCAAATCTACTGGCACTTCGATTAGGACTTTCCAGCCTCCAGAACTATGGGACATAGTTTCTATTGTTTATAAGCCACCCAGTACTTGGTATAGCAGCCTGAATGGACTAAGATAGTCACTTGCGACATTTCCAGTAAGGTCACTTTGAGGGGAAGTAGCATGATGAAATAAAGTAACTATGAGCTTTGATATCAAACACAGCAGGATTCAAGTGTCTTCTTTGCTTTATAACCAGCTATGTTCCTTTAGGTAAGCCACTTAGCCTCTCTGAGCCTCAGTCCTCACCTAGATTGACAGGAAATGAATCCTACCTTAAGGGTCTATAGGAGTATTAATACCCTTATGTTGCAGAGCAGTACTTGGCTGAGTATCTAGCACATAGTAAGTACTTCGCAAACACTGGCTTCCTGCCCAACCCTGATCCTCTTGGAAATTTAAATAAAAAAAAAAAAAAGTTCTTATTCAACCAATTGTGCTAACTTATGTCTTCAGCATGCCTCTGTAAGGCCTGCCCATCTGTTAGGTATAGGGCTTAAGAGATGACCCCTAATTCCAGCCATTGCACAGCGTGATGGGAAGCCTTGGTCCAGAAAACTGAGAAGAACTGGACAGAGTAGAGGTGAGCAGAAAAGACATGCGCATTGCGTTTGCTGTGAGTGAGAAGGTGAAAATCATTAAGACCCGGCCCTTGAAGAAATCGGGAAGAAGGCAGACAGTTAACTGCCACTGCCAGGGCCTATCTCACAGCTGGCTGACTGGCCCTTGTCCCCTGGATCTCCATGGGGCAGCCAGCTAGAGGTCAGACCAATCTCAGTTCCTTTTAAGAGCAAGGACTATCAGCTATTAACTCAGGGTGTGACCTTAGGCAGGCCCTTTTCCCCTTCTGGAGCTAAGTTCTCCCATCCATACAAAAAGAGGGAGGGCCTGGGTGACCTCTAGGGGTCCCTTCAGCTCTGACCTAGCTAATTCCAGATAGTGACCCTACAGGCCTCATCTCAAGGCTGTCGGGCTGCCTACTGCTGCCATCTGGTGGCCCTGCAGGCCCAGCTCCTTGTCGAATGTATCCACTTCAGAGGGTGACTCTTGCTTCTGCTTCAGGTGCACACACACTACTCTTCTCTCGACCACAGATCAATGGGTATTCACTGCCAAACACAAAATCCAAACATAACAACAAAACTTCATCTCTCTAGCAGAGATGACACAACTGCAGCTGGGAGCATGACCTCCCTTCTCAAAGAGAGAAGGTAACATGCACAAGGTCACAGAGCTGCCTGGCTTCCAGGCCAGTACACAATTTCACTTTACCACAATGTTTAGGGCTGGTGGGTACCTGCAAACCAATAATAAAGTCAGCCTAGAGCCAAGGAACAAAGCTGTTTGAAGTGGGGGAAAAAACTGCCAAGGTTCCTTGTAAACCTCAAGAAATGGTAAGGCATGGCACGTGAACACACTAAGCACTGCTTGCAGAAATTAACTGGAAATACAAACTTGGGGTACACGATGTATCTCCCTAATTTTGGAAGTCGTTCATAAGAACACCTGCAGGGTCTTCCATAAACCAGCCTTCAAGCCACCACCACAGTCTGGATCCTAGACCAGGCAGATCACCAAATAGTGGGGAAGACACCTGGGTTAGGTAGCATCGTCTGTTTGTGTGTGCTTCCCCCTGACAGACAGCAGCTCCTCAGGGCAGGGTTATATCTTTTCTTCTCTGTCTCCAGGCCTCTTGACACCTGGCCAGAGGAGCTCAGTGACTAAAGTATACAAGTAGATCTTGTAGGTTTCTGCACAACGTGGGACCTGTCTATTCTTTGACTCAACTGATCACACCCTTGGCTCTGTCTGCCGCCTTCCTTTATAGTGTAGACCCTGAAAAAACACATTGTGCAACTTTAACTAGGTCGCTTGCTTTCTCCAGCCTCTATCATCTCACATCTGCAGCATACTGGGGTTTTACTGGATAATCTTCAAAGTCCTTTTAATTCTAAAATGCTAGAATTTGAAACCCCCAGGCAAATCAAGGCTAATCTTCACCTGCAGACACAGCACTAAAAATGGGAAAAGGGAAAGTAATCAAACAATGCTTCCCTCTAGTGGTTCAATGCTGTCATTATACCCTACCTGCTCAGCACCCCATCACTAAACTTCTACTCCATTTCACCCTGAAATAAGCCTGCAGCCAGCAAAGCCCAACTGCAGGGGAGCCGGAGGGAAAACAAGGAGGCCAGACTCAAGGAGCCAAAGAGGACTCTTAGTTCCACAACAGTGGAATAATTATCCATCTTTAGGAAAAAATATATTTTACAACTCAAAGGACCTTTTGTGACCTCTAACTCCCCTCTTCAGATGAGGAAATTGAGGCTTCAGGGATGTTCAGGAGGGACTTACCCAAAGTCACAAAGCTGACTCATGACTGAGCCAAAAATAGATGACCGCTTTCCTGCCTCCTGCTAAAGTATCTTGCCTCTCTTCCATGCGACCTCCCATTTGAGGCCCGTGAAAGTGGCCTGTCAAGGGCATATTAACAGGAATAAATGGCAAAGGAGCCGGTCTCTTGCACTGAGGGGTAAGTGATTTTATTCATTAACTTTAAAATAGTATTTACAAGAGATATAATCAGATTGAGAATATTCAAAATTCAGCATAGAAAACAAAATTCACTCATAATCCCACCAATCAAAAATACTATTCTGGCCTATTTCCTTCTAGTCTTTTCTACACAAACATTTTTCTTTCCACAAACTAGAAGTTTCAGTATGGTTCATCTATTCTTTTCACTTACTATGAGTGTATTCCGTCATTAAATGTCCTTCTAAAACATTCTATTTAATGATAATATAATATTCCAACATATGGTTCTGCCATATAATATTCCAACATATGGTTCTGCCATAATTTGTTTAACCAATCTCTCTTCAATTTCATTTGTTGCCATACCTTTGTTTTTGTCATTATAAATTAGGCTGCAGCAAATGGTATTATACTTAATCTTTGAATACATCTATGACTATTTCTTTAGGCCAATTTTATTTTCTATAGGATATAATTTCAGAGCTGGAATGGCCCTTAAAGATCATTATGTCAGTGTATTTCCCAGATGGAAGAAAGGGGGCCAGAGACTTTACTGTCTTGCCAGAGGACAAAGAGAAAGCAAGAGAACCCAGTCAACCCCTCCATCTATTAAAAAGTGACCTTCCCAAAGCCCAACCACAATTTTACACCCTTCGCTGACCAACCTCACCCACACTGACCTCTCCTTCCCCTGAAATCCTAGAGCCTGCAGTGTCTGGGCTACTCTTTTAGCCCTTGGCCACATTCTTTTTATTCTTATACTAAATATTTAATTGTTCATCCAACCACAAGTTTCCTAAAGGTGGTTCTGGATTTTATATTCCCCTGTATTCTGTAGCATAGTGCTATATGCACATAGGGAAGCATTCCACAAATATCTCCTAAAGGACTAACGATGCCTATGAATTTCCTTCCAATGGCTTGCTGAAATGTAGTATCACTGGCAAAAGTTGGGAAAAGATGCTTCTTTGAAGAGTAAAAGAAGTTTAGCTAATGAGTTAGAGCTCTCTGAGAAACACACGATCTGGAATTAGAATAGCAGGCTTGAGGACAAAAGATGGGATTCAAGTTTTAGCTCTGTCCATCTACGTGAAACGGGGTATTGCCGTTAACCAATTAGGAACTCATCTGTGAAGTAAGGATAATAATACTCATCTTGCCAACTTCATATGAAAATATGGATATGAAAGTACTTTATAGTGATAAAGATGATCTGTGAAGGTTATTATTGCTGTTGCTTTCTCATAAATGGAAATGCAGCTGCTTCTGTGAATCCCACAATGGCCTCCTGACCCTCACTTCTCAGGCACCATTTCCCAGTTTCTACTCCACACACATATCCTTAAAGGAATCTATGGCTACACACTATGGAAGGTGGAGTAATGTACACTGTCACCCTATTCTGAAAAGGATCTTGGCCCCAAAACAGAAAAATCAGCATTAGGTATATTTATAAACTCAGTTTAGTGTGAATCAATGGCTGGGCTTGAATTTCACTAAGGCTTAGACATCAAATGCAGTAAGAATCACTGTTTTCTTGAAGCAGAACTTTTCTTTTTCTCTCTTTGAGATAAGGTCTCTCTCTGTCACCCAGGCTGGACTGCAGTGGCGCAATCTTGGCTTACTGCAACCTCCAGTTCCTAGGCTCAAGCCATCCTCCTGCCCCAGCCTCCCAAGTAGCTGGGGCCACAGGCATGCACCACCACACCCAGCTAATTTTTTTTATTATTTTTTTGTAGAGACAGGATTTTATCATATTGCTCAGGCTGATCTCAAACTCCTAGGCTCAAGAGATCCACCTGCCTCAGCCTCCCAAAGTTTTGGAATTATAGATGTGAGCCACCATGCCTAGCCAAAGCAGAACTTCTTATACAGAAGGAACTATCATTCCTGATTCAGGTCCCTGCATTTGACTACTTAAGTCGTCCACACTTCCCCATCATCTCTGGAAAGAATGTAACAAGGCAGAAATAGCACTGTACTGAGAGTCATGAGACTTGATTGAGTTCTGGTCCTAGCTCCTTCACCCACTCATTGTGTCTCCCCTATTTAGCCCTCAGTTTTCACATTGCTAAACTTAGGAAGTAAGGCCAGATGATCTCTAAGAGTTTCCATCCATTACTGACAGTCTAAGGATTCTAAGATAAAAACTCAAGATTTTAATAATAATCAAAAAGTATTTTAAAATAAGCCTTTGGGCTCAGTTTGACTTTCACCCATTGGGTTTTCAAAGTCTTAAAGCTCAAGTATCATTAGATCCAAAGCACTTGCTTTAAATAGAGCCCATGAGGTCAGAATCTCCCTGAGCTTGGTTGAAGTTTCATGATATATGGTCCCAAAGAAGATGGAGTAATGTACACTGTCACCCTATTCTGAAAAGGATCTTGGCCCCAAAACAGAAAAATCAGCATTAGGTATATTTATAAACTCAGTTTAGTGTGAATCAATGGCTGGGCTTGAATTTCACTAAGGCTTAGACATCAAATGCAGTAAAATATTTCTTGGGCTGTGACATTTGAAAGAGTGGCTAACAGCTAGTCCCTTTCACATGTACTATACAATTCCCCTCCTTAGGAAAATAAAAGAATTTTTAAAATCTCAATCAAAAGGATATAACCACAAATCAAGAGGACAGAGTGGAAGGGGGAAAATTTCACTGGAAAGTAGGACTCTATTTCTAGCTTAAATGTTGCCATAAAGTCACTTTCTCTCCTCTTGGTTTCAGCTTTTTTCATTTACAAAGTGGGGAAGTTGCTTCTTCCATCATTGATTCTCTAAAACTTCCAAGACTCTTGGGCTTTTTAAGGTGACACTGAAGAAAGTAAAGAATGTCAAAGAACTCTCTGTATTTGTTCTCACTTTGTCAATCCATATCCCTTATAAGACCACAAGGCTACTCTGGGATACTGTATGATTCAGGGAAAGCTTCCAGCATCCCAAAAGCAACCAGGTTGTAGACATTCTGACCAACTCCACATTAAGGTTTAGATCTTGTATAAATCATTCCCTTTGAAATTCTAATATATCACCAGCAACCAGCACTTCGCATTTGTAAACACTGATCTTTCTGCACTCTTCAGGAGAGTCCTGAATCAACTTGTTACCCATCCAGAGACATTCATATCCAGCCCCACAGAGACCTCTCACATAAAGAGATTAAATGGAACATGTGATCTCCAGAGAGCTGAAGAGTTTCCAAAAAAGCAGTGGGAGCTAATGGGTCTTAAAAAGACACATGAGCCCAGTCCTGTGCTGGATGCTTTAATACATCATCTCTTTCAATCCTCATTTTAGGTCAGCAGTTATTTCCCCATTTTCCTAATAAGGAAATGAGTTTAAAGAAGTTGGGTTTTTTCATTTGTCTAACATGTCTTAGGTAGGCAAAAGCAAATATGGTTCTTGCCCTCATGGAGCTTACAGTCTAGTAGGAAGGAAATTAGTCAAAGAATGCTACCAAAAAATAGCACAAAAGAGAGGTTTATGGTGCTATGAGAATAGAAAAAAGGGAAAAGTAGCTAGTCAGCAATGTCAAGAGACGTTGTCCCCGAGGAGGAGATGCCTAAGTTGAAGGTTAAGATTTAAAAAAAAAAAAAAAAAAAAAAAGGATTTAACTAAGTCAAAATGAAGAGGTGCATGGATAAGTGGCCAAATAGAGGAAATAGAAATGAATGATGCCTTCAAGGGACCAAGCAAAGGCCTGAGTGCACATCGGATAGGGATCAAGAACTAGCATGGTGAGAAACTGGACTGGAAAGGTCAGCAGAGAGCAGATCACACAGGACCTATAGGACCACTAAGGATTATATTTGTATCATAAGAGCAATAGAAAGCCATCTGAATGTTACAAACTGGGTTTGAAAAGATCCTTTCAACTGGGGTATGGAGAATGGGTTGGAGGGGAGAGGAAGAGTATTAGTCCATTCTCATATTGCTATAAAGAACAGTTAAGACTGGGTAATTGATAAAGGGAAGAAGTTTAATTGGCTTATGGTTCTGTAGGCTGTACAGGAAGCACAGCTCCAGCATTCGCTTCTGGGGAGACCTCTGGAAGCATACAACCATGGTGGAAGGGGAAGTGGGAGCATGCACATCATCTGGCAAGAGCAGAAGCAAGAGAGTGAGGGGAAAAATGCTACACACTTTTAAACAACCAGATCTCATGAGAAGTCTCTCACAATGGCAAGGACAGTACCAAGAAGAATTGTACTAAACTATTCATGAGACATCTACCCACAATCAGTAGGTTAACAGAGCTAAGATTCAAGCCTGGTCTATCTGACTTCAAAGCCCAGGTTTTTCTCTACTGTGCCATTTATTTATTCATTCAGCACTTAGTTACTGACCATCTGTTATGTCATGAACCAATCACCTCCCACCAAGCCCCTCCTCCAACACTGGGGATTACATTTCAGTATGAGATTTGGGTGGGGGCACACATCCAAATTATATCAAGGAGTAAATATGGGAAGACCAGGACACCAGTTAGAGGCTACTGCAGTATTAAGAGGTGACAATGGGCTGAACTACAGTGGTGACAATGGAGACAGAGAGAGGTGGAGCTGCCCACAGTCACACAGTCAGTAGGTTAACAGAGCTAAGATTCAAGCTTTGGTCTATTTGACTTCAAAGCCCAGGTTCTTCTCTACTTTGCCATTTATTTATTCATTCAGCATTTAGTTACTGACCATCTGTTATGTATCAGGCCTGTGTCAGATGCTGAGGATACGGCCATGAACAAAACAGATACTGCTCTAGTGTAATTTACAGTCTAGACATTAAACAAATAAGAATATAAAGAGATGTATATAATTACAAATTGGGATGAGTACCATGAATTTTAGTAGGTAATATTACCAATTAAACTACAAAAATCTTCCAGACTGTTGACAATACGAAAAAGCCACTTGCCTGTTGCATGCAAGTAAAACGCTTTAGGAAACTTTGCTTGTCAGAGTTTGATATTGAGTATGACATCCCTGGCCAGCTCATGAGCTTTGAGGCTAGTAGTCTCAAGGTCGCATTAACCCTGTGGAAATAGAATTCTTTCTAAAAGCAACTACTAACTCTTTAATTTACTTACATATCTCAATCTCAGGCAATCATCACGTATGCATTTAAAATAGCTGGGATCTTTCACAGATTCGTTCATTTGAACATCACAGCAGCCCAATGTAGAATGCAGGCAGGTTTTAATATCAGATTTCAGGGTTGAGGAAACTGAGGCCTAGACAGGTAAAGTGACTTAATCAAGGTCACCAAACTAGGAAGGCACCCAGATCCAACTCTCACTAGAAGCACCTCCAGCCAGGAAACCATGAATCTCAGATGAGACAGCTGCAGGTCACTGAGCTTGGATAAAGTCACCCAGGAGTCCCATGAAGTTCCTGAGAACAATGATCAGGGACATTAAGCAGCTTGGGAAAGGTTTCTAGAATGCAGCACCACAAGCCTGAGACACAGGTACCCTTGCCAACTCTCCCAGATTAGAACAGGTTCTCTTGGACTCCTTCCAAGTGCCTCTGACTAACAGAGAAAAGTATTTTTCCATCACAAACACTGCAGGCAGGCATCAGACTCCTGAGAGAGGAGGGCAGAGAACACATCCCAAATTCCCATATAGACAATCTATAAAGTTATTCTGATACCATGTGAACTGCCCCAGCTAAGCACCTACCACTGGGGATGTTCAGTATTGAGCAGTGTTTCTCAATCTTGACACCATTAACACTGGGGCTAGATAATTCTTTGTGATAGGGCGCTGCCCTTGCACTGTAGGATATTTAACAGCATCCCTGGCCTCTGCCCATTAGATGCCAGTAGTGTCTGTGCATAAACTCTTTTTTAAATTAATATCACACAACTAATGCCTCCCAGAATGAGACTGAGAGCAGCCCTGTACTGATGTGGCCTGCAAGTATATCCCAGGAATAATTCACCACTGGAGCTTGTGAAAACAACTAGAGTCAAATAACTCCTTGTTCCACTAATGAGCTGCTTCTGTCCCTGTGAGAAAATCTGATTCCCATTAATGTGAGCAGCTGAGTCTGATTAAATAGAAGCCCTGGGTGTTTCTTCTCAATGACACTGGGCCAGAGCACAGGCTTCCACTGCTGCTAGAAGGAACACAAAACTGGTGAATAAAATAACAGGAAACTCTCATTTACCCAAAATTCAGTACAAAAACCAGGACACTCAAATATCCCAGATTTAACCATTCTGGACTTAGGATAAAGGAGAAAGTGGCAATGTACAAAAACAAGCAATCTGAATTAACAAGCTAATTAAATCGCTGAAAAATTACCAAAAAATCATGCTCTCGAAAGGAGACAGAAACCTAGGACCTAGAAATTGAAATTCCATTTGACTCAGCAATCCCATTACTGGGTATATATCTAAAGGATTATAAATCATTCCACTATAAGGACACGTGCACACAAATGTTCATTGCAGCACTGTTTACAATAGCAAAGAACTGGAACCAACCCAAATGTCCATCGATGGTAGACTGGACAGGGAAAATGTGGCACATATACACCATGGAATATTATGCAGCCATCAAAAACGATGAGTTTGTGTCCTTTGTAGGGACATGGATGAACCTGGAAACCATCATTCTCAGCAAACTGACACAAGAGCAAGAAGATCAAACACCGAATGTTCTCACTCATAGGTGGGTGTTGAACAATGAGAACACATGGACACAGGGAGGGGAGCACTACACACTGGGGTCAGTTGGGGGGAAACAGGGGAGGGTCAGTGGCGGGTGGGGAGTTGGGGAGAGATAGCATGGGGAGAAATGCCAAATATGGGGCAATGGGGAGAAAGGCAGCAAATCACACTGCCACGTGTGTACCTATGCAACAATCTTGCATGTCCTTCACATGTACCCCAAAACCTAAAATGCAATAAAATAAATTAAAAAAAAAAAAAAAAGAAACCTGAAGCTGAGCTCCAGAGCAGCTGGGGTGACTCAGACAGTATCAGAGACATGGATGCCAACCTCCCATCCCAGGGGCTGGGCTGCTGGCCCAGATGTGGGAATCACATCAGTTATAATGCTTCAAAGCTAAAATCAAAGAAGCAACATCTTTATACCTTTCATTAGTCAACTACTTAACTAGTTAAAGGGTTTACTGACAGATTCAACCAATTCACCACCATTTGGTACTAAGTGTATTTTAATGTACTGCAATTCTTTGAAGACTGACTAACCATGAAACGCCTACCTGTGAACACCCAATCACTCAAGACTACTGCTAATTTCTATGCAACTTTTGCATGTTGTACTTAGCTCTATTGTTGTATATCTCATATTGAAATGTAGTAAAATTTCATTACAGATCTATTACCCCTAGTGGCCAGTGAACTCCTTAAGGGCAAGATTTACATCTAGTACAAGGTATAGTACATAAAAAGACCCTCACCATTTGTAAGATGGATGGAAGATAAAGTTTTCCATCTCTATATTCTTAGACTTACGCCTGTTTACATATTCTAGTGGGAAGATATGGCCCATGTCTTTTCTCCTCCATTTCTCCAAGGCTTAAGACATTGCTCAATAGGTGCCTAATAAACATTAACCTATTTGGTCAGACTCCAGAATCCAAAGACACAAAGAAGCTTTCTGTTCATGAACATCTAAGTCCCAGGAAGGAGGTCAGAAATCCTAGCTATCTACCCTGTCTTGTATGCATTTGTGTATGTGTAGTCTCCTTTAACTGTAAAGAGTTTGATGCAGGACAACAAGCACACTCTCTAATAAGGAGTGGAAATACAGAAGTGAGCAAGATTAATCTTGTGGCTTCCCGCACAGAGCTTATTGTCTGAAACAAAAGACAGATATGAACAACTGCACGCACACACAAAACCTAGCTACTATGCTCAGTGAGTCTCTTTAGGAAAAGGTTCTGTAGATAAGCCCAATCTTCAAACAATCTGAATCTCTTTGAGGAAAGTGATGACCCTCCTAATGAATGACACACTTTCCTAAGAGCATCCTCTAAAGCAGTAATATGGAAAGTTTAGTATACATCTTTGTGATACAGCCCTCTATTTCAAAATGATCATGAAATGTTTTAAAAGACCAATTAAAAGTATCATAGATATGACTGCCCGTAATCTACATTTTTGTATAGAAATATATAGTATGTGTGACTTACCAAGGATAGCCGAAGCTGACCTGAAAACCTGCAAAAACCAGAAACTCCTAAAATAAGAGTCACTAGGTATTTGGGAGTCTAGAGATGTGTGTGTAGCTAGCAAGCAGGACAGAGGTAGGCAAGAGGACTCCTGAGGACCCCTGAAGTTCAGAATACTTTGACATGATAACAGATCTTGGGAATTTCAAATTGGCTGGGGAACTCTGTGAAAATCAGCAGGCAGGAAGGCAGAGATGAATACAGGCCATGAAAAAACAAAATCTGAGGACAAAATCAAGAATATGAAGGCCAGGAAAGAACTGCCCTAAGGGAAAGAAACAAATGAAGATTCAAGAAAAGATGAAGATGCCAAAAGCTGTATGGCATGATATAAGATCTGAGGGAATATATGAGATGTCTGAACCAATACACGTAGTTTACTAGAGTCAATAAAAGTTGAAATTAGAATACTATGCCAGCTATGAATCACAATAATGCTCCTGCCTCAATCTTAAGATATTTATCTTTCACTTAACATTTTCTGATGCTTTTAATTTAGACTTAGACAGAAATGCAAATAGAGTCATCTCCTCGGCTATGACAAAGTAAGGACTTCCCAATAAGCTGGGCAAATTTCTGGGTGACGCTTGCTGCAATGGATCCCTTCTCAAAACCTCATAACTGGAAGGAGTTAACCTAACTCCTAGCTTGCCTTTTTGGGTACAAACCTGTGACCCTGAGAGGAAAAGCCACGTATCTGGCTGATGGCAGAACTACATCCCAGTATTCCCAACTCTGATCCTTAAGTTTACATCAATAAAAACCCTTTACCCCAAGCTTAATCCCCATCTCTGATCCTTAAGTTTTCATGAGTAAAAGCCTTAACCCCATGGCTGCTTAGCAACTGTCCCGCAGCTGCTCTTACCCACCATAAGCTCTCTGCTGCTCTCTCACCTGTCTGAGCAACCAGGTGTGTCCACCCACTCCAGACAGCAGTGACCTTTTCATTCTGGAAACAATGTGCTTCTATTTTCTGAGGCACAGTAAGGAAAGCAGCCTCAGTAGCCAGTTGCCCGTGCTTGTTGCTTCCCCAAACATACACCTCTCCAGCATCTTAAACACACAGAAGGGGAACAAAAGACGCGAGGGAACGTTAGTCCAAAATGATGGAAAATAACAGAGGTCTAAAAAATAAGTGGTTAAAAGAAGTTGTTTTACACTTACACTACAATGTTGAGTGGAACAAAAATTCATATACAGCATAATAACATATTATAAGTTTTTTCGAATTCTATACATAAAAAACAAGACCAAATGTTCTTAGTACTTTAAGAAATAAAATTGTATTATTTTTCTTTTCATTTTTTCATTCAACAAATATTTATTCAGCATCTACCTTGTGTATGAAACACATTTCTCTATTTTTTACATTTTTAAAATATATGCCAATACTTACTTTTGTATGGAAAAAAAATGCTTTAACTTTTCAAAATAACAAGTTAAAAGATACACTGCTTAAATTTTTTAAACATAAGATTATTTCACTGCATGCCCTGACTAGCAGAAAATATAATGCTGTAGAATCACGTCTGGATAGCACTTCAGCATGCTTTAACCTCACAATAAATCCTGTGATATAAGCAGGAATGTGACTGACTGACATTGTGATTTAACAGAAAGAGAGCAAATTCAGAGTCAAGTGACTCTGGCTTCTATTCCTGGATCTGGTAACTAGCTATTGACCTTGGACATATCACTTCCTCTCTAAGCCTTAGTTTCACCAGCTGAAAATTGGAAGGGAAGGCAGTTGGTCTAGAAGGGCAGACAATGTGACTGAAGACACTGGTAACAAGAATAACTATTAGGTGACTGTGGCAAACCAGAGAGTACATGCCTATCTAAAGGGCATTCACATTCAAAATGTTTTGTAAATGAAAGCCATACAAAATGGGGCCATAGGCTATAATTTAGACTATGCCTCGTCAGTTTATCATTCCTCAGCTTTTCCAACCCTTACAATCCAAGAATCAACAACTGCACTATCCAACACAGCAGTTAACCACCTACATGTGGCTATTAAACACTTGAAATGTGGCTAGTCCAAATTAAGATACATTGTGAGAGAAAACACACAGTAGATTGCAAAGACTTAATGCAAAAAAGAGTGTGGCTGATTATAATTTCATATAGGTTGCATGTTGAAATAATACTTTGGATACACTGGGTTAAGTAGATATATTATTAAAATTAATCCCACCTGTTTCTTTCTATTTTTTGATTTGTGGTTCATATTATATTTCTATTAGCACTGTTCTAGAAGATAAATTAATCAAGGCTGGAAGATGTTAAATTACTTTTCAAGACCACATGGTTAAAAAGGAGTCAAGTAGGGACTAGAGGCCAGGTCTTCTGCTTTCACTGCACTTTGTAGCTTCCCAATAAAGCTTTATAGTATTGCTTGCCATAGGGCAGTCTAGTATATAACCAAAAACTGATGGAAAGTCAGACAACATCATTTAACGGCATTAGACTAAGGTTCAGAAGTCTCCAGCTCAAGTTCCATCTGCTACCAGATCACTGTTTGACATTGGGCACATCACTTCACATTCTAGGTCTGTTTCCTCAGCTCTAAAATGAGGGAGTGTAAATCAGTGAAGCCTTTTTGTCACTTGGGTGACCCTGCAACACTGACATTCTGCAGTTCTATGAAGTGAATTTGGTGTATTTCATTCCCAGAGAGAGGGCAACCTCCTGAAGTTCATCAGGGTATGCAAAGTATAAAGATCTCTTACAACATAGCAAAAAAACCCCTGAGCAAAGTATCAATCCATTAAGTGGACTGGTAAGCTACAAAGATGCCACTGATGATAAGGCCTGTGTAAATGACTTCACTTACCTGAGTACATCTAAACCACCTTTTTGAAAGACAAACTGTCTTCCAGACGAGAATCATTATGCTGTTGTCTCAGCAGATAAAATTAAATTCTGCTGCAATGCCAATTAGTTACATAATCTACAACCACTCCAGAGAAAAGGTCTAAAGAGCACTGAACAAAATCCAATGTGTAACAGCTTGAACTAGGTGAAGAAAGAAAGGGCTAGTAATTTTTTTTTTTTTTTTTTTTTTTTTTTTTTTGAGACAGAGTTTTGCTCTGTCACCCAGGCTGGAGTGCAGCGGCACAATCTCAGCTGACTGCAACCTCCGTCAGCTGGGGTCAAGTGATTCTTCTGCCTCAGCCTCCCAAGTAGCTTGGGTTACAGGCACATGCCACCACACCAGGCTAATTCTGTATTTTTTAGTAGAGATGGGGTTTCACCATGTTGGCCAGGCTGGTCTTGAACTCCTGACCTCAAGTGATCCACCGGCCTCAGCCTCCCAAAGTGCTGGGATTACAGGTGTGAGCCACTGTGCCCAGCAGGGCTATTAATCTCCACAAGTTTTAGCTCACTTTCAAAATATCAAAAACCATTTCACTTTGTGAATATACTAAAAATTACTAAACTGTATACTTAAAATGGTGAATTTCTTATATATAAATTATATCTTAATAAAAATATTCAACACCTATATATAAAAAACACCATAATAAAAGTGCCCCACATATGAAATAATAAATTTGCTACCAACAAGAATTTTTAAGAAGTTGATGTTGGCAAGCAATTAGACAAACTCTAGGTTTACATAACATCAGTTGTTTCAAATTAATTAGAACAAAAGAGAAGCACCTTGTAGTGTACTTTTATTCTCAGAAAAGAATGCCTTCACCATCCCTCATTGACTATGGGGTATGAACACATCACATCTCACCCTAAGATCTCCAGTCCTTCCTCTGTAAAAGGAAGGGAGGGACCAGATACCCAGTGGAGTCCCTTATAGTTGGCATTCATTTCAACTCAACACTTTTAACAAATATTAATATATAAATCTACCTGATATGAGACACAGGTTAAAAGTAGATGCTTTTTTATTAGTTGTTTTGAATTCATTAAGTAACAAATTATCTGCAGCTCAGAATTTGCAAAGCATTTAAACTCTCACATTACGGCTCCTATGCTCTTCAAATAACTTAGTTGGACTGCATTGCAAATTTGATGTCAAAGAATGCATATCACCATTAATTTACATATATTATGGACACACCTGCATTTCTACATAAAAACATTAAGTATGGAAGTCCCTCTTCTTTGCTTAAAAAATAAAATACATTCAACTCCAAACAAAATATTATAAATCTTTCAGATGTATAGTCTCCAGTCTACCAGCAGGGGTCAGGGCAATGCGGGCCAAAGAGAAGGGATAACTCACTTTCAAGAAAATGCTTCATTGCCTTGGAAGGAAAAGTCACTAGACACTTTATACTGTATTGGCTCGGTGTTTCAAATGGAAGGATGAATGCACAGCCAAAGGGAGAGATATAGTGTAGGATTAAAAAAAGTTAAGATAGAAAAACATATCAAAGAGATGAATTAGAGAAATTTAGAGAGAAATACATAAATTAGAGAAATATATAACAAAAATATATTTTAGATTCACAAAAATATATATCTAGAGTTAGATATATAGATACATAGATTATATGTTAAGACACAAAGATGAACGATAAATAAAACAGATATATAGGTAAACAGAATAGATAGATAAATGGAAATTGATAAATGGATTAGAAAGACATAGATGGATAAAATACTTTAACATTAGACAGCTAATGAGTATACACAGGTAGAGAGCTTAGACAGTTATAATACACACCAAAATAGATTAGATGGATAAGACAGTAGCTTCCACCCTCATAATCGTAGGTATATGAGAAAACTACAAAGAACTCATGATTATATAATACACTGTGTTATCCATATATGTTATATATAAATTTACTGTTGATTATATGATTTGACAACCACCATTACCCTAAGAGGAAGATATTATTATCCTTATTGTGTAGTTAAGAAAGCAAACTCAGATAAAATGAAGTGAGCCTATGTTTGCTGTCCAGGCTTTATATGTATTATATTTAATTTCCATAACTACCCACAAAGTCTTTTACAGACAAGAAGATGGTCTCAGAAAGGAAAAGTAATTTGCCGAAGAGCATACCAGTGGTAGTGTCAGAATTCTAGCTCCAAAGTCTATGACACTCCCTCTGAATTTCAATATCTCTACTTCAAGCAGTCACATACAGAATCCTGAATGGCACGTTAAACTGTCACAGAGCTGGTACCTACCTGTTAACGAAGCTGAGTGGTCTGAGCCAGCAATAACACACATTGCTTTAGAATTCTCTAGACCTACAAAAGAAAAAAATTTCTTTTGAATTACATGTATAACAGAACAAAATGGTCAGAGAGGGGACTTTCAGCCAGCACCACCTGGGTGTGGGAGAGACTCAGCCAGTGAAGGCAGGCCTGAGTCAGCAGCACTGGCTAAGAAGATGGCTGGCACTTCTTGTAGGGAGCCTGGTAACACACCAGGGGATTGAACAATCAAGTAAATATATTCAGGATAAAGGAGCCAGATTCATCACTCCCAAAGAGGGGAGGAAACGTATAGATATGAAAAGGGGAAAAGCTAGAATCAACCATGTAATATTGGATAGTAATTGGAAAAATCAGTATAAATTCATGGTTTCTAGTAGAGATAAATACACGTAGGTGTGTGTACGTAAAAATGTGTGTGTGTGTGTGTGTGTGTGTGTCTATTTCCTAACTCTAGCGGTTGAGTGGGTCTAGAAGCAATGACATCTCATACATTCAGCTGCTATCAGATGCAAGCACTTAAATAACCCCAAGCCTCCTAAGAACACACAGCCAGAACCAGATTTTGAACTGGGCTCCTTTCTCCAAATTCAGCACTTTTCCTTCCTTAATTGCACTGCTAAAAGTGGAGACAGTCTGTGCTGACATGCAGTCTAGCATGCAGATAGACGCAGACTTATTCCGTAACTCTTTTTTCTGATACTTCTTTTTAATGAATCACTGTCTTAATAAAACGGCCCTCACACCTTCAAGTGTCCTCCGGAATGATAACAGGACAAAGCAGATGTTTTCACCCATCTTCACCAGAGAGGAAGTACTGAGCCCCTAGTGACCAGGTGAGGAGGGGACAACCAGGGTTCCAGCTCCAGAACCTTTGGCAATGAGGTGACTACAGGAGGATGAAAAGTGAAAGACTTTGAGGACTAGAAGTTGATGATCCAGTCTAATGTCTCATCAGAAAATTCCCCCAAACCAACTCGGAATCTGAGCTGTGGCCTACCCAAACAGATGTCAAACAGGTTGTTTAAATCAAATAAAATAAAAAACATTTTTCCTACTAATAACAGGTCCTGTGCTAAAATATAGAGCAAAATAACACACAGTTTCCACCCTTTAAAAGTCCATAATCTTTAGCATATGAGAAAACATACAGACAATTCGTAATAATACAATATATTATGCCAGCCATGCATGTGAAGCTAATGCAGTAAGGGCTAGAAAAGAAAAGGTCTTTACTGAGAAAGGTGTATCTGAGCTAGGCCTAGAAAAATTCTTAAATTTTTTTCCCAGAGGGAACACAAAGGAAAAGGCATTTCAGGCAGAGGTAACAGTTTGCCCATAAGCACAGAGAAATGAAAAGGCAGGATAGGCCAAGGGAGAAGTGAACACCTTGATGAAGAAGATAAAAATGTCTGAGAAGTCTAAGTTTATATTATACATGTTTCTAATGTCATATGAAGTGGACTACCTGTTCCATATCCTATGCCTCCTTCTCCTTTCTCAGAGTACCCTCCCCAGCTCAACCCATGGGTTTCAGGGAAACTAAGCCCACCCCTAGCTGAAAGAGAATACCGCCAGGACTCAGAAAAGTCAGAATGATCCCAACACTCAATTACATCACTCCCATTGCAACCCACCCTTCCCTATTCTTTCCCCACCCCCTCCCACCACCCTCAAAATTTCTGCTTTGTTCCAGGTGACAGAAGAAGTAGTTACGAGTCTCCTGTGTGAGTTTTTCCAGCCAAGCCTTGGTAAACCAGGTCACGAAGTAAAAGGAAAAAAAGGCAGAAGAGGAGATGGAGACATGGTGCTGTATACACAGGGAGAAAGGAGAGCAGAGAGAAAAAAAGAAAGACAGAGGAAGAAGGGTAGGGAAAAAGAGAGGAAGGAGAAAATACAGACCAAATGACCAACAGACCTATGGGCAAAACACATATTACCTACTCCTTGTATCTTCATGTAGCAAGATTTCCTTATGGGAACACTCCTGGCCCCTCTGTCTACATCCTCACTCACTCCTGCTTCCTTTTTGGGAGAACGAACTGGCCATGCACCCTCTTTGGGGTGTGCCTGCCTGCAGAGAGGGTACACCCTCACATCCTCTTGGTCAGGTGTTAAGTTTAGCAGGCCCCACGCTATGCATCTACCCCAGTGTTTGGTGAGTAAATTCAATCTGAGATTCAGAATTAGAGGCTCACTATGATGATATACTGTCTTCAAACCCCCAATCATGTCTTCCAACCTAGATTTCAACAGTTCTAGAGTTACCATTCAATCTCCACCTACCTGACTTGCATCTATTCTTCAATGGGCTCCAAATTCTGGCAGCAAAGAGGGTTGCTTCTACTGGGCCCACAAAAAATGCTAGCAAGACTAACAGGCCAACTAACAGAAAAAGAGAGATCAAGAAATCACAAAATCAAAAATCCATTTAACCCTCTTCTGCATGTCTATGTCTCTACTTCCTGACAAAGAATAAATATAGGACTAAAGAAATATGGGTCTCACCTGTCACTCTGCTCGGTTCCTTTGCTGTGAAAAATAGTGGAAGAGTCTGCCCAGGGCACAACCGTCGTCCACATGATGCCAAACCAGTCCCCCACTGGAACACGATGCCACTCACTTCCCAACAGAATGGAAGAGAAAACAAAGGAGATGCACATCAGGATAAGACTAGATTGCTCTTTGAACCTCACTGCTATGAGAAATTCCCAATTCTTTCTCAATTAATGTGAGTGTTATGGAGAAGCTCAATTGCTTCAAGAGGTCCTATAACTGGTCACAGGGATTACCACCTAGCCAATCACAAATCCAGTCTTCAGGACAGTCTAAGACCATCAAAGTAAATTCCAATACCACATAACTTCATACAAAAAGTTCCAGGATACTCCTCCAGAGTCAAATCAGTGGAATGACACCTTATTCATAATTAATCTAAAAAGATAACTCAGACCTCAGACATAGCAGAAAAGAACCTTAAAGATTATCAAATCCATTTCTCACATTTAGTAGAGGAGAAAACTGAGGCCCTGAAGAGAGGATGTGATTTGTCTCCCCACACAGGAAGGTAATGGTAGAGAAATGCCAGGACTCAGCTCTCCTAACATCTAATGTAGTACCCTTTCCACAACACCAAGATGAATTCAAAGATTCCTAACTGCCACATAACTACAAATGCATGACTGCAAGATAGCTTCTTAATAGCCATGATTTCAGTGGAATGGGCTTTTACTTTCATGTCCACTGAATCTACTTCATGTTCCTATGTTCTGAATCTCATACAAATGCAAAGACGAAAGTCTAGATATTTGGTCTATAGTTAGGTGTGTGCAACTAGGATCCATCACTCAACAGCAGCATTACAGTCCTGCTCCTTTGTGAGTATCCTATAAACAGCAGTCCTTTTTCAGGCTGTAAACAGACAAGCCTGTTTTGTAAAAATAAGCTATGACCACTGAGCGCAATGTGAGCAAATCACAGTGTGGAAATAAAAATTTACAATCTCTTCAACAAATTGATTGTAAGAGAAAAAAAAGGAAAAAAATTTATAGATTAAAAAAGACTTCAGATAGCTAACAAGAGATTAATATCCAGAATATATAGAGAACTCCTAAAACTCAAAAACCAAAAGAAACAACTCAACTAAAAAATGGGAAAGAAGTAATTCCAGCACTTTGGGAGGTTGACATGGGAGGACTGCTTGAGTCCAGGAGTTTGAGACCAACCTGGGCAATATAGTGAGGCCTCATTTCTACAAAAAATTTAAAAATTAGCCACGCATGGTGGTGTATGCCTGTAGTTTCAGCTGCCCAGAAGTCTGAGATGGGAGGATCACTTGCACCTGGGAGGTGGAGGTTGCAATGAACCATGAACACATCACTGCACGCCAGCCTAGTTGACAGAGGGGACCCTATCTTAAAAACACATACATATGCATGCGTGTGTGTGTGTGTGTGTGTGTGTGTGTGTGTGTGTGTTGGCATGGGAAGAACTATGTCCCCCTAAAATTCAGGTATTAAAACCCTAATGCCAATGTGACTATATTTGCAGATAGGCTCTATGGAATGCAATAAAAGTTAAAAGGGGTCATATGTGTAGGGCCTTAATCTAATAGGACTGGTGTCCTTATAAGAAGAGGAAGAGACATCAGAGATCTCTCCCTCTCCACAGGCACACCCAAAAAAGGCCATGCAAGAACAGAGCAAGAAGGTAGTCACCTACAGGCCAGGAAGAAAAAAAAACTCACAAGAAACAAATCCTAACAACACAACAATCTTAAGACTTTTAGCCACCAGAATGGTGAGAAAATAAATTGTTGTTTAAGCCTCCCAGTTCGTGGTATTTTGTTATGGCAGCCCTAGCAGATTAGTACTGTCGTACATCCATACCAAGGAATACGAGTCAGCAATAGAAAGGAATGAATTTGTGATACACACAACTTGGATGAATCTCTAGGCAATTATGCTGAGGGAAAAAAGCTGACCTCAAAAGATAATATACTGTATAATACCATTTATATAACATGTTTGAAATGACAACATCATAGAGATGGAGAACAGAAGAGTGCTTAGCCTAGGGCTAAGATGTGGATATAGGCAGGTAGAAGTGGATGTGGCTATGAAAGGGCAACATGAATGATCCCTGTGGTAATGAAACTGTTCTGTATCTTGACTGTATCAGTGTTAATACCCTCATTATGTTACTGTACTATAGTTTTGCAAAATGCCATTAGGGGAACCTGGGAAGAGAACACACGGGCTCTGTCTTATTTTTGAGGCTGCATGTGCATCTACAATTAGCTCAAAATAAAAAGCTGAATTTTTCTTAAGTGTAATGAATGCTAAGCCCAGGATTATCAGCACAGTGCGGCACTGAGCTCTTCCTCACCTCCTCTCTCCTTCCTCCACTCCACAACTGGACTCACGAAGCACTTGAGCCTCAGCTGCCACAGCCAATTAGTGCTGTCCTTCAGTTCAAAAGGAGTGAGAGCAGAGAAAAATGAAAAGGGGAGAGATAAAAGGGTCACTGTTCTCCCACATGCTACCTCCCTGCCCCCCTCAGTCCCATCACCCACTCACATGACAGGAGACCAGCTCACTTGAAGCTTTTAAATTAATCAACATTAAAATCCATTAGGAAGGCAATGCAGTTCCCAGCAAAGAATATAAGCCTTAGGCTCCAAACCATCCCAGGCTCTGATCCCAGCTCTACCTTACCCCCTGTGTAAGCTTACACAAGCACCTTAACTCTGTGCCTCAGTTTCTTAACATGTAAAATGTAACTCGCATCACTTCCTGGTTGTGAGAATTAAATGAAGTAACTAAACAACAGCACCTAGCACCATACCTAGAACATAAAGAGCTAGAAAACTTCATTTCCTTCTTCTCTACCTGCAGAAAGAAGTCTTTCCCACATGACTTCTGCCTTATGTTCTCCTTTTAATCAGAACCACAATGCAGCAGGACCCTTTGAAATATTCCTTAAGGGGTTTTTCTCCTAAGTTCAGTTTCCTCTTATTACAGACCTATTTTAAAAAGGGGGGCATGGGCTGGGCACAGTGGCTCACACCTGTAATCCTAGCACTTTGGAAGGCCATGTGGGAGGACTGCTTGAGGCCAGAAATTCAAGACCAGCCTGGGTAACATAGTGAGAGTCTGTCTCTACAAAAATTCTTTAAAAGTTAGCAGGGCATGGTGGCATACACCTATAGTCCTCGCTACTCAGGAGGCTAAGGCAGTCAGACAACATGGGCTCAGGAGTTCAAGGCTACAGCGAGCTGTGATCAAGCCACTGCACTCCAGCCTGGGCAACACAGTGAGACCCCCATCTCTAAAAATTATTTAAAAATTAAAACATAAATGGTCACCTGTAGCAGCTAATGCATGCCTCAGTCCAGCAGCAATACAAACAATCTTCTCTTCATGGAGCTGTCAAAGTAAAGAAAAGGATTTAGATCTCAGAACCATCCAACTACAAAATTTTATGTAATTTATACCCAAATGCAATGCAGTATGGTCCTCATTATGTGTCTCACTGGTTTAAAGCAACCACTCCCCACAACACTTCCACCCATAAATACCTCTATATTTATCCCTAAAAGAAAAAAATATATCTTTTAAAATACTGTATCACAATACCACATGACAACAACTCTCAGGGCTGGGAGACACTTACAAGTTCATCTAGTTCAAGAGTTAGTAAATGTTTTCTGTAAACGGACAGATAGTAAATATTTTATAGGCCATGCGGTTTCTGTCACACTACTCAGCTCTGCCATTGTAACATAAGAGCAGCTTTCAACTATTCATCAACGAATGAGCATTGCTCCGTGCCAGTAAGACTTTATTTACCAAGGGCTCAAAGTTGCCCAACCTGATCTAGTCCAATCCCCATCCAAAAACACCCCACCAAGTGGTCATCCAACCCCTGCCAAACACCTACCTCCAGTGACACAGGGATCGCCACTTCCCCAGGTGCATGCTCCATCTTTGCACAGTTCCATTGATCTCTTTAGGTGGAACCAAACCTATCTGCCTGCAGCTTCTGACAATGCTTTCCAAATATTTGAAGACAGTTGTCATGTCCTCCCTAAGACATCTTGTAGTGGTTTTAAAAATAGGTCCTCAAATTCTTTGCTACTCCTCCCTTCAAGATGTAGCTTAATACCCCTCCCCCTGTGTGGGCTGGACTTAGTGACATGCGTTTAATGAAGAGAATGAAGAAGCAATGAGTGACTCAGAGACTAGGCGAAAAAAGGCACTAAAGCTTCCTGCTTAGCATCTCTCTCTCTCTCTCTCATCATGCCTGGGGGAAGCCAGATGCCATGTCCGAAAAGTCCTATGGAAAGGTCCACATGTCAAGGAACATGAAACCATTAGGGCTTTATCACATTTGTTTATTTAGAGGTCCATGTAGATTGCATGCAGACCCAGCTAACATCTCAACTGCAACTTCATGAGAGATCAGCTAAAGCTGTTCCTAAATTCCTGACTCTCCAAAACTGTGACATAATAAATGTTTGCTGTTTTAATTTGCTAAGTTTTGGGGTAATTTGTTACACACCAATAGATAACTAATGAAGATCTTTTCTTTAGGCAAATATCCCAGTTCATCAGCCATCACTGGGTTTCATATGTCCCTCTCCTCCCAGTTTCTCTTCTCTAAATATGCTCTAGTTTTTCAATCTTTCTCTTTTAAAGGAACTGTATAGCACCATTAGGGCTTATCACATTTTTTTGTTTACAGGTCCACAGTGTCTTTCTAAACTTTAGGACCCTCAAGGGCAGGATCTGAGTCTTACATACCTTTATGCCCAGGGCCTAAGCATCAAATGCATAGCAAAACACAGCATCCCAGATGCAAGCTGACTGAGCTCTGGAAACTATACTTCTGTCAATGGAGTCCACAATCACATTAGCTTTTGGGAAGATCAAGTCTTTTTGTTAATACAATTTGAACATATTGTCCTTTAAATGTGGCTTTTGTTTTTTCCCCAAAAAACTAACTGAAGGGCTTTGCATGTGATTTCTCTTTAACATCACTCACCTCCATCTCTTACTCCCCTCATCCCAACTGTGGCTGCTTTAGTTTGGGCCACACTTATCTCACGTGGATTGTTAGCAAGAGTTTCCTGAGTGATCTTCCTTCAATCCATCTTCCACTACCCTATCTGACCTCCCTACCATGCTGTTCTTACCATGTGTCAGATACAACCACCCTGATTGCCCGATTCCCACCTACTGTACCCTGGAACTCCCACCACCTCCTTACATTCCAACCATACTAAATTATTCACAATACCCCAAAGTATCCTGTTTTATACTTCTCCACCTTTGCTTACATGGTTCCTTTTGCCTAGAATGTTTTTCTTTTGCACCCACTCTGTGCATCCTCCTAGCCCAAGACAGTTGTAAACCTGTTCTCACCCCACCTTCCTCTACATGTTCAATACTCCCTCATTTGGGGATATACATGCATCTATCATAGTTCTGACATGGTATTATATTTAAGTATTTATGTGCCTATCACGTACTACCAAACTAATAAAACTCTCAAATGCTAGGACAGGTCTTATTCAACTTTGTTCCCAATGTCTAAACATAGTACCTACATATAATGGTTGCCATTAAATAAATGAATGAATTTCTATTAAATTTCACTTTGGCACATTGCTCCTATTATTGCACAGAATATCATCTGTCAAAATGTTTTTACTTTCAGATTCTGTCATCCAACATATTGTTCCTCTATTCTTTAATTATATAAAGTATAATTAAGCTAAATTAATTATAACTTATATGTAGGTTCTTACAAGGCCATCTATTTGCAATTGGGAGCTATAACACTTCCTTCAGGAACTACAGAGCCTAGACTTGTGTGCATACCATGGGAACCATGACCCCAAACAACAGACCCCAGACCAGCAACTGAGTTCAGCAAGATGGCAGGAGCAGACCCAAGATTTCTGCAGGGAAAAAGATCTCCCACTAGTAATCAGAGTTTAGGGAAATTAGATAGGAGTGGGGCAGCTTAGGTAGTAAAATTCATTTTTGATTCAAGCATATTTCTTTAAAAATTCTATATTCCTATTATGATCGCTTACAATACAAACTTCACAAAATGGGGTACATTTTAAGTATGATGGACTGAAGTAAAGAGCTCTGAACTAGGGCCAAGAGTCCTGTTTAACACTTGTTTTGTCCAGTATGGTAGCCACTAGCTACATGTAGCTCTTGAGAACTTGAAATGAGATTCACTAAACTAAGACATATTGTGGGTAAAAAATACACACCAGAGTTCAAAGACTTAGTACAAAATCAGCACAAAATATCTTGTTAATAACTCTTATACTGATGACATGCTGAAATGATAATAGTGTAAATACACTGGATCAATTTAAAAGTGATTAAAATTAATTTCAAGTACATGCTACAACATGGACAAAACTTGAAAGCATCAAGCAAGGTAAAAGAAGCCAGGTCACATATTTAATGATTTCACTTCTATGAAATGTCCAGGACAGGCAAATCCACAGAGACAAAAAGTAGATTAGCTCTCACCAGGGGCTGAGGGGAGGGGAGAATAGGAATTGACTTCTGTTAAGCACATAGTTCATTTTGATGGTAATGAAAATGTTCTAAAATAAGATAATGATATCGGTTGCTCATCTCTGTGGATATACTAAAAACCACCAAATTATACATTTTAAAGAGGTTAATTTTATGGTATGAGAATTATAGCTCAATAGTGCTGTTATTTTAAAAATTAATTTCACCTGTTTCCTTTTAAATGGGGCTACTAGAAAATTTTAAATTACATATGGCTCACATTATATTTCTACTGGATAGCACTGGCCTATACCATTTGCCTAGCTTAGTGTCTTTTGACAAATCACTTCTATCTGAACCTATTTCTAACATAAATTCCATTATTACTAATTTTATAACTGTAAAACGTCATTAATATCCTTATGAGATGTATTACTTTTATTGTTTTATTTCGCAAAACTTTATAAAGTATATGAAAACTAACGGAGGTTTTCATTCACAACGTCTACCTCCCAACTTAATTTTTTCCAGAAGGACCTATTTTTCAACTCAAATTCTCCTACCCCATGGGTTTTCAGCGATCCTGAGAGCCTTTTATTCTGGGGAGGGATAATGTAATGCCTTGGAGACACTTTAAACGGTCATGGGCAAGCTAAATATTAACTTTCCTCACCTCAATGGCCTGGGGAACCACACATCTTCGAGGTCCATGAGGAGCTCCTAACTGGCCAAAGGAGTTGGATCCACATGATAGAACTTGACCATTTTCTGCGAAACACAAATACTTGAACATTGCAAATCTGTGAAACAAGATGTCTGTGCCCAATGCGTAATGCTGAGGGGTGAGGGGAAGTGCTTCAGTGGATTCAGACCATATTCTCTGCTTTTATTCCTCTGGGAATGAAAACAGTGGGCACCAGGTTAAGCATTCTACACAGACTGTCTATTCTGTTATCTCATTAATAACAGATTATCTGTGTAGAACACTTAACTCAGTGCCTAGTACTGGGATGGGAGGATACTAATTTCCCACTTTCCGTGTTTCCATGTGACAAAATTTCCATTAGCATAACACTCCAGCCTTTCTCCCTTTCTCCCCATCCTCGATGCTTTCTAGGGGACAGGGGTCAAGTAACCAGTTGGTGAGTCTGGGAGAAGGGACAGGACATGTGTGGCTTGGCACCTCCCTCTCAGTCACTCTAGGCTGACACAACAGAAGCATTTCCCAGTGGGGAAAGCCTAGAGATTTGGGGGCAAGTTTGGACCAGAAGAATATTAGGACCACTTAGCCTCATAGTTAATCCTGTCCTCCAATTTAGCCTTTATCAGTGAAAGGCCAATAGTTTTTGATCTCCAACACTGACTTCTCTGTGCCTTTCTCACAACAGGCTCCAAATGTGAGCAGGAAAGAGTGTTATCTACCGACTCCTTATAATCCAATATAGGCTCACAATAAATACTTCATTAATGATAGCCATTGTTTAGATTCTAATAAGTACCATCAAATTCAACATATATTACAGAACCCCTCCACAGAATGGTGACACTTGAGCAGGGTTTTAAAGCTGAGATTCGAGTTCATCAGATAGACAAGAGGGGCTGGTCCAAGCAGAGAAGGGCATGACTGCTTGGTATGACTAGAAAGAAAAGTAGGAGGAGTGTGGAGAATAAGAGACAAGGCAACAGAGATAGCTAGGGAACAGCTACAGAAGGCCAACACTAAAAAACTAGGAATCTAAGCTGTGTCTGGGAGAACCCACAAGGGTTTACAACAGGAGAGTGACGGAAGATGCCCTTGCCAGAGGACTGTGATAGAGAGCCTGGTCAGAAACCATAGATGGTCTTTTAAATCCAGGATGGCCAGCTGGACAGAGCAAAGCTGAACAGAGGTCAAAACTGCTTCAAGGGAACAGACATCAGTTGACAAAGTAACTACTGCTGGCTGCTCCCAAGAGTATTATTCTATTAACCTTTTGGCCATATCCTATTCTGCTACCTGGCCTCACAAAGGCCAAACAGATCTGTCCAACCCCATTTATTAAAAAAAAAAAAAATCCCTCAGTAGGAAAAAGCTGCCATCACTGCTTTGGCAACCACTATTCCCTCATATTCTCCTACCACATTCCCCGTGAGTAACCCTTAGCTGCCACTGCTGGCCAATGGCCAGCTAGCCCAGGCCCATGGCTATTATGAACTTTTGGGACAGGAAGTGGCCACCAAAGGTTATCTAGTCTATTCCCTACTCTCTGATCCCAATCACCTGTACTGTTAAAACCAACCTTGAAAAAGGTACTCCACAACTTTTCTTGACAACCAGAGGGAAATTTTGTAGGTGCTTTTCATTTATTTTATATTTATCTATTTATTTAGAGGCATAGTCTTGCTCTGTCACTTTGGCTGTGGTACAGTGGTGCAATCTCGACTCACTGCAACCTCCACCTCCCAGGTTCAAGCGATTCTCCTGCCTCGGGCTCCCAAATAGTTGGGACTACAGAGTAGTTGGGACTACAGACATGGGCTACCATGCTCACCTAATTTTTATATTTTTAGTAGAGAAAGAGTTTCACCATGTTGGCCAGGCTGGTCTCGAACTCCTGACCTCAAGTGATACGCACGCCTAGGCCTCCCAAAGTGCTGGAATTACAAGCGTGAACCACCGTACTGGGCCTTCGGTGTGCTTTTTAAACACATAGAGGCCTTCATTTAATCAGCAGTCACCACTATCACATTGTTCTCACCTGGTATTAAAAATTTATCTAGGAGTGAACTCACCAGTGAGTATAATGGTAAAATCCCAGCCACAGGCCACCTGTTGGATGGGACAGCCAAGGAGGGATTTGCAGGGAGTAAAATATGGGACATCCTCTGTGTGACCAAGCCCCAGTTGCCCATCTTTGTTCAGGCCACAAACAAAGAGGTCCCCTTCATCTGCAAAATATAAAGTCATCAGTGATAGTGTGCCCAGGGAAAAACACAACTGCAAAGTGAACAAAAAGATTTCACTAATTATTTGGAGTCTCATACCAATAAATTTTTTTCCCATCCAAGTTAATAAGCTATGTATGTTCATGTATTCTGGAGCCAAGTGACACAGGGCCAAGGGCCTCAAATCTAGTATCTAGTAGATACTAGAACAAAAAGCCAACATTTAGAATGCACCGGTTACTGTCTTAAGAGCTTTTGTGCAGGGCGGACTTATCCTGTAGGCACAGTGTCTAGGGCCTAAAATGCTTTTAGAGGCCCACAAGAGTGGCTTAATTTTTAGTTATTTTGAAATGAGGAAAAGAAAAATAATGTAATAACGATGCATGTATAATACTAAATCTGGAGTGGATTCTATTAATATTCCTCTTTATACCAACACAGTTGTAAAATATAATTTCATTTATTTACGAAGGAAGGGGTCCATAAAGGCAAAAGCACCAAGGACCCATGACAGTCAGAGTGGAGCCCTGCTAATTCACTGGTTCTCTTCATTCACCATTATTATCCTCATGTAATAGATTCAGAAACTGTGGTTATTTGCCCAAGGCCACATAGATAATTAGTCATAGAACCAGGATCTAAACCTACACATTTGATTCCAGAGCTCATGTTCTTAACCAGCTGCAACATGCCCCCTTTACAACATTGTAGCACTTGTACTACTTGTTAAGTACTAGCCTAGATACAGTAAGGGAAGATTAAGGGAAATACACAGTTTCCGCTCTCAAGAAATATCCAATCTAATTACAAACACCTCTAACTCCTATTGTGTAAAATATACATTGTAACTCTGCCACTAATTTGCCTTGTGATGTTAAGCAATCAGCGTTTCTTTCTGAGTTCATTTGCATAATGGAGGAGGTGGGGGTAAGGGGTGGCCTAGAAGATCTCTGAAGTCCTTCTAGCCCTGATAATCTAGGATCCTCTGATGGTAACTGGCTCTTTCACAAAAATGTTTCACAAAAATATATTCTTTTCCTCTGCAAAATTAAAAAAAAAAGGCTGAGAGATGGCAATATAATGTCCCAGGGAGAAATGTCTAAATAAGAAAATGAATGACTATCTACTTTTGAAGGAAGTTACCTGTGACAATTGCAGAATGGCCCCCTCCTCCTGTGATCCTCCTGATACACCTGGGTTTACAGAAATCATTCAGTTGCTGGGGCAATAGCACATCTTCCTTATGGCCAAGGCCAAGCTGCCCATAACTGTTTGCACCCTAGGGATGAATAAGCCAAGGATGAAAAAGTGTGGGGACTATAAGTGTCAATGTCCACTTACCTGTCTCTACCTTTCTCACTCTGACATATCTCGCAGAGCCTATAACAGATGAGATTTCTTAGGCTCTTTTTTTTTTTTCTCTCCTTCATGGCAAATACAGCACTGTTTATTCAAACATATAATAACAAGCACCAGAAAACAACATGTAACACTCTCTCCCCACCCCTGATCTGCAATCCCATAAGTAAGAGACTCATAACCATAACAGTGGAGGAAATTCAAGTCCAGGAAAGTTCCTAGGTAGGCACCCTGACGGGCTTAATCTACTTAATGCCCTGCCTCTTGGCCTCCTGCAACAGCTGAAGAAACCACGTTTTTCCACCTCAGGCCCCAGAAGGCAAAGCAACGATGCCAGTCATGGCTGGAGGGGACACGTGTCCTACGAGGTACTTGGCCTAGCCCAATCCTCTGGAGGTAACAGGATAAAGCAGCCCTTCCTCTTAGGGTGGCCATGAAAAGAGAGGCCATAGCCTAAATCAAGGCTCTTTTGACTGAGAATAACACAGCCTCTTGAGGAGGAGAGCCTTCTCTGCTCCAGAGAGGAGTTCTGGGCTGCGAATACTTAGTAGGAGTAACTCATATCTCTCTTTACCCCCTTCCCTCGCCCCCTCACCTCCCATGCCACTTCATGCTTTTCCCTAGCTGAACTTCAGCCCCCAAATGAGAAAACTATACAGTACATTTCAAATAAATTATAAATATGGATACAGAATCCAAACAAAGTTCCAGAAGCTGCTCACAGACCCCCACAGGGGCCAGCCCAAAGAAAAACGAAAGTCATTCCTTTGTTCTCTGTGTCTCTGGAGTTGTGGGCTAAACTGTCTTCCCTTGTCCATAAGTAATCATGGGGACAGCTCAGGACAGAGAGGGTTTCAGACTTAGAAACTCTCTCACCCCATCTCCTTTCTGCCCTCCTCAAATCCCTTCCCCAAAATCTAAAAAGAAAAATAATAATCATAATAATTCGCTCATTGAAGGACTCCAGAGCATTTGGGAATGTAAATCTTACCTCTCCCTTCTCAAGTGGGAAACTGACCAAAGAGGAAATAACTGGTCAGGTTCATTCTTAACGGCTGTTATATGCAACCCATATTTAGATGGAGGCCCCATCCTCAGAACACCATGATTTCCATATGAGAAGAGTCCTTAGCATCCATAACTCATCCAGTGATATTCCTCATCTTTCCCTGCTTATGCTCCAGCCCTCACATACTGCCTTTGGGAGACAGCACAGGGGTTCCTTCTGATAAAAGCTACCTACCTAGGGAAGCTAAGGAAAGAAAAAAATGAGGAAAAAATTGCACCAAAATGGGAAAGAAACAACCTGGAATTCGTTCTTGTTCCTCCTCCCCACACCCTCACTAGGAAAACTGGCAATGACTCTGGAATCAAAGTTGGCTAAGGATTTTGTACCTTAAAGCAAGGCACAGCATTATTTCATTTGCAGTGAAAGAGGTTGGCAATGATCTCTAAGGGCCATTCCAAGTACAGTGCTGTGTAACTCCAAGATTCACAAGGTAAGATTCCAGTAAGGGGACAGATTCCCCTTGACAGGCAATATGTCTATTATTATTATACAATAAAGGTCCATAATCCCTAATCTGAAATGCTTGCAGTCAAATGTATTTCAGATTCAGAATTTTACAGCTTTTAGAAAAGTAATACAGTATATATGTCATATATACTGATGCAGGGTCCAGGGACAGCAGCCCATAAGCAAAACAATAGAATTTCTGCATTAAAAAGTACAAATATTCATAAGATGTGGCCAAAGACTATAAATGACCTTATGTCCAGTAAGTTGTGGGTTTTCAGAGCTTTTTGAATTCAGAATTGAAGATAAGGGATTGAGGACCTGCAGAGAGAATCTTACTAAGACTTCAGAAATTCTAATTTATTCAAGTATCTACTCTTAGCTGGTTCTTCCTGGAGATGAGAAGTAAAATCTTTTACATATGTTTGTTTTTGAAGACACCTGAATGAGGAAAGGTAATGTAAAATAATTACAAAAAAATGCACACATACATACAAAATCCTTCCCCCTATAAGTCTATTGCATGGCCATCCTGGGCTGCAAGGGCTCAAAGATGGAAGAGTAAGCCGTGGCAGGGGCATAAGTTCCAGAAGCTCATGGGGGCAACATTAGCTACCAATTACTGAGTGCTTCTCTCCAAACTTTGCATTCACCTTTAATCTTCACAACAACTAAGAAGGACATTATCACTCCCATTTTACAGAGGAAGACACTAAGGCTCAGAGAGGCTAAGTAACTTTCCATAGTTACATCTGCGTAGGCAACAAGTCAGATGCCCTGCTCCTTTTACTATACCTTACTGTGTCTCTTAAAAAAAAGAAAAAAAGAATATATGGTGAAACAGCCCAGAGCTTACCTGGCAGGAGGTTAACTATATGACTTTATCTAAAATAGCATCCCGATATCACTCATTTTCTACTTTATTTTTCTTCATTCCACTTCTTGATGTTACATTATATATGTTTACTTGTTTACTGTAAACCTCCCCTTTTAGAAACTAAACTCCAGGAGGGCAGGAACTCTGCTTTGCTCACTGCTATTTCCCCTGCATCTGAAACTGTGCTAGCCGAAAGAAGATGTACATATATTTATACAGGGATTAAATGTAAGACTATGAAAGACTATTGCTCAGCATGAAGGGGAATATAGAGTATACATGCACAGGATTTCTTGGTCAGCCCTGAGATCTCTGTGGCTGTCCCATTACCAGGAGTGCAAGGCTGCTGAACACATGGGAGAAAGGTACTATGACACATGGGCACTCTGAGGTTCAAATTAGGGTACCAATTTTTGTGATGCTGCCAGAGGCCCTAAATCTAGGATAAAGCAAGACATAGTAAAATTTAATACAACTGTTATTAGCCTTTCTTCCTTACAAACACTCCAGACATATCATATATGCACACATACACACACACACACACACACACACACACACACACACACCTCACAAGGTAAATCCCCTTCTGGTGGACTGAACTTTATTCCCCCAAAATTCACATGTTGAAGCCCTAATCTTTCCAAATACTACTGTATTTGGAGAGAGGGCCTTTAAAAGGGCAGTTAAAGTTAAACGAGGTCATAAGGGTGGGGCCCTAATCCAATATGACTGGTGTCCTTACAAGAAGAGACACCAGGGATGCTCACACACACAGAAAGAGCCGTGTGAGGACACAGTGAAAAAAGCCATGTGAGGACACAGTGAGAAGGCGGCCATCTGCAAGCCAGAGAAAGGCCTCGGGAGAAACCAAACCTACTCAAACCTTGATCTTGGCCTTCTAGTCTCCGGAAATGTGAGAAAATAAATGTCTGTTGTTTAAGCTTCCGTTGTGTGGTATTTCGTTCTGGCAGCCCTAGCGAACCAACACACCCCCGCCCCAGTTTCAGATTATGCAGCAGCAAAAACACACCACCAAACCTCCAAACATAGCAGTAGGGTGACGTTCAACAATCTATTAAACATATTTTAAAACCTCTAATATTTGGCCTTGTCTGTACTAAAACAATTATTTCTGTTTCCGTACAGACAAGACCGAATATTAAAAGTTGTTTCTGTCCGATGTTTCCTCTGTCTACACAGACGCCAGTCTCCTGCCTAGAAAATTCAATCTCCAACTCCACTCCCAGCTCCCGGGCCACCTCAAAGACGCCCAGCCAGTCAGACTACCGCAGGCCACACCATGCTCTCTCCCTCCTGCCAAACTGCAGCCCCGCATTCAACAAGTGCTCACCTTTACTGATCATGACATCTTTAAAAACTGGTCAATTAATACTGATTTTTACAGCAATACCGGTTATAATTTTGCTCTTCCCAACATAAGAGCTGGAAGTCTTTCACTCATGTGTATTTCCCAAACCACCAGCACATGGCTAGGCACACATATGCTCCTTCATTCATTCGTCAACAGGTATTTACTGGGGACCTTCAATGTGCCAGACACCAGGAGAGGCACTGGCACCCCATCCACTCTTACCACACTTACTTTCTAGCCAGGGAGATTGACGTTAATAATAAATTATACACATCATTACAATTGTGATACGTGCTATGAAGCAGCATAAGACGCAGCAACGCTTGTTCCCATGCATGCTGGTCGGCTGCCTGGCACACTCCGGTGCACGAACCCTCCTCTCCCCCGGACACACATCAGGATGACCCTGTCTCTCCCAATGCTCCCGTCAAACCAACAGCAACCCAACTCCCGCAAGACAGGCAAGAACTGGTCACAGCAGAGCATCAGCAAATAGGCAGGGTCTGTGCGGTGTGCGCGGCCAAATACCGCAGGCCTCACATCCAAAGGATGTCCTCGCCAGGCTGGGACAGGGCCTCCATCCTCCAGGCATCAGGAGGGTGGGGAGCACAGGTGTCCCCACGGGGCTCTGGGACCAGGCGATCCTCTCCACAGAGCCCGCCGCGCTGTCTTCCAGGCGCTATCCGGGCCGAAGGGCTCTCGCGGAACCAGACGCTCAGCCCCGAGGCAGGATCGCTCCGAGGCAGGTTCTTCCCGGCTCCACAGCCCCTCCGGCCCCGACCCCACCAGCCCGCAGGCCCCTAAGTCTACCGCGAAGACCCTTCCCTGCCTGCTGGCTCCTCCTCCGCTCCCAGCCCAGGAGCCTCCCACCTGGAGCCCGACTCGGACCTCAGCAGCCCAGCCCCTGAACTGCCCACGTCAAGGCCCGGAGCTCCCACGTCCCGGCACCCCTCAGTGTCGGCCCCGGCCCGGGGGCGGAGTCACGTACCCAGGCGAAGAGCGCGGCCGCCACGGGGGCGGCCTCCGAGGCGCTGGGCTCGCGCTCCATGCGAGGGCGCTCCATGCGAGGACGCTCCGCCGGCGCTTCCGGGAAGGATCGCACGCGGGCGGGGCCTGTTGAGGACGGGTGGGCGCGGGAACTCCTGGCGCGAGGACTGGACCGGGGACGCGGAATCGCGTGGGCGCGGGGCGGGGTCTGTGGTGGGAAGGGGCCCGCGGACCTAGAGAGGAGGTGCGGCCGCGCCCTCCGGCCGCCGGGGACCAGTGACTAGCGGGGCCGGACGACAGCCCCGGGGCCGCCTCCTAGTCGGCCCGCCCCGGCGCGCTCGCAGCGTCCCCTCCCGCAGCCTCCTGTCGCGCTGGGCCGCTGAGCCTCTCGCTCCACCCCCTCGTACGCTTTATTTTTAGTCATAATTTCATGTTGCATGCAGGTGCACTGCGCGCCACCGTTCACAAAGCTCCTTCGCGTTTTTGTCTCCTTGAAGTCCCTCGACAGCCCAGAGGGGCTGACAGGGCAGGGATGGCATCACCATTTGCGGGAGCAGGAAATGGAGCCTGAGGGGGCGGGCGGGGTTCTGCGAGGCGTCTCGGGCGCAACTGCCTGGAGCCCACTTTGGTCTGCGTTCGCAAACAGCTGAGCGGCACGTCGCGGGTGTCGCCCTCTACACCTGGCATGGAGCGACAACTCGCGCCTCGCGACGCTGAATGGGGGAGGCTGGTTAGCGTCGACTCCTGCTGGGGCAGCCTCCGCGCTCTAGGCACGGTCCTGCGCTCATTCTATTAATGCTGGATAACTTTCACCCAACGAACATTTCCATATAAAATGTCTTTTCCCAGACAGTGTCGTGTTGCTGGTGGGAGTTAAATAAATTCAATTTACGTGGGGGAAACTATGGCACTGCCTATTGGGAATACAGAACACATGGGGTTACATTAAAGATGATCATCCACATTCGTAGCTCTTGGCCCCTCTGCTGACACCGCCTCCAGCACTCACCACCCTTCACGCCTTGGCTGGTGGGAGGTGCCTTGAGTGAGCTCTTACACTCTCCTTTCCTGTTCTTTCACTCCACCCACTCCTGGGAGTTTCTGTCTGTACGACCACTTGAAGGCAGCCCCTCACCTTTACCTCTCCAACCTGTGGCATCTGGAGAACGTTGATGATCATACCAAGAAAAAGGCAAACTTTGGAGAGACAAAACAGGCCTTCATTCTCTAGGGATCTGAATGTGCAGAAGCTATACCATGCTTGCTGACTGTCTTACAAGTGGGCTTTTTTGTGCTGACCATTTCTTTCAAGTATGTGTAACAGGATGTAAAAATGGGACTCTTCCCCGCTCAGTTTTGGCTGAGCAACAAGTGAGTTATTTCTATATCATAAAGTAAGGTGCAAGACCACCAAAGCAGCACTTGCAAAGCAGCTGTGTAGAAACCAGTGTATGACTTTCAGTCCACAAAAAAGGTTGAGAGGCCAGAAAGAATTGTAGTAGGATATGTGGCCACAATTATCAATGTGATGTGGGTCTCACCCATCTCATGTCCAAGGAAAGGTACTTCAGCTGGCTCCCTGAGAGAGCTTGGCATGCATCCCTCTAGATTAGGACCCCGGCAGCCTTCTGTCCAATCCGTGCTGAGAAATAAAAGGGCTTGTGGCTGGATCTCTGCTCCAATAGCTGAGCAAAGACAGACTGATGCTTTGGAGAGCTCTTTCACACCCAGTTTTTCAAAATAAAAACAGTCCATTTCCCATGTATTTCCTATACACGAGCAAACTGGCTCGTGTCTTAGACCTTGCACAAGGGAATTTCTGGAAGGGTGAAGTGACACCCACAGGAGAGTGATCACTAGATTCCTTGAGGGTAAGGGAGATGAATTTAACAGCCCAGAGAGATATATTTACCCACATCAAGAGATCCCAAGAAATAAGAAGGTGGGAAGGTCTTCCAAAACACCCACAAGAAAATGCCAGCATGAAATACTTAACCAAGTTCAGAAAGCACTGATGCCAACTCACGACAGTATCAGACCAAAAAGAGCTTTCCTCCTTCTTACTTCCTCCCCTCTACTTCTCCCCAACCCAGTTCTAGAGAAGAAAAAAAGCTTCAACTTTAAAGTTTGTTTTTTAAAGTTTTTCACAGGACTAGCCCTTTTAAATATTGAAATGAGAAAGTGTGTGTCTGTGTGTGTGTGTGTGTGTGTGTGTGTGTGTGTGACAGAGAGAGACAGAGAGAGAGAGAAATGGAAATTAGAAGCTAAGGACTTTTTATTACCTGTGAGCAAGCAGAAAAGTCAAGGCAGCAACCGAAGATTTCACCCAGAGGGGCAAGGAAAAACTACCTTCAGAGCCAGTTTTAATAGAGGGTCTGGGAGAACATAGTTGTTCTCTGACTTCACCCCTTGAATGTACAAGCATCAATACTTTAACTAACCTACAGTTACGTTGTCATGTGAGATCCCTTAATATAATTTATTGGAAGTGTTGAGATGTTGCAACTATTTCAACTATGTACTCACCACTGCCTAGTTCTTCCCATAAGCAGCCTGGCTGAATTGCAGTTCCCTAATGGGACTAGATTTAAACCATTTAATGGCTTCAATTTCAGATGGCTTGTCTCCTCAAAAGAGGAAAGTATAAAGAATTTGGGAACATACAGACTGCATCTCTGTATTGTAAAGGTTAGGAAATTTTTTCCATTGGATTATTTCATTTGATTGTCCCAATAACACTAGTATGGCAAATGCTGTTAGGAGTATTATTTTATTTTATATTATTTTGGTTTTTTGAGGCAGGGTCTGCCCCTGTGCCCAGGCTGGAGTGCAGGTGGCATGATAATGGCTCACTGCAACCTCTACCTCCTGGGCTCAAATGATCCTCCCAACCTCCCATGTAGCTGGGGGCTACAGGTGTGAGCTACCTTCTCTGGCCAGGATTATTATTTTATTGATGAGAAAACTGAGGATCAAAGAAGTTATTCACGGTTAGTTTTCTACTTTTGATAAAGGAAGATTAGCTAGCTGCAAACCTATTCTCATGAAAAACAACTAGAAAAGTTGACAGAAAATATTTTTAAAATCTGTTTCAAGTCATTGGAGAGCTATCAAAGCAGCAAGAACTTGAAGGGCCAAGATCTGGAAACTGAGAGATTATATTTGGCACTACTTTTCTCCTTGAAGCACTTGCTAATTATAAGCAATGTCTTGGAGGCTAGGAAACTGGGCTGAAATCAGCACTGAGAAGCTGAGCAGTACTTCCAGCAATCTCATAGGGTAGGGATGGAAGGTAGGGATGGTGAATGTGAAGCAGGGGACAAAAGTAGGAGTCCAGATCCCCCAAGGAGAACCCCTGGTACACACTCATAGCTTTCACTTGGGATCCCTAAAGGGCTATACCCTAAAAGTCAAGGTAAACTGGAAATAGACCAGCCCTCACAAAGACTGAAGTTCAGCTTCTCTTTCACTCAATCCCTAATTGGACTAAGACTTTACCGTGCCATTGTATATTGCCTTCTAGAAGCAAAAAGTAATCCCCTCTTGTGAAAGATAAAATCATCCAGAAGCTAAGGGGGGATATCTGTTAAGAGAGTGATCGTATTAATAATTCTTTATGTGTGGGAAATGAGGAGTTTTTTTACAAAGTCCTCTTGCAGCATAATTTATTCAATAATCCAGTGTAGTAGACTTAGTTCATTTTACAGATGAGGAATGTAAACCAAAATTAAAATTCAAAGGCCCCCCCAACCATCTGAATGGACTTTCTTCTAGGCAGGGCGCTCTAAAATTTAACCTGAAAGACCCATTGAGGCCATAACTGGATGTGGAGGTCACATACATGCCACATTACACCCCTCCAGCACTAACATCAACACAGACCTTAAGTCTGATGAGAAACAGTTACAATCTATTCTCTTGGAAGCCTGCAATCTGGAGGTTTCATCTGCATGATGAAACTTTGGTCTCTGCAACCTTTTATAGCATCCCAGACATTTCTATTAATTGCCAAGTAGAAAAATTTAAAGCTACCTATAATCTGTAAGCCTCCCACCCAACACTTTTGAGTTATCCCAGCTTTCTGGACTCAGCCAACATATTTTATAAATGTGTTTGATTGAAGCCTCATGTTTCCCTAAAATGTATAAAACCAAGCGCACCCTCATGACCTCGGGCACATGTTCTGAAGACTTCCTGAGGGCGGTGTCATGGGCCATGGTCACTCATATTTGGTTCAGAATAAATCTCTTGAAATACTTTACAATGTTTGACTCTTTTCGTCGGCAGGAACATGCAACTGAGACTTTACCAAGAACTCTGAAAAGTGGTTACCAGGTTCCAGATGTGTTTGGCTTCTATCTCATATTCATAGGCTTTTTAAGAAGTATAAAGACATAATGGATTTCTTAAACTAATAAAACTGCTAATATAAGTTTAAATCAATTTTTACCGTATGTTTGAAAAAAAGTAAATACTGGTTGAGAACATAAATTTTGTGTTCATTTATTATCCCACTGAATAACAAACTTGTAAATCATAAATGTATATTACATAGTAAAACAAAGACTAGACCAAAATAGACCACAGTATCTTAAACACTTTCTAGGAATTGATATATGGACTCTATTATATATTCCTTTACAGAATTCCTGGATTTTTTTTTCTTTTTTTAATTTGAAAGCCAACTTAAAAACGAACAATAATTAGGTATATTTTGGTATGTCATTACTACTTGTATAACTCCAAATGACAAAATACGTAGGTAAAGAAATGCAGGCATTCTGCAGACCAGCTTTTGAGCATCCTTAAAAAGTCAGTAGGATATTAACTGTGTCTTTGAATAATGATTCACTGATAAAGAATTATAAACCAGCTGGGCATGGTGGCTCACGCTTATAATCCCAGCATTTTGGGAGGCCAAAGTGGATGGATCACCTGAGGTCAGGAGTTCGAGACCAGCCTAGCCAACATGGTAAAACCCCAACTCTATAAAAAAACAAAAATTAGCCAGGCGTGGTGCCTCATGCCTGTAATCCCAGGTTGCAGTGAGCTGAAATCACACAACTGCATTTCAGCCTGAGCAACAGAGTGAGACTCTGTCTAAAAAATAAATAAATAAAATTATGAATGAAGCTCTTGGTTCAATTCTGTTCTCACGTTTGGGTAACTATTTACATATTCCTAGATGCTTTGAAGACATATATTTAAAATGCATGAAAATTCTAAGGCTCTCAGGACTCCTGATTTACCAAATATCACAAATCCCCAGAGGTGAGAACTGAAATCTGTCATTAAAAATGTCCATTGTTCTGAAGTTGTGAATTATATGGTTGTGTTTTTAACATTTATTTTCATGTGCTTTAGTCATAGAGTGATTTTAAACATCGTTATTTTAAAATTCAATAAGTAGGATTCTTCACCATGATCAAAATTGTATAAAAATAAGCAAATGTAGTATGCATAATTTGTGTTATCTGCTATCTATTTTTTACTTTCTTTTTTTCTACATGTTCTAAGATTTGCTATCTATTAGGATTTGCTTACAATAGATTTCCTTGCAACCAAACTATAAATCAGCTCATCAATATTTCAAATGATTCCAGATTCACTAGCATCTGTTTACCATCAAACATATACTTAAGAATTGATTAGCTATTAAAAGTACAAGTAATGTAAAAATTTAAAACAGCATGAATTCTTCTTCCAAATTATATTTCCTTATATAATATGACATGAAATACAAAGTTTTTTATAATTTATTTTGAGGTCTAAGAAGTACTAAAAGATCTAGTAGTCTGTTGAAATAAAGCATGTTAAACGGTGTACAATTAATGTGAAAAAAAAAGCATAGTTTTTTTAGGTAGGTGAATACACCTGAAAATGATTTTAAATATGATGTTAAATATACCATACATGGAAATTAAATTACTGGGAGAGGAAGCTGATGGAGTGGGATATTCAAGTGATTCCTAGTTCCTATATAGACATGGTCAATTTGAGATACATGGCAGAGCTACCATATTATACAACCCCTATTCATTCTATGTGGATGGTGTCACATGAAGTTGTACAGCATTGGCCTAAATTATGAGACATCTACATGGACATCCAGGAATTAGTTGGAATTAAGAGGCAAAAAAAATTCAAGAAAGATGTCAAGGTTACAACTGCAAATAGAGGAGTCATTCAAAATAAGAACTGAAGTCATATATCTGGATGACATTCCCCATGAAAAGACAGCAAAAAGAGAAGAAGTCCAAAGACAGAAACTTGAAGAACATCTTCATTTAGTGACTAGAGGAGGAATGGGGCAAATTAAAGAGACACAAGCTTGTATTTTGCAGTCCAGCTTCACCCATTTATAACAGGACTGCTTACTCCCTATGCTACACAGCTGACTCTGCATAAAAACCAGTCCTTGAAATCCTTACATTACTTACAGTCTCAGTTCCAAACTGCTCTTCTTGACCTTTCTGACATTCTATTTCCTCCCCTTTTCTGTAGCTTCTACTATCACTGCATGGCTTCCTGTTTATGGCCTCACCTTATACCTTAGAAATCAAGTACTCAGCACTGTTTTTCTATCCTTTACCTTGCACTTCTCTCATCTATCTCAGTTTGAACTCTCCCTTTGATAACAATGCTTCCTGTTACTCTGGGGACAATCCCGTTATGATACCTAGGACCACATGTCTGAGTACAGCCCCATGCAAGTCGTGTCTCCACTAAGTTTCCCTTGGACCCAAGAGTAGGATAGGTAGTCTAGAATAAAACCAATATCATGTGATGTCATTGAAAGAAAACAAAGTTTCCAGGAAGATAGTTACTTGGGAAGGGGCTCCCTAGTGCCAAAAAATAAAGTCTCAAATTCATAGCCTGGTCTTAATGATTATGCCCCAATCAACCTTTCCAGGCTTAGCTACCCCTATTTCCCTACAAGACACTACACTTGAAACTAGACTACTTGCTCTTTACTAGGTATGCTCCATGTACAAAGGTCTCTATACTTTTGCTCCTGCTAGCAACAAAGACAGCTGGTCTCCTATTAAATTTTAGTGTGTGAATGTGATTGAGCTTGACACAAATTCAGCAATAAGTAACAGATACTTTAGAAATAAGGGGATCTCCGGTAATAATATGAGTCAGTGCCGTAATACTCCTCAAGGTATTCTAAATGATCATAAAGGGTTGTTTTACTCAAGAAGGATTGGGGAAAATAGAGTTAGGCTGAGACTAGATCTATCTATTGGGTCAAATGACTTCTCTATTAAAAATGGGTGGTCAGTGACTTGTATGGTAAACAAATTGTCTCATTGAAGCTGTTACCAAAAAAAGAAAACTAAACAAAACAAAAAAAAAAAGTGGTGGATAGAATATCCAGGTACAAATTTTCAAAGACTAGTGATTCATTAAGGAGTGGGATTTGATAACATTGTTTGCCAGAAGATGCTGTCTCTCCAGGATCAGGTTTTCAAGAAAAGTAAGAGATGCAGAAAACTAAACACCGCATGTTCTCACTCCTAGGTGGGTGTTGAACAATGAGAACACGTGGACTCAGGGAGAGGAGCATCACACACTGAGGGCAGTTGCTGGGAGGTAGGGGAGGGACAGCAGAGGGTGGGGAAGGTGGGGAGGGATAACATGGGGAAAAATGCTGGATATAGTATACACGTAAAGTAAAATTAAAAAAAAAAAAAAAGAAAAGCAAGAGATGGCCCAGAGGCCTCCAAGTTGATGCTCAAATGCTCCTGGATTAGGACTGGCTACTCTTAGATACTTGGCTGCCTGCTGACCTTAGCAAGGGCGTCACTGACAACATCAAGATCATGCTGCAGTTCGTTCATGGCACTGGTTATGCTCTTGGTGTCTTTCAGGATCTGAATACTCCGTGTATATGGATTATACTTCACTCCAAATGGACGCTTAATTGTTTTGGTAAATTCTCTATTTAAGAAAACAAATGAGAGACAATCAATTTCTAGGGGGTAAACAATGAAAACTAAACAAACAACAGAACCTATTTCACATACTAGGCAAAAGACAAATCTTTGTGAGATATGCGTGCAACCAATCTGACCTACTTCTCCACACTGCATTTGCAGAGGCCCCCTGGAATCCCAAGCAAGTGCAAAACCTAAAGTAGTTATAATTATTTTATAACTATATAAAATAGTTATAGAGTTATAAAATAGTTATAACTACTTTAGGTTATAAAGTAGCTGTAAAACCCTGGCATTACTAGGGAAAGATTCCATAAATTGATTTATTAATCATTTATTAATGTACACATCTCTTGACTACAGTAAGGAAACCAACTACTGTAGTTTTATCAATAGACATAAAACTGTTTCATTACAACACTTGACCACATAGTAACAATCATGCCTTATATAACTATACTTACCTACACATGTAACCTGTGTGTTTATCTAACATATAACACATAACACATACAGACACACACATACTCACACACCCCAAAATAGACTAGGAATGGTCCTACTCTGTGCATATGTATATTTTTTCTGCTTAGAATGTTTCCCTCTAGGCTCCTTTCAAATGACCTAAATTCTGCCCGTTTTTCAAACATTAAGGTTCTGCCTCCTTTATCAAACCACTGTTGAACCTCTCATTTGGAACCCACAAGAACAATCATGTTCAGGACTCTTAGGGATAAATGTGCAGCTGGGGACAAATGTACAAGAGTAGCAGCTGAAATCCAACTCATAATCCACCTGGTCTACAGAGGGGACCCCCTTTTCTAATTTGCATAAAGGTGCCATTTATGCTAGAGGAATCCCTGATAGTATTATTATTTGGTTTAGTAAATGGCCTAACTCCCCGACTAATGGCTTCTCTGGAAGACAAGGACTATAACTTCAACCCCTATCTATCCCCATCATCACAATGTGACCTCATGACCTCTTCCACTCAATGTTGTCTCATTGATTCTGCTTTGAAAGTCTTTTCCTTTCCTACTACTTCTTAGTTCAGGCATTTGTTTTCACCGGAAGTGTTGCAAGAATCTTCTAAAAAGTTTCTCTTCCTCCAATATCCGCCTTTCTTCATCACACGTTTAGCTGATTAATAAAGTGTAGCTTTGATTGAGTTGTACATATCTCCTATATTTTTCAACATCTTGACTCTTTTTTCAAGCTATCTCACAGCCTAAAATTTAATATATCTAAATATTATCTATCCTTCAAGTCCTTTCTCAAATAACATTAAGATTACCCTGTTCATCCAGCTGAAATGAATTGCTCTTGAATAAAGTGCAGAACAATGTTTCATCTGTATTTCTCCAAGGCTCTTATCACTTTCCATGTTGTTATATAGTAATTTGCATAAAATTTACTTTCCCTATTAGACTACTAAAATCTCTGATTGGAAGAACTGGAAAGAAAATAACTTCTCAATGTATCTGATTCATATTTGCAACTATGCAAAATCCTTATACACAACATACTCTAGATACTTGTTATGAAAGGAAGATGTGTTACAGACAGAAGGCTCCTTGTGGGCTTCAAATTATCTAGCTGCACTGTTTACAATAGCAAGGACCTGGAACCAACCCAAATGCCCATCGACGATAGACTGGATAGGGAAAATGTGGCACATATACACCATGGAATATTATGCAGCCATCAAAAAC